>NC_069383.1:22299545-22602575 GCF_027475565.1 Acinonyx jubatus | reverse complement strand
GAGAGAGAGAGAGAGCGCGAGCATGATCAGGGGAGGGGCAGAGAGAGACAGAGACACAGAATCCGAAGCAGGCTCCAGGTTCTGAGCCATCAGCACAGAGCCTGATGTGGGGCCTGTGGAAGAAGGGAGGGACACTGGACTCTACTCCATGTGGCTTCAGCTGTCCTTCCTCTGTTTGCGTTCAGACCTCAGCCCTGTGACTTGTCCAAGAATCTGCATACCAGGCTGGTGGCTTCTTTCTCATACTAATAGGTCTCGATGGCCTTCATCTTGGCCCTTGCTTTGGACCAATGTGAAGCAAGCCACTGTGGAAAGGCAGTACTGTGGCCCTCTGCCCCAGGTTTCGTTCTAGCAAATTGGTTTTTACCAAAAGGCAATTTTCAGCACCCTGAGGTGCTTTGGAGGGGCCCAGGGAATTAGGCCTAGCCTCCACCTGAGACCCAAAGTCCTCTCCCATTGTGTTTCCAGATTCCTGCCAGTGCTGGCCCTCATTTTAGCTTGCGGCATTGAATTAATCTTTTCCAACCTTGCAAGAAAATAGATTACATGACTCTTGGACACCTTAGATGGCTGGCTGGAGGCTTCAAGAGGCCCACTTGGCAGGGCAGGGCCCTTCCCCCACCCCTCCTCCTTTCGGCAATGGGTTTGTCTTTTCTGGAAGGAATTCACAGAAGGCCCAAGAATTAGCCAACAACCCCCCCCCCCCCCCACAACATGTGTAATGTGCGTGAAACAGAGTCAAATTATAGGACAGCTTTAGAGTTAGAAATACAAAAAGAAATATTGTTTTCATAATGCAAACTGAAGACAGGCTCTACGAAACCTTTTTTCCTGCTGGGGGACAGATTTGAAAGCTTGAGAATGTTACAGGGCACTGAGAGATGAGGGGGAGTAGGAGAGATGGCTAAGAAACAGTTCCTGGTCTGAGGAAGCTTCTAGTCTCGCTGGGAGACATACATTAAGGAGGAGTAAATGTGAGTTTGTGTTTCAGCACCGAATAGTGTAACGAACACCCCTTCCTTTCTCAGCCTAGCAAAATCCTGTCATTAAGACCCAGGTCAAATGTCACCTTCTTGGGAAAGTCTTCCCTGGACCCTCCTGGACAGGCCAACAGTGCAGAGTCCATGGCCTTACTGGTGCCTCTCACGCACGTCAGAGGAAACGCACTGCTCGGGTCTCCTGCAGTGAGGAAAGCAAGCCAGTAAGACTTTTGCCCTTCTACCCTGGTCTTGGTGACAGCTTCTCGTAAGACCTCTTGGAGAGCCGACATGTTGGTTGGTTACTTGTGTTTTTCACACCAGACTGTGAGCTCCCTGAGATCAGGGACCGGCGTGACTTGGGCATCATCCCAGGGCACAGCACAGTACCTGGGCCAGAAGAATGAATAAGGCAAGGGGTGAGCATTCGGAGAAGGGGTAGATACTTGAAAAAGAAGCCAGAGGAAGCTTCGGGGAGAAAGAGGGTCTTATCTGGGGCCTGGAGGTCAGGCAAGGCTGCTGGAGTGGAGAGGAACAGTCTTCATGAGGTTCAACGTCTGTTGAGGGTGAATTCAGTGTTTTACTGTCTTCTCAGAGCTAGGCTCGGCAGAGAGTGGGGGGGTAAATCTAATGGGGTCACTTTGCCCCAGCCATAGAGGGTAGGCCAGGTAGGGGGTGGGATAGGGAGGCAGAGGGAACAGATGGAAACCAGAAAGGGCCACCTTGGCTGTTGTCAGTGTCCGAGCCTGAGCCCCTGACACAGAGCAGGGCCCCCAGATGGTGCTGGGTATCCGTCGGGGGGCCCCCTGTGGATTAGGGCGGATTTGTGTTAGATGTTTCTACCATGAGATCAGCATCCAGAGCCCGAGCGAATTCCCCTTTGTGAGTTCCGGTTTCTCCTGTATACTGTGCAGTCCCCACAGGGGTCCGGCCCCGGTTCCCACCACCACGCTTTCTATTCAGATGACATCTGGTTACAGTTCCCATCAAGGGCGACCGCGATCCTGGGCCCTGTGGTGGTGGGGGTGGAGGGAAACACTGGCGAGAGTCAAGTTCCTGCCCCAGCTGCGGTCGCTGTGGCCTGACTCCCGCAAGACCGCCGAGGCCGGGAGGAGTGGGGCCTTGAAGCCCCCTTCAGGGGGCTGTACCCCAGAGCGGGATGTGCCTTGCGCAGGGGAGGGGCAGCCCTGGACAGAGCCAGTGTGGTGAGAAGCCAGCGGGTACAGGAACTGGATGGGGGCAGAGTCCCAGCGTACTCTGTCCCAGGAACAGAAGAGCTGGCCCTCAGGAGCATGGGAGAAGGGGACGCCCCACACGAGGCTCCAGCTGATCTGGCCGCTCCGAGTCCTGGCTCCCCCACTGCCCGGTCAGCAAACAAGGACTGCGGCCCGGGTGCAGGTACCCGTGGCTGTGGGCGAGCAGGCTCCCAGCTGACCCTCAGGCTCAGGCTGGCACTTCATGGCCAAGGGGTTGAGGCCTGGCTTATCTCCCCAGCTGCCCTGTTCCCTGCCACTTTATCAGGGAGGGCGAGAAGATATCAGAGATCGGGGCCCTCATCCTCCCTCCCCGTGGGACAGGGCCCAGGTGCAAGGTGGGGGGGGGGGGGGAGGGGACCAGCTCTCGGGCACGGTCGGAAGGACCCGGGAGACCTGGGAGAGTTTAAAAGGCCCCGGGACCTTCTCTCGGCCTCAGTTGATGTTCCCAGCTGGCCGCAGCATGAGGGGGCTGCTGATTTGGAGTGTGCTGCTAGGGGCTGTCCTTGGCAAAGAGGACTTTGTGGGGTAAGGGTATGGAGGGAAGGGGGTGCTCAGACAGGAGACGGGAGGACTCCGCCCCCAGCCAGCGTCTGGAGGAGAGAGACTGACTTATGGGATGACTCCAGAGAGGAGCAGACTAGCGCGCCCTAGGAGGCAGACTGACCGGGCACCAGGGCTGAGAAGGAAGGGGTCTGGTCCCTCTGGGCAGCTTCCCGAGCCCCCGAGAAATCTGAGCTTGAAGGAGGAGTTTTCAGGAGAGGAGGTGGGAGGAGGCCTGATGGGCTTTGGAGAGAGAGAGAAATAGTCTAAACCGGGACGGGGTAGCAGCTGTGTCCAGAAGGCTCCAAGGAGCCTGGGCCTCCCCTTGCGAAGACCCCTCGTGCTTCCCCCTGCTCAGCCCTGGGGCTCAAGCCCAGCCTGGGGCTTCCAGGCCACTGGATGCCATGGTCCTCCCACCTGGGGAGTGTGGAGGGCCAATCAGAGCTGCTCAGGCCCCCAGTGTCCCCTCCCTCTCTGCCCAGGCACCAGGTGCTCCGAATCTCTGCTGCCGATGAAGCCCAGGTCCAGAAGGTGAAGGAGCTGGAGGACCTCGAGCACCTGCAGGTTGGAAGAAGTGGGGAGTCCTCCAGGAGGCCCCAGGGCTCCTCCCAGGCCAGCCGGCCCCACCCCAGGACCCCATCATCCCCTGGGGCCACCTGGGGCCTGGCCCTGCTCTCCTCAGCCACCCAGAAAGGACCCGTGGGACTGCTTCCTGTCGGGAAATGATTTAACCTCCTAGTTCCAGACTCTTCCTGCCCTTGAGCATCCGAGCAAAGGGAGGGCCTTCTCTCTAGTGCTTCTCTTTGCTTGCTGTCTTGAAGCTCCTCCGCGATGCTTCCCGGGCCATTTCCCTGACCGCGGTGGACGCCATCCAGGGCCCACGGTTTCCCCTCGGTCCCTGTCCCCTAACGCCCACACCGCAGCCCCAGGTGTACGTGACCCCCTGGTGCCGGCACCCCCTCCCGGCTGGCCCTTGCCCAGCTCACCGTGACGGTGCCCGCTCTCGTCCTCTCCAGCTGGACTTCTGGCGGGGCCCTGGCCAGCCCGGCTCTCCCATCGACGTCCGAGTGCCCTTCCCCAGCATCCAGGCTGTCAAGGCCTTCCTGGAGGCCCACGGCCTCGGGTACACGATCATGATTGAGGACGTGCAGTCGTTGCTGGACGAGGAGCAGGAGCAGATGTTCGCCTTCCAGGCCCGGTCCCGCTCCACCGACACCTTCAACTACACCACCTACCACACCCTGGAGGAGGTGAGGGGCCCCCGGGACCACTCCGCACTGGCACGGAGCTCTGCATCAAGCTGGCAGAGTGCGGCCAGAGTCAGGGCTGACCTGGGCGTGCGCGGCACTCGCCCCGTCTCCGGGGGGCCCGGGGTGGGGGTGGGGGGTGGTCTGGGCTGCGGCTCCGCTATGTTGCAGGGCCTGTGGCAGGCTGGCTGACGCTGCTGCAGGGGGGAGGCGTCCGGGTGACAGCCGGCCTCCCCTTCTCTCCCTTCTCAGATCTACGGCTTCATGGATATGCTGGTGGCCGAGCACCCACAGCTTGTGAGCAAGCTCCAGATAGGCAACACCTACGAGGGGCGTCCCATCTATGTGCTGAAGGTAACGGGCACCTAGGCAAAAATGGGCACCCACATCTGTGCGTGGGGGCCCGTGGGTGAGCCCAGGGTCACCGAGAACGCTCTGCTAAATGAACTCCCCGTGCTGACATTTGGGAAGGTCGCAATTTCTATGCTGGTCTAGCCGTAGGCATACCCGGGCACACACGGTTCTTAAACTTTTCAGTGACCGAGTGTTTTCAAGCAAGCGTCCCGTTGCGGAAAGTATCCGAGAGTCCGGGTAGTCCAGATAAAATGGTTTATTTGTGACACCCCACAGAGAACTGTGTTCTGGGCAGAGGAAAAGAGTAGGGCCCGGAGATCTGGCTGAGTCATATTTGCCCCAAGGCCAGGGTGAAGGCTGGAGGCCAAGTTCTGCGGGATTCCTGCGCGGGCCCCACCCCCACCCCTCACCTGAGTGATGGCCCCACAAGGAAAGCCTTAACCTGAGATACCCAGGGAGCCGATGGCCTCTGGCCTGGCGTGTGCTCCCCTTCAAGGAGGCAAGATAAGACCCGAGCTGGATCTCTTTGCTTTTCTTGTTCAGTTCAGCACCGGGGGAAACAACCGTCCCGCCATCTGGATCGACACGGGGATCCATTCCCGGGAGTGGGTTACCCAGGCCAGCGGGGTCTGGTTTGCGAAGAAGGTAAGCCGGGGGAGGTGAGGAGGGTTCTCACCTGGTGGGCTGGTGGTCAAGGCCCACGGGAGCCCGGGCCTCCCCTTTGCATCCAGAAGCAGGGATGCAGAGGCGCAGATGTCCGTTGCTCTAGGGTGGCCGATGCCTGGCCTGACCCGCGCTGCCTGCGTGTCCCCCCCACCAGATCACACAAGACTATGGCCAGGACTTCACTCTCACTGCCATTCTTGATTCCATGGACATCTTCCTGGAGATTGTCACTAACCCTGATGGTTTTGCCTTCACCCACAGCAAGGTACAGACTTCCTCTCGTTCTTGGGGAAAACACGGCGGGCCCCTGGCCTCTGAGCCCCGCAGGCTACTCACGCCAAATCTCAACCCCCAGAAGTTGAGGGAGGGGCAAACAGACCTGTTCTGCTGGACCAGGGTTCTCATCCTAGGCCTTCTTGATGAGGCCCCTGAACTCTCAAACCCTCCGTTGAGAGAGCCAAAAATGTCTTCAGACATTGCCATATATCTGGGGATGGGGAGGGGGGACAAAATCCCCCAGACCCGCTGCCCTGGACCTTATTTCCTAACTTTATTTTACTTTTATGGCAGGTATAGTCTGCTACCAATCCCGCGTGTACGGGCAGGGGGTGGGGGGGAGGGGCACCTTGTTTCCGCCGGTAGAAACCTCTGGCCAAGCGCCGTCCACTGTTGCCGTCCACTGTTCTCCTTCAACCAAGAGCCCCTTTGCAGACAGACCTTCCCGACAACCAGTTGAACGTGGCTTCTGATCCGTGCTGTGTCCACGCCCATGCTCCTGATCGGAGTGCCTCGTGTCGGTTGTGGCTGCTCACGGCCCGCACTGCTCTCCGCGGGCTCTGGCCCCCGGCCCAGCACGGTGACCGATAGGTGTCTGGTTCCTTCTTCAGAATCGCATGTGGCGCAAGACTCGATCCCTCACACCGGGCTCCTCCTGTGTTGGGGTGGACCCCAACCGGAACTGGGACGCTGGCTTTGGGAGTAAGGCCCAGTGTGATTTGGGGGCAGGGACGGGAAACCCAGATGGCTTCTTCCCCACATGTGTCCTGTTGGCCCCCCCCCACCCCTTTCCTGCCCCAGCAGGGAGGGCAGAGATGCCAGCCTCTCCGCTGAGGCTCCCAGGGAGGGAGGAGGGCCTCTGAGATTTTCTTGCACCTCGTCCGTAGAAACAAATCGCCCCCCATTGGAACTTAGGTCTGAAACCTATGTAGGGGGTTTCTAGAGTAACTTCAGCTCCTTCTCTCTGTGGTCCCTTCACTGCAAGAATGGGTCTTGCTTGGGGAGCCCTCCTTCCCTCTCTGGGCACATCCACCTGGCTGGGGAGGGAGGCAGGCCCCCCAGGTTATAAAAGGCCTTGGCCTTTCCTTAATTCCAGGGTGGGAGTGAGCCCTCCTGCATCCCGCCCTTATTTCCACGCAAAGAACTTGAGGGTGTGGAAGCCACGTTGCTTGGCTGTTAAGGAATGCTACCCCCCTCTCCTCCCACAGTGGCCGGAGCCAGCAGCAACCCCTGCACGGACACTTACCGGGGCAAGTTTGCAAATTCCGAAGTGGAGGTCAAGTCCATTGTGGACTTTGTGAAGAGCCACGGGAACATCAAGGCCTTCATCTCCATCCACAGCTACTCCCAGCTCCTCCTGTATCCCTACGGCTACAAGGCAGAGCCAGCCCCCGACTGGGACGAGCTGGTATGTGCTGATCCCTTGCTTGCCCTGCCGTGCCCAGCACCCCTTTCCACGGACCCCTGATGCCTTGGGAAGACCGGCAAGGCGGACTTGTCTCGCTTTCTGTCTGGGAAACTGAGGTACAGAGTGGCTGAGTCACTTCTGTCCCATGACACTGCAAGGGGAAGGGCTAGACTTTGAGCTCGTACCACAAGTTCAATCTGGAGCCGCGGTGTGATCCACGGCCAGCCAAACATCCTGCGGGGTTCGGGGATCGCGGGGCTGCTGAGCTCCCGCTGTGCGCGGGGCCCCGTGCTCTCTGCTGGGCTACTTCCCAGCTAGATGCTGGGCTACCCTGGCCCTGGCGTTGCTGGCCGTAACAGGTGGTATCGCTTGGCATTTTCTCCAGGATCAGCTGGCCAAGTCTGCTGTGACGGCCCTGGCCTCTCTGTATGGGACCAAGTTCAAGTACGGCAGCATCATCAAAACGATTTGTAAGTGGGTGCACGGTCTCTGGGGTGGCACCGGGAGGAAGCTTAGCCGGCTTTTCCTGCCTGATGCGGTGTCCCTCCTGGAGGAAGCAGCCAGGGGTGTGCCTAGATCTGGGAGCATGGGCGAGGACAACAGCCCTTGGCGGTGCCTCGGGGAGCAGTGGGGCCCTTTCCTGAAGTGAACTCTGCCTTCGTCGATACCTTCAGACAAGCCTATCAGTTCCTCTGAGAACTTTTGTCCCCTTGTCTGGGGTGAAGTCCAGCTTTAGGAGGGGATGGAGAGTTCCGCTGGCGTTTGTAGATCACCAAGAAACTCGCCTTAAAAAAATACTCTTCCTCCAATGCCTTTCAGTGAGAGAATATGTCCTATCTTTTCCCAGCTTACTTGTACGTGCAATGCCCCTGCGAGGAGCACTGTTATGTCAGAATGGAATTAAGTCAGCAAATGTTTATTGAGCACCTGCTGTGTACCAGGCCTTGTTTTCTGTGCTTGGCAAATAGTTGGAAATAAGCGAAGATCAGGAAACGTACGTTCTAGTCAGGGAGAGTGACAATAAACACGAATGAGTAGACGATACAGTGTGTTAGGCCATGAATGCTAGGGAGAAAAAGAAAAGCTAGAACCTGGTGAGTGGAGTCAGGAATATCGGGCATGGAAGTTGGGTGGGTTGAAGGGTAGGCCTCCTTGAGACAGGAAAATTTGGGCCAGTGTTGAAGGACACGAGGAAGGGCGCCAAGAGGCTATCTATCTGGGGGAAGAGCCTCCCAGGCAGAGGAACCTTCTAGAACAAAGGCCCTGCCATGCGATCTGGACTGGCGTGTTGGGGGGATAGCAGGGACAACATGGAGCCCTAGGTGATGGCCGCAGGGTGAGAGCACACGGGGGTCGTCGGGGACAGGTGGGGGGTGGGGGGGCAGATCCCGTAGGGCCCTGAGGAATGCAGTAAGTTTGCTGGCTGACGACATGCAGAAGTACTGAGTCAGAGGCCGAGGACAGAGGTGACAGGGCTTGCAGGCACCCTTCACGTACCTCCGCCCCGCGCGCCCAGGGTTTGGTGGATGAGCGGGCCACGGTCTTACTGAGGGCTGGCCTTGGTTTTGGACTTCAGGCCTCGTTTGGAAATGGGTTTCAAACCGCACCAGAGGTTGTTGGTTCAGTCGGCGTTGCCAGGTTAAGTCTGGATACGCAGCCCACCTCCCACACCCCTGCCCAATTCAAAACCAACTTCGTTACCCGCTGTTAACCGCAAATCTGGGCAAAATTCCCTCCAGAAAGACGAGGGGCCTGTGCTTTGCCTCTGGCCTTCTGCACTCTCTCCTGCAGACCAGAGCCCCAGGGGACAGATCCTGGTTACTCAAGTGGGTAACTCTGGTATATTTGGAGGTTTGACCAAAGCAGCTGTTGGAGGGAGGTGGTTTTCAGCGGGGCTTTTGCAACGGCAAGAACTTTCTCGCATTCCCCCGTGATAGGAGATCCACTGCCGGTCCTCCTCTCTGGGCCTCTGGAGCTCAGACCCCTTGGGGGACTTCCTGGGAGGGAGCCAGGCTGCTTGGTCAACAGCAGGCACTTAGTAGACGCTGACTCCAGTCAACCCTGGATGAGGCTCCGGGTTTAGGACCGTTGGCCCAGCCCGTACCAGTGTTTCTAAGTGATTGACCTTTGCTCTCTGGCATCTGCTCCTGCCCCAGACAAAGCCAGCGGAAGCACCATTGACTGGACCTACAGCCAGGGCATCAAGTACTCCTTCACCTTCGAGCTCCGGGACACGGGGCGCTATGGCTTCCTGCTGCCGGCCTCCCAGATCGTCCCCACGGCCCAGGAGACGTGGCTGGCGCTTCAGACCATCATGGAATACACCCTGAATCACCCCTACTGAACTGGTCCTTCGGCCCTCTCTTCTTCCTCCTCTCTGGCCCCACCCAGGCGACCAAATAAAGTCTGAGTGTACGTGGAACAGAATCTTGGGGGCTTACATGTGGGAACGTACGTGGCACGTCCGCCTTTTCAAGCTAGGGCCGAAGTGATTTAGTTTTTGCAGGCCTTGCCGGAAATGTGCGGGTGGTTGGACATGACGCCTCGATTGCCCCTGCCTTCCGAGGTCCTCTGAATTTGGATCCAAGTGGTGTCTGTTTTAATTAGACCACCCTGGGCTTAGCTCATGGGTGGGATGATGTGTTCATACCTTAGTAGCAAGCAGCAGCCACAGCTGCTGACCGAATGCCTGGGACCCTGCAGTGGTCAGGAATTCAGCTCGTACAAGAGTGTAGCCAGTTGGATCCATGTATCTACAAAAGCCATAACTCTAAGTATGAGATAGAATGATCCTGGTGGCCACCGCTGTCCCAAATAGACATTGTAGCCGAGCCCGGCCCATTTCCGTAAAGCCAGATACGGTCTCCCACTCCTGGATTAAATCGGAAGAAAACGATTAGGTCGAATGAAATAATTTACTGAAGATAAAGAAACACCAATCCCAGGATCTTTTATTAATTGTGCATCATGACGACTTTGCCTTTAGGGACAGAAGCAGCTTTCTTCTCATACATCACATCCTTTCTAGCATCCTTCGGGTCTCCGCTTCCTTTTCTATTTGAACCACCACTCCTTATCATTTGCAAAGTTTCTCACATATAAGGCTCTCCTCTTGACACTCTCCAGAGCTCCTAAAACTCGTTGGGTTTCCTCCTTTGGCTTGGTGATTCTGCTGGCTATGAGATCACACTCGGCGGCTAGTACAATGCATAGGGCATCCCGACTTTTGTCAGAGCAAGAGTCTAACTTCTGTTCCTTCCAAGTCTCTTCGGACGCGAATGCGGAGCAGGGGTTACTCTCAGGGAAGTCACTGGGGAGTGGGTGAGGGTGGATTGGTAGCTCCCCAAAGATGGAAACTGGGGGGTGAAGGTGGCGGTCTTGCCCTGTATCAGCCAATTGAGGTGTTACAGGGCATCCGGCTCCAAGATCTTAAAAGTCTTGTCTTTTCCACAGAACATGGTCTGTAGGTCAAATGCTTTTTCTTTCTTTCTTTCTTTCTTTCTTTCTCTTTCTTTTTTTTTTTTTTTGCTACCATTCTAAAAAGCAAAATGTACAAGGCAGGATATATACCTATTTATCTCTCATACATAAACTTAGACACATGTAAGTGTATGAGGCAAGGAAAAATGGTGTTTTAGTCTTTACGGAAAAATGACCTAAAGATTTTATAACACTCCCTTCAAGTTATCTTTCGGGAAACATTTCCATTCAACCTGTGCAGATGAGCTGAAACCCATTTTAATGGCTCAGTTTGGGCCAGTGAAAAGCCAGTCATATTTTTTGCTTAATAAAAATGGATAGGCAAAAAAAGGTTAAGTTAGCAAGGGCAGTAAATCTTACAAAATTGGATTACTTAGGCTTCCAGGATAGAGTTGCTTAATTTAAGGTTAATTGTGCTTCCTGAGAGCAGGCACCACTTTGGCATTCAATCTCCAAAACCACCAACAATAGTTGATGTATGGATGCCCAATAAATGTTTGTTGAGTGAATGTTCTCTACTTTTACTAATGAATGAACTTAAGAATTTTATAATCTGTAGAGGGTAGGCTCGTGAGTTATTTTGAATTCCCCGAGTTGTAGTTTAGAAAGTGAGGCTCTGAGCAAGAGTCTTTTTCCTTTTTTTAAATTGTTTTAATGTTTATTATTTATTTATTTAAAAAAAATTTTTTTTAACATTTATTTATTTTTGAGACAGAGACAGAGCATGAACAGGGGAGGGGCAGAGAGAGAGAGACACAGAATCGGAAGCAGGCTCCACGCTCTGAGCCATCAGCCCAGAGCCCGACGTGGGGCTCGAACTCACGGACCGTGAGATTGTGACCTGAGCTGAAGTTGGACACTTAACCAACTGAGCCACCCAGGCGCCCCTACTATTTATTCTTGAGAGAGAGAACCAGAGCACGAGCGGAGCAGGGGCAGAGAGAGAGAGGGAGACACGGAATCCAAGGCAGGTTCTAGGCTCTGAGCTGGCAGCACAGAGCCCGACATGGGGCTGGAACTCGTGAACCACAAGACATGACCTGAGCCAAAGTCGGACGCTCAACCGACTGAGCCACCCAGGCGCACCTGAGCAAGAGTCTTAAGAAACCTGGTAAGACAAGGAATGAAGCACCAGAAAATTCCATGAGGGGAGAGACTGCACTGTTTTGTTCAACACGTAATCCCTACTGGTCTGCCAAATACACGGCACAGAGTAGGCACTTAATAAATACTTGTTAAATGGAGATATGGAACTTGTTAATACTTTTTTTTTCTATTTTCAAGTATAGGAAGAGGTTTACATTTTGTTTGCAGATACATAGTTTTACAAATCTGTGGGTAAGAAAAATTTATACATAAAAGCATGAAGCTAAAAGAGAAATAATACTTTTAGAAAATATCGCAGCGTATATGAAAAAGTATTAATGTTCTTGAAGGGAAAAGAGTTCTTATAAGTAAAAGGGGTTTAAAATTTTTTTAACGTTTATTTATTTTTGAGACAGAGACAGAGCATGAATGGGGGAGGGTCAGAGAGAGAGGGAGACACAGAATCTGAAACAGGCTCCAGGCTCTGAGCCATCAGCACAGAGCCCAATGCGGGGCTCGATCTCCCGGACTGTGAGATCATGACCTGAGCCGAAGTTGGACGCTTAACCGACTCAGCCACCCAGGTGCCCCAGTAAAAGGGGTTTTAAATAAAAAAGGACTAAAATTTCCAAAGAAAAATAAGCAATTCCCCAAAGAAGAAACACAAGAGGCCAATAAACGTATGAGAGATACTGACCCTCCGAGTGATTTTTTTTGTACATTAAAGAAAGGCAAATAAATCATTTTTCTTCCATCAGATTGACAAAGAATAAAAAGACTGACAACTCAGTGCTATCAAGGGTATGAAGAAATGGGACCTGTCATGTACCATAGGTGTGAAGATAGATTTCCACCTTCCTGGGGGGCAGAAGGTGGGGTGCCACATAAATCAAAATTTCACATGTATTGTTGCCTTAACCCAGAAAGTCCACTTGGAGAAATTTAGTTTATAAAAATATTCAGACAAATTCAAATGCATGTATGTACAAGGCTGTAATAGTAAAAAATGAAATATAAAGGAAAGAGCCTAAACAGATACCAGTCTTGATACCCCTATGACATGTTTAAACGATGGAGTCTCGTGAAGCCATTGCAGCCCGTGTAGACGTGGGGAAATGGGTCACGCAATACTGAGTGAAAGAAGCCAGCCACATGATGGAGATGTTCTAAAATAGGATTGTGGTCATGGCTGCACAACTCCGTAAATTTGCTGGACACTGAATTGTATACTTAAAGTGCATGGATTTTATAGTATATGATTTATACAGTTGCTTAAAGAAAAGTAGTTACAAAGTAGCATGTTGAGTATGAATTTCATTTTTGTTTGAAACACACACACACACACACACACACACACACACTATGCCTGGAAGGATATACTCTCCAATGATAATTGAGGTTGCCTTGGATAGTGGTGATGGTTTTCCTCCTTGTACCTTTTTGGATTTGTTGCAGGAAGCTTTTATAATCAGGAAAAAAACCCAAACTAGTTCACACACACCAAATAACCCCGTGGCTAAAGTTATCTAAAATCAACTTAATATCAACATGTAACATCTAAGCGGTCATCTTCATTTGTGCCCAGATTCTTTTTTTACAATCTGCCTCAACTCATTTCTTCTGCTCTGGCATTCCATTTTACCACCTTGCCCAGAACAATGTATCTTATCATTGGAAAAATTTTCACTCCCGATACAGCTGGAAGCAACCGCGTTTCTACTAAGGGAAGGGTTTTCTCCCGCTCCCAGTTGGGAGCTGTTCCCTAAGCACTCTGCCATAGCTCAGACGAAAATCCCCAAGAGCCCTTTCTGCTCACATTCAGGTCCTGTAGCAATCCAGGGAATTGATTACGCTAATGCCTATTCTCCAGGGCTTTTCAAAAATCTTTATTTTTAAAGGAACTTATTTGACTTTTTCTGAGACCCTTATATATGGTTCTCTGTGTGGCCTGTGAGCCATGGGAGGTCTGTGAGAATCCTTCGGGTGGTCTCTTGAATTAACCCTCCGATACGCATGTGTAGCTTTCTGGTTTTGGCTTGAAGTTAAAATTGAAATGTCACTGAATACAATCCAGGTATGACCTCACTGGTCCTTCATCCAGTGCATGGCCATTCATCATCTCAGCAAGTGCTTTGCAAGGGCAAGTGGGGCTAGGTGGGTTTGAGGATGCAGAAGGGCTCTCGCTCTAAGGACTCTAAGGACAGAAACATCATTCTGAGAACATACTCGGACCCAGATGCTACTTACAGGAAACTGATATGACCAACCATAACATTCAAATTGGCCACACGAAGGAAGAGCTCTGAGAAAAAAGGCACGGGGTGCCCATCAAATCTGAAAAACTGTCAAAGGGTAATGGATTTTCCCCAAAGCTTTCAAGATCTGCATTAATTTGGCAACCCAGATCGTGAGCATCATCTAAGAGCCCCAGAGACCGAGACTGCCAAATGCTTATTGCCAAACGCAAAGAAGAAAATTGAAAAGTCTCCTGCTCAACCACGGCAGCGGGTTTCAAAACAGCTCAGTGGAAAACAGCGCTCTGGGAACGGGGGCCGAGGCAGAGGCTTGCGGCTTGCCACGGCTTCCTCCCGGAGGCCCAGGCCTGATGGCCGTGAGCCAATTCACGCACCTTGGGTCCCCGCCTAAATCAGAGACATCACCGCAAAGCAAAGATCAGACACGAAGTCCTAGCAGTATGGTTTATTAAGTGAATGGTTCAAGTTACGAGAACAAGCCCACTTCTTTTCCAACGGTCTAGGTAAAAGTTTTTAAGTCCCATTCCTTAAGTGAGACCTCATTAGGGTTCACTCAGGAACGAAACCAATCTCAGAAACCCTGGTCATCGGTCATTCGATGCAGACAGTGGATATAGGGAAACACGTATTCCCAGGAGATGTGCCGCCTCTGAATTCCTGTGGCCTTTTGTGTAGACGGGGTGTGTGGGGGGCGGGGGGGCGGCGGTGGAGGCGGCTTTTGGAGGGGCGGGGGGATCTCTGGTGACGAGGAGGGAAGGGAGGCCAACAGCCAGGGGAAAGTTGCATTTGCGTATGTAAATTGGAGGCATCGCCGAAGGAGCCCGTGGCCGCACCTACGCAGAGTGAGCACAGAGCTGAGCGGCTGAGCGAGAACTTGATCTGAAGCCCCAATCCTCAGGCTGGCTCCTGGCGTCTCCACCTTTAGCTCAGTGAGTCAGGGCCTCACGATGAGTTGCTTAATTTCCACCTGTTCCTCTGTCTCCTCCCCTGACACTGGGGCACCCATCTCAAGGGACCGTCGCGAGAGCTGAGGGTCAGAACGCCTAGGAGGAGTCTGGCCACACTGCCTGACACAGAGGGAGCACTCCACGCGTGTGCGCTGGGGTTATTCTCCCGCGAGCTTCAAGGTGTGAAACAAAAGAGAAAAAGAGCCCACTCTCGGATGGGGACGGTGTGCACCTGTGCGTGATGAATTCTAGAGGCTACTTTGAGCCCGAGGAGACCCTGCAAACAGGCCTGGCAGACTGCAGACGGCCAGGGTAATAACGACACCCCTAATGTCTCCCAGGGTGCCTCCTGCAGTAGGTAATCCAAAAATCTCAGGGTTGTGAACGCCTCTCTTACAAAAGCAGGATGTATACAGGGAGACAAAAGATAACGAGCTTTCCGGGTTTCCAGAACGGCAGACCAGCACTGAGTGGCAACCACCATGGCATTGCCTCCCGGATTTCCGTCTTGACAGGTCCGATTGTTCACGGACGCTTACTAAAGGTCACTGTCATATCATTGGCCATTTTCACCCTCTGGGAGCTTATACTCAAAATAATTTCGAACAGAAGACCTATTTGCATCCTTTAAAAAAATGCAGTCCATCAGTCAAGAGCACTTAATAAGCGGCCTCTGTCTGTCACACGTTTTTACCAAGTGTCTCAAGATGTTACATGGCCGGAGAGAATCTGCTTCCGCGTTCACAACAAAGGAGGATCAGCCAGATAGGGAGACCATAAGGGGATCGCGGCGTGACAAATATTGTTTTGTAAACACACATAAAACCAGGCACTGAATCCTGTTTTGTCAGAATTCAGTGCGGAAAAATTTCCACCGTTATTTTTTTTATGCTGTAACTGACCTATGGATCAGTTTGAGGGGATCGCAATAACAATTTTATTAAAAATTACTGCAATTTTAGGAGAGTAGAGTATTAATAACCAAATGTATTCTGAATGCTCTGGAAGCACAGTGTGTTTTATTTCCTGGCTTCACAGGAGAAGCGTGTTTGTTAATAAAAAAATTAATTGAACTGCGTATCAGCCTAGCATCATGCCCACATAATTGAACTGATGAATTATAATCTATGTTTCTGACATTTCTTGCAAAGAAAGAAAAGTATCATGGGAATAACATCTTTGAAAGAATTGTGAAGAAAATAAATGCATATGAAAGACACGGGGAACATTTCGCAGGTGGGGAAAGAAAGTTTCTCAGTGATAACCATCAGTCAGGCAAGAAGGGGAGTTATGAATGTAAAACCAGGAGGACAGGAATTCATTACTGCCCCCGCCAAAACGTCGGATAACATAAAGACGGAATCTATGACCAATATGTAACGTGACAGAAATCAAAACCAACACAAGAAAAATGACCTACATCTTTCTTCCTAGCCTCGGACTCTGATTTCACTGATATGCCACCAGGGAATTAGGGAAAAGAAGGTTTTTGTTTTGTTCTGTTTTCTTGGTGAGTAGCCTAGAGTCTTAAGAATTTTTGTATAACCTTGATAGCAGCACAGGAAAAATCCCCTCAGCAGCTAATGAACACTATTTGTTCTCTTAACGATTCTGATTCACACTGAGTCCAATGTGACTGTGCCGATTCCGGTTTTCTACTAAAGGTAAAAAGATAAAATGACTTTTAGGCCATTGGCATCATTCTATACCTTTCAGTGGATTAGACCTGACATATTTACAGCCCGAGACGTTCTTTTTGTTTTCAAATGAGTTATATAGCTTTCCTTTTCAGTCTTCCCTCCTCCTTTTTCTTGCTTCCTCGCTTCTCTCCTTTCTCCTTAAATATACACCCTTATAAAGCACTGAGCATATCATCTAGACTTTGGCCATCACCACTGCTGAGGCAAAGCTGAAGTTATACATCAACAAAGCACCCACCATCATGTGGGGGGGGTCACAAGTTCCCAGGCCTTGTCACCCTTGACACACTGACAAGGAAGTCCTGCTGTGATGTGTTTAAGGGACAGTCGGCCCCTGCTTGAGCAAGAGCAGAAACCCAGGCCTTCTGTCCAGAGAGCTAAGTTCAGTCCCTTACCCTAATTGGAAGGGCGTCCTGATTTTTTTACGCGGAGACTGTGTGCCTTCTTGGGAGATGCAGTGAAAAGAGGTATGCTTTCAAATCCCCTCCGTCTCATGTGGCTCCCCCAAATCGTCTCAACAGAGAGTGCGAGAGAAGTGGGCAGATCTCAGCATAGTAATAGCAAACAACAAATTAACAACTATGTACTTTAATCTTCAGCATTCATAATTGCACAGAGTGTCACGGATCACTTAAATAATACATGTCCGTTAATCTAATGAAGAAACCAGTAAAGTAGAACGTTTGGGACGGTCACTTGAGCATGTAAAAACTGTCTGCGAGTGACACAACACACAAAGAGCAGAAACAGAACAGGTCTTTGAGGGGTAGTTATTTAAAATCCTTACCAACAGGCAAAGCACCATGGAGAAACACACATAAATATATTCAACCTGCCAGACGCCTCAGCTAAACACGCAGCGATTCTAATAGGTTTGGCTACAGCGACTTTCCACATATATACAGTAGGTTCTAAAACACTAGGGGGGTTTGGTGATTGGAATGCAGTGTAGGAACAAAGGGGGACTATCGTCACTTTCAGAACAGAATTGAGTGGGGAAATCTAAACTCCCGACCAGTCAACTTTAAAATGGCATAAACAGAACTTTGTTACAGAGAGAGATGGTTTTTTTTTTTTCCCCTTGAAAATGTATATGTGTCATAAATGGCTGAAAATCTTGTCCATGCTAGGGGAAAGTTGAGGGTGGAAAATTGGCATTTTAAAAAAATCTATGCTGTAAAGAAAATAAAAAGCCAGAGCATTCTGGCATTAGCAAAAGGCTGAACTAAGTTCTCAGGCAATAAATTTATGGGGAAACATGACAGGCTCCTCATTAAAGCTATGTGTACGTTGGCTGAATTTTATACAAGATTCTTGAATCTTGTGGAAAATTGGGTACGGCTTGACATCTGAACAATGTCCCTGGTTTGTTTGATTTCTAAAGCATCGGAATATGTTGCACTTTGGAAATCAAGTAGAGAAGAATAAACACACTAAAACAGAACTGGGCTGAATCTTAAAGTTATTTTTCCATATGTCTCTATGAGATATTTATTACCTTTGTTTCTCTTACAAACTACGCCCCCCCCCCCCCCATGCTAGAAATACTGCGGTGCCTTCTCTTTTTCCAGTTGTTTTTTTTTTTTTTGGTGGCGAGAAAATAGTCCCGTTAAGGCAAATCTTACCCAGCAGCGGTAACCACCTAAGGACAGGCAATTTTCAGTTGGCTTTTCAGAAGCTGGTTGCCATGACAAAGAGGACAATTTATTCCTTGGTCCCTTATCACAGCTACAGATCACAGACCATAAAAATTAACAAGGTTTTTTCCTTTTTCCTGATGATTTCGGAGTTCCTCATCCTTACCTGAGGTCTTTTGTTCCCCCAATTAAATGGAATGAATGTCAGTCATCTAGCAATTCAATTAATGCTGATTCAAAATTCTGGCCCAAACCAGAATCTATAATCACAACCTCCTAATCACAGCTCAGTCGTGAGAATGAAAAGTAAGCAGGAAATTGCACTAATTACTCAATTAGACTAATACTGTATTTTTAAGCCAGGGCTTAAAGGGGCTGTCGGCTCTGACAAAGGACCTCGGAGTCGTCCTCACCATGTGTGCCTGCAGTGGCCTGATTGAGGCTGATGTTTTCAAGTGGCCATAATTTCTATCCATCTAAGACGGATGGACCTGAGCTGGGGAATGGAAATTTACAACCGATAAACCAACCACGAATGAGGGGCAGGTTGGGGAGGGCAGGGGGGCTTCACCGGCTCTTAACACAGGCCCGTATAACGGACAGGGCTCTTCTGGAGGAAGCCGGTGGCCCATGTGAAGGTGGCTGAGCACACGTCAGCACAGTGCTGGTTCCAGGAAAACATCTGGTGGGGAGCAGCACTCAGGAAGTGTGAGAGTGGCTCTAGCAAACTTCAAGGTGCCAGCCTCCAAACTCACCACGGAGCCTGCGGCGTGTGCCGGGCAGAGAGCTCCTCAGCCAGTGGGCCCGCCCCTGGGGGGGGCTGAAAGCTGAGAATCATCCACCCCCAGGGACAGCTTCTGGGGCTGCAAAGCCCACCTGGACAACCTCCACGAAGCCAAGAACAGGGAGTGAAAGAGAACTGGCTGGGAAGAACGTACCAGACGTGCCCGAAGAACTTACAAAACAATGCAGGATATGAACCAATATAAGCTGGACCTAAGTAGAAAGAAAGAAAAAAAAAAGCCCCCAAAATTAGACTCTTTTTTCTTACTCAGGTTCAGAAACTTAAATATTCTGTAAACAATAGGGAAGACACTCGAGCCTGCCATGCCTCTGGTTTTTGTAACACTCCCCCCGAGTTGGATGCAGGAAGGGAGGCGGACACAGAGGAAGGAGGGCCCATCGCACATGGCGTCGTCTTTCCTCTGCAGCAGTTGCTGAAAATGACCAACTTGGGAACTGCTCAGGGGTTCCGAAAGGAGACAAAGTATTTATTTGACTAAGACAGGCAAAGTCTTTACTTCCAGGGTTTGCCTTGCAGGTGGCCACTGCTGAGCGAGCGGGGATTCAGGGGGCCACCAGGGCCCCTGGTGGGCGGGTTCTGACCGCTGCGGGTGCCTGGAACCTTGGAGTCTCTTCCGGAGGCATTAGCTTGGCTCAGCCGGCCTGCAGGAGGCAAGAAAGCAGGGAGCAGAGCTGCAAGAATGACTCCAGGGACGATCTGCCAAGTATACTTTTAAGCTAATGAAGTCGTACGGTATAACCACTTGCAAGCTAATGAAGCCCTATTCAGCATCTACTCTAGGCTAAACGCTACTCTTCATCCTTGGAGGTAGGGAAGGGGCAGGGATGAAAGGAAGCCCAGCGAGCTTTCCCCCTCCCCCCCTTCCTCTCCGTTATCCCAACCAACTCAGTCTGGCCTTCATTTCTTCTTGGTAGAGATGGGTACAGGAGTGATTAGGGGAAAGACAAGAGAAAGTAGCGTGCTCAAGGGAAGGTTGGACGTGCTTTCAAGGTGCCCAGAAGCTGCAGAGGGAAACAAAACCTGCGGGAGAGGAAATCTAAGTGCCTCAGCTTAGCCTCTCAACTCAGCCTGAAATACATACCTTATCTGAATGATAAGTCCTTTCTCTCTATTGGCAATGCCTAATTCTCCCCACAACCTGGGATCACCTCCTGTTGCCCCCGCCCCTCCCCGCACGGCACCTGCACACTCCCCATGCCCTGCAAATAACGCAAGAATCTGAATATAAGAGATCAAGCTTTTCATATGACGATATTCCAAGCCGCAAACCTCAAAACGTTCTACCCAAAACGTTCTCTACCCAAAACGTTATCTCTACAGGTCAAAATATCTTACTAGGATGGTCCGTAGGACCCTGCTCCTCTTCCAGGTAATATTCTATCTTTTTCAAGTCTTCTGGGGTAAATCTCCATTTATTCTCAGCTGGTGGAGGCGGCACCTTGGGGCTGGATCGTTTCCGGGCAGAGCCAGAAGGAAGGGGCTGCTGGCAAGATGCTGGCAGGGAACCCGTAATCAGTCCTTCTGGGAATTTCTGAGCTAAGACTTTTAGACCTAGGTGTGGAAGAGCATCAGAAAAAGCGGCATTAACACGGTGAGGCTACAGTGAAACCTGGAAAGCTGGAAAGAAGCCTGCGTGTCTCCTGGTCTTTGGTCTGCTGGCCCAAGCCAACACAAGGACGTGAAATCTTAACTGCTTCGCCATTAAGTAAATTACACGAGAAACATGGTGGTTAGGTGGGATTCTGTGAATTCCACCAGAAATCCTTCTGCTCCAGTCTTCAGCCTTAAGGCTTGCTTACAGAGCCCTAAAGCAACAGCATTATTTCTGGAATTAAAAACATGTGCCGATGGAGCTAACGGAAGTTTCACATAATTCCTGACCCCTTGCAGCCAGCACGGTTGTCTCTCTTTCCAGAATTCTTAATTCTGCGCGTGGAGAGGAAAAGGGTGACGGGGGAGGGGTTGAAGGACTCTGAGTCCAACTCTCTTTTCAGTCCTAAGCAGAATACAGCCCACTCACCTCCGGAAAGCATGAAGAGGTTCTCAAATCCCCGCTCACACATGGTGGTGGCCGCCTGGCTGGCCAGCCTCTCGTCGTCGTCGTACAGAATGATGATCTTGCCGTGAGCATTTTTCTAAGAGTCACATGAGTTAAGGTCCCCCCCACACTGAGCTCAGGCTCCTAGACTCTAAAGAAACCCCCAGGGAACAAAGAACCGTCAAGGCTCCCCTTTCTGAGTTCAGAGAACGTCGGACAACCCCATCACCCCAGCAGTTACTGGATTTTTTCCTCTCGTGGAAACCACACAGGCTGGTAGTCTTATCTTTTAGAAACTAGTATTACCACGGTCCAAGACAAAACTAGCTCCCTGCTTGATGCCTTTTGATTCTTGTAGCTTCACAACCTTGAAAAGTTAAGTATTAACAACCTCCATTCCACAGGTGAGGAAATAGAAAAAAACCTGTGTGCCCCACGTGTCTACCGTGGCCTTATTTATAATAGTAAAAAAAAAAAAAAAAAAAGGGAACCACCCGAAAGCCCACTAGAGAGGAACAGTTTAGTAAATCATAGTAGAGTATATAAGATGAGATAATGTAGTGCAACCAAAACGGAGTTTATAAAGAGCATGGGGAAATACACTGTACTCCGGCACGAGGAAGAGTCAAAATTCTAAATTATATATACAGTATGATTTCTGCTCTGGTTTTCAAAAGAATACATAGAGGACAATCTGAAATAAAGTATGCAAAAAACATAATCGGAGTTGGGTCAGTGGTGATTATCAGTCTTCCTTTTTAGATCTTCCCGAATTGAAATTATTTTCTATTTGTGTAATTTTTGTAGGCAAAAAAAAAAGTAAAATTTGAAGAAGGGAAAAATTTAAAACAGAGGGAAAAACATTTCCTTAAGTTTTACTTGGGAAAGCTTTCTGGGGGAAAAAAAACAAAAGTCTTAGGACTAACTCTCAATAGGTCACAGCCTTTAACCTAATGTGTTGTGGCCCACTGCAGGATGGCTTAGAAACATCTGCCAGGATGGCCAGGATACTCGGCAAGAGCTAAGAACCCAAATTCTAAAATATGCTAAGTAAGCTAATTAATATCAAAGGTCCTTCACAGAGGTTTTTTTCCCTAGGAGCATGATTCATGGCAAGTTCAACTCGTACAGTCCTCAAACCACCCAACTCCATAAAATGCAACAAAGGATACGTATTCAAGAATGTCATTTGAATAAGGGTTCATTGTCCTAGACAGAGTTGCGATGGGGTAACTGTAAGCTGCAGAGAGAAGAAAAAGCTTAGGACGTTTGTTGCTTTCTGTACAATTTTGCCCCAAATTCCTGCCTGGTTTAAACTCTAAGAGTTCAGGGGTGCCTGGGTGGCTCAGTTAGTTAAGCGTCTGACTTCGGCTCGGCCATGATCTCGCGGTTCGTGGGTTCGAGCCCCGCGTCGGGCTCTGTGCTGCCAGCTCAGAGCCTGGAGCCTGCTTCAGATTCTGTGTCTCCCCCGTCTCTCTGCCCCTCCCCTGCTCACGCTCTGTCTCTGTCTCTTTCTCAAAAATAAAGAAACATTAAAAAAATTTTTTTTTCAAGTCTAAGAGTTCAAAGAAATACAGTTTCAAAATCAGTAAGCCATAAACGTGGACACGTCTTCGAGAGAAAAGAAACAGGACACTATGAACAAAACATGAAGCTTCGTGTCACCGTTTCTGACATTTAGCACCAGGCCCCAGGGCCATCTGAGAATGTCCCAAGCCTCTCTCAGAGCATTACGGTAGAGCCAACGTACAGGTTCCCATGGTGGATTTGGTTAACATGTCACTTCCGGAATTGCTGACCCTGGAATGTGGTTCAAGCTGGCCTGGACTAAAGGATGGGCTCTGTTCTTGGGACTGAGATGCTAGAACGTCTTACCTCCAACGATGTGGCACTGTTGGTAGGAATCTCTGTCTCGCACATCTAGCAGCAGGAAGGGGCAGTTGGGATAAGGTCGGTCTTTGGTGTTGGGCTCGGCTTTCTTCACTAGCCCTTTGTCTAGATCCAGTTCCCCAACACCACTGATGACGCTGCAAGTGAAAAGCAGGTCGTCAGAAACCACTCAGGGGTGAGTGGCTCCAAGGTCAAAGGCGTTTCTTCAGAATAGCGAGAGTGCTCAATGTCTTTCAAAGGGCGCGTCAAAGAAAAAGGAAAATGGATATGGTGTCTCAGTTCTGTCTCTGAATGCACGACCCTATGGATTCCTATTCTATCACACTGGACCCCGAGGAAGGGACCCATGTGTCCGTATCACCTTCAGAGAATGCATGTTAGGTCATTAGCATGGCTGAGGGGACAGAGACTGTAGAGCACATGCTGCCTCCAGCAACAAGAGCAGCATTCAGAGAAAAGAAAGAGGCCAACAGTTGATCTGATGGAATGTGAGGAGTGTCAGAAAGCAGAGCGAAAGGGAAAGAATAAGGTTGATAGGACAGGAAACACGGAGGCCTTCTATGTCCATCATACGTAACACAAACCGACAGCAACGTTTTAACGTATTCCATCTACTTATAGGGTGACCTAGCTGATGCGTATTTTGAACCTTAACATCGTCAATAGTTATCTGTACTTATTCCCAGGTTATAGGTCACAGCGTTGAGGTTGAAGAGGCTTCCAGATTTGGTGGCATTCGTATAATGAGACAGAGGAAAAACGAGGATCGAAGTGAGTGAGTTCACCATTGACAGTTCTGTTTCTAAGGTCGTAAGATTGGTCGCCATATTCAGATTGGAGGCGAAATGTAGTAAAAACACGAATCAAAGGAATAAGAGGAGTAGGCGTTATGAATAAGACGGCAGGTAGTGAAATATCTGTATTGGATGAAAAGAGGACTCCTTTCCCAGGCAACTGTGAAGGCTTGTGTGCCGGACCACACGCCAGCACGCACTGATGTCTCCTCTCCCGGCACGGCAAATCAAATTCTGCGTCTAAACCTCGACGTCACTCGATGCCACAGAGCGCATATTTCGTTGAACCAAAGGAGAAGAAAATCTGTCTCATATGAAACCACGTCCTCAACGGAAGTCCCGTTGGTCCATCTCGTAAATGCAATTTTCAAGTTCTTGCGTAAAAGTAGTCACAGAAAAATAACAGCGGTACCGATGATAGCAATTCTTTCTCTGGTAGACCTGGTTTCTCGACTACAGTTGTTTTCGCCATTGTAGAAGGGATGGTTATGTGCGGAAAATCAGCACCGTCTTATAATCAATGCCTAGTGTTTGTGAGAAAAGGGTTGCATCACAGCAAGAAGGACCCATCACATGCTGTTTGCAAATCGACACCGAGGGCTGCTTCCCTGCTCCTTTGCACCTGTGTAATAGCAGAGTATGGTGTAGGGCACTCTATTTTTCTTCTGATCTCAGACAGGGTAATTATAAGCTGCAGCAGACAGAAAAGGGGGTGGGAGTGGGAATCAAAAGATAGGAGATGTAAAGCTGAGTCCCAATAGCAAACCTGCACACGGGAAGGCTGAGAAGAATGGAATTAAGGAGCGAAAATTAATGCTCTCCTATCAATATATTCTTACCTAAACGCATCGAGATGCTGTGAAAAGATTCAGGCGATGGCATTTATATCAAGAGAAAATAGAGGGGCTGGGATGAAAATGTGGGACTTGACTACTGCCAGTCTGCTTCTAAGGCGATTATATCACTGAAACTGGTACCCAGGTTAGTATGAAGTAAAATACAGTGAAAACATGAATCTGATTAGCATACCTCTGCAGAGTCGAGCGACTGGAATCCCCGGCTCCCGCGCTGTTTGTGGACTGGACAGGGCTTGGCGACTGCTCCCCGGGGGTCCCCTTCCCGTTGGTCCTGGCACTGACTTCCCCATCGGGCTCCGAAGTCGCAGAATCATTGTCTAAAATTTGCAAATGAACAGGTATATTGGACCTCAGAGTTGATTTCACTTGTCGGGCAGTCCCACTGAAATGAGGTCAAGGCAAGGAAATCCTATCACGGTGATTAAATTGTCCCCTAAGTTCTAACACGTAAGTTCTCAAAACGTAGTCGCGGATCCCAGGAGTCCCCAAGACCCTGTCAGGGGGACCTGCCAGGTCTCTTTTACCGGGTTGATATTTGCCCTCAGGGTGCCAAAGAAACAGTGGCTAAAACTGTGAGCGCCTTAGTAACACTCAGGGCAGAGGCACCAAGTTTGATTAGGAATTATCGTATTTTTTTCACCAACACGAACGCACTCAGTTAATAAATACAGCGGTCACATTTTAGCCAGTCCCTGATGGAGCTGCGATAATAATTCTATTAAGTCTCATCTTTTTTTTTTTTAAACGTTTATTTACTTTTGAGACAGAGAGAGACAGAGGATGAACGGGGGAGGGTCAGAGAGAGAGAGGGAGACACAGAATCTGAAACAGGCTCCAGGCTCTGAGCTGTCAGTACAGAGCCCGACGCGGGGCTCGAACTCACGAGCCGTGAGATCATGACCTGAGCCGAAGTCGGACGCTTAACCGACTGAGCCACCCAGGCGCCCCTATTAAGTCTCATCTTTAAGTATACGCCTTTTGAACATTCTGTGTAATGACATCGGGGGCCCACATACGGTAAGTCTGCTCCAGACTCGTGCACGTGGCAGACATTCTCTCAAAAATGATCTAAGTGAACTTGTCGTTTCAAGGAAAAAAAACAACTGATGGGCTCTGTTGTAGCGACTAAATCCTACCCCAAAATCAGAGTTTTGGAAACTAGCTGCCCTCAGGAGCTTGGGTGCCTCCCCGTACTTAATGACTTTTCTGATACAACAGGTGATGACGTTAATAAGTGTGATTTTTTTTTAAATTTCTTTAACGTTTATTTATTTTTGAGACAGAGAGAGACAGAGCACGAATGGGGGAAGGACAGAGAGAGAGGGAGACACAGAATCGGAAGCAGGCTCCAGGCTCTGAGCCGTCAGCCCAGAGCCCGACGCGGGGCTCGAACTCACGGACCGTGAGATCGTGACCTGAGCTGAAGTCGGAGGCTTAACCGACTGAGCCACCCAGGCGCCCCAATAAGTGTGATTTTTTAGATGTTGTGTAATGAACAAAATTTGTCAGTATTTGGAAGATCCTCCTAACTCGGCGAATCAATATTTTCCAAGTGGCCAAAGAGTGAGGTTATAAAATTATGCGTGGGTAAAAAGCTTCATTCAATGAGCTTAAGGTAATGGAATCCAAACCATGCACTGATCCGGTTTCAGATTCCACATTACAACTAACCTTTAAGAAGCTACCGGTTGTCAAGTTTCAGTACAGCCTCAAAGATGTGTATCCATAATTATCTGAAAGAGCTATTAAAAGATTCTCTCTTTTCAACTGCAGGTCTGTGTGAGGCCAGATTTCCTTCGTATACTTCAATCCAAAGAGCATATTGCCACAGAGTGAACGCAGAAGATATGAGAATCGGCTGTCCACTCTTAAGTCAGACGCAGAGGTTTACAAGAAGATGGAAAACAAGGCCATGCTCAATAAACTTTTTGTTTGTTTGTTTTGGAAACACAGCTATTTTGCCTTAAAATGCCAGTTACGCGTGTCATGGGCTTAATATCACTATTTGTAAGTGAAATAGTGAATACATATTTTTAAGCTCTCAGTTAAAAATTTTTAATGCCCTAAATATCGAAAGAGGGGCGCCTGGGTGGCTCTGTCGGTTGAGCGTCCGACTTCAGCTCAGGTCACGATCTCGCGGTCCATGGGTTCGAGCCCCGCCTCAGGCTCTGGGCTGATGGCTCAGAGCCTGGAGCCTGCTTCCAATTCTGTGTCTCCCTCTCTCTCTGACCCTCCCTCGTTCGTGCTCTGTCCCTCTCTGTCTCAAAAATAAATAAACATTAAAAAAAATTAAAAAAAATAAATATCAAGAGATATAATGCACCCACACAAAAACTATTTGAGGTCCTCGATAATTCGGAAGCGTGCGGAGGGAGACTGTACCAAAACGTTCGAGAATTTGCTGTTTCCACTGGTATGATGAGCAAAGAAAGAAAGATAAGAGGCCTCGTCATTGAAGAGGACACTAAAATTTATTTTTCATATGATATAATCTACTAGAAATTTCAGGAGAATCCTCTGAGAATAAGGAAAATAAGCGTGCACGTGGATAAAGAAAAGAAATACTAACAGGCAAACAGTTTTTCCCACATGCCAATTAGAAAGGAACATGAAGAGCATCTCATTCCCAGTAACAACAGCAGATATAAGATATGTTCTCCTAGAAAACAGGACTATTAAGAAATGCAAAGGGCCCATACAAACTTACATCCTTTATAGGTCTTAGACAAATTTTACTTGAGAGACATTACAGAAAACCTGAATGAAGAGAGTGATGTATCTTCACATTCCTGACTGGGTGACAAAAGTGAAACGATGTTAATCCTTTCCAAATTTCATTTTTAGTCCTAAAACAATCCCAGTGGGGTTTTAGAAAAGCTTAAAGGGATTGTACAAATGAGAAGGAAGAAAAAAATATATATATACACACACACACACACACACACACACACACACATATGTACATACGGGTAATTTGGAGAACATGCCTTACCGAATAGTAACATATGTGGCAAAGATAAATGATCAAAACAACGCTGAACCACAAACCAGAATGACGGGGATATAAGAGAGAACACAGAAACAAATCCCAGGATATACATAAAAGCTAACATATATTAAAGGTAACATCGCAAACGAGTGGGTAAAGGGAGAACACTTGCATAAATGGTGGTGGGATAACGTGTCACCTCTCTAGAAAAATCAAATTTAGATAACCCCCTCACATCATATGCCACAATATGTAACAAGTGGATTGATGTAGGGAGAAAACCCAAACCACCAAGCAAGGTAATAGAAGAAAATATAGGTGAATAATTTATCTTAGCTTGGATTTTACGAGTCTAAGGCAATAAAAGGAAGCACAACGCGAAAGGCTAATAGATTTAATCACATAAAGATGCAAACCTTGTGGATGTCAAAAATGAACACCAAGAAAATTAAAAGGTGAGTAACAAATTAGGAAAAACATCTATGACATATATGCATTAGAAAAGCTTAATATAGTGAATTTACAGAATTAAAAAAAAATTAACTAGTGCTTTAATTGGAAAAAGATCATGTGCACCAGGTAAAAATGCAAACAAGATAAATTTGTTAATATGGAAAGGAAGTCCCTTCCCACTCCTGACCTCTAGGCCCTCAGGCCCCCTCTTCCAAGGGAAACACCTGCACGTATTTATGCCTCCCTCCAGAAATAAAACAACTACGTACTTCTGCACATATTTTATTTCCTCCCCTTTTTACATATCAGGAGAACACTATCCATACTGCTCTACACTTAGGTTCTTGGTTTGGTCGTTGTTTTATTTTTACTTAACGATGGAGATTTGGATTTGCAAACTTCACATTGTCAAGTGAAGCCTTTTCTCATTTTCTAGGCTGTACTTGTTTCCAATGTTTAATGAGACCCTAATGCACGGAGCTTTTCCAAATCGGTAAAAGATGAGCGTTCCGTGAGAAAAAAAGAATGGGGAAGGACGGGTAATGTTCTCAGAAGAAGAAATGTGTGTGGCCAATAATCGCACACATACACAAGGCTCAGTTTCATGCCCGGAGAGATTCAAAAGAAAATGATCAGATACTACTTTTGACCCATCAAGTTGGCAAGCACGTGCAAAAATGATAATTCTTCGGCACTGCCTGGGATGGGGAGGAACAGGTCTTCTCATTTATTTGCTGGGAATGCAAACGGGGAGAACCATTCGGGTTCATTCGGGAATGCAAACGGGGAGACAGTGCGGAATCAGCGCCTGAGCGTCTGAAAATGGTTCCGCCCTTTGACCATCTGCAGCAAAATTTATCTTCAGGAAATAATCAGAACCACACTCATGTTTACGTATTTACACAGCAGCATTATTTTAGAAAAGCGAAAAATCAGAAAAGCTGTCACCTCCGGTAGGAGAATAGTTAAATCAGTTATGGTATGTCCAAAGGACAGACATTATATGACGACACAACCTTTACGATCAAGCTTTTGAAGTCTATTCAATGACACAGGACAGCAGGCATGATGAAATGCTAATCTGGAATAGCATAATTCAAAAGTACGCACAAAGAATATGGATTCGGGTGCGCAGTTAGGGGGAAAAGTAGAGCAAAATGTTAACAGGGATTATTATTTTAATTTTCTTCCTTACATGTTTTTTGCAATTTTCTAATTTTCTAGAAATATACTTTGAAGTCAGGAAAAAACAATAAACATCACAAAAGGAGGTTTTTTCCTCCTTCAAAAATAGCCAATATGCATACAATCTGTTCTGCAGGCATTCCTGAGTGAGTTATTATTCTGTGTAGAGCACTAGAAAAACACTAATATTACTCACACATTATGGTGTCCTACTTTACAAGAGCCTATTTTGCTGTGCAAATTTATCTCAGAAGAGAAAATTGCATGTGCCCATATGTTCTGGTGCTGTAATCTCCATGAATTCAAGGACCAAATCCAGGTACTTATATAACCAGGTTAAAATTGGGAGTACTTGTATGAGGAGACTCAATTATCTCTGTTACAAAGAACCCTTATTTCTCTGCCGTGTGAGAGGCATCTGTCAAAGATAAATTCCTGTCTTTGTCAGATGCTCTTTATCCTCCCTAACAAAAACAAGCCCAGGGAAATGACAGTTAAGTTGCACAAAGCCAGTGTTCGAACTTCCTGAGAAACTGGTCTTGAAATCCGAAGTCAAATCCCTGGCCTGCATCAACCTTAACAAAACATATTCCCCTTCAATAAACAGCCACACGTTGATGGTTGAGGGCCTGAGGATAGAATAAAGACCTTAACTCTGCGTATTCTTTTCACGACAGTGCCACTGAGAGGTTTTATTTTCGACTTGGCATTTAAGAAAGGAAACCTGGAGCTGGAAAGCTATCTTCCCAGCCCGGTCTCCAACCTAGCACCTACGCCTCCCCAGGTCATCGCCAGGCTAGATGACTCGATTCTCCAAACCCGCTCTCCGTGCCTTTGCTCAGGTTGCAAGACTCTCGCCCGTCACTTGCACCTGTTCAGATCCTACCCTCTGTTACGGTCCAGCTCACAGGCTTTAAGAAAGCCCCCCTGAGGGGCGCCTGGGTGGCGCAGTCGGTTAAGCGTCCGACTTCAGCCAGGTCACGATCTCGCGGTCCGTGAGTTCGAGCCCCGCGTCAGGCTCTGGGCTGATGGCTCAGAGCCTGGAGCCTGTTTCCGATTCTGTGTCTCCCTCTCTCTCTGCCCCTCCCCCGTTCATGCTCTGTCTCTCTCTGTCCCAAAAATAAATAAAAAACGTTGAAAAAAAAATTAAGAAAAAAAAAAGAAAGCCTCCCTGGGTTTTCTAACTGGAAAGTACCCTTCCTTCTTCAGAACTCCCAGAGCGAAGACCCTGGTTATGAGCGGAGACTCGCAGATTTGTATCCTACGCCCCTCCCTTACTGGCTGTACCCCCTTGAGCCAGTCGTTTAACCTCTGAGGCTTGGGCTTCTCATCTCTAAGCATTTGCTTCTTCCAGAGTCTCTGGTAAGGTGAAGTAAGAAAGCTGCGTGAAGTGCTTAGCAATGTATATTTAACGAATGATGACTTCTTTCTAATCCTTCATTATGAATTTCTGCCACATTAGCAATTTTGCGCTTCTGTTCTCATTTTCCTCGCCCAACACGCACACATGCCCGCACGTGTGCACACGCGACTACCAACTCCATGTGAGCAGGGCTGTATCGTCTCTGTAGTCTCCTAGCACCTAATTCTGTGACGTGTACGTAGGTAGAAGGCACTAAAAATATCCGTTGAGAAAAAGTAATTGGTATATTAAACACACACAGAGCGTTTCAAACCACGAAAACACACCAACCAACCCACCACACAAAAAAACATTAACAACTACAAATGTTAGAGCTGGAAAACCAGAGGCTTTTTAAAAGACAGAAGAATGAACAATTAAAGCACCAGAGAGCATGTCTCGGACGGTAACGATCTAATTACAAATAGATATATCGAAGTCCCAATTCCCTGTGGACACAAGAGCAAAGGTGGACAGGGCGAGAACTTCGGTCACACGGTCCATCGGTTATTTCCCCCACGTCCTCAATTCTCATTACCTTCTAGCCTTTGAATCTCTTCAGCTGTCACTTCCAGTGTTTGATCAGATAGGGAAGCAACCTGGATGACCTGATAGAAAAAAAGAATGAAATATGTAGATGTGTTTATGTTTGTTAGTCTTTAAACAGAGGCAATTCTGTCTTTAACAAAAGACGAGGAAACATCAAAGATCTCTTGTTTCAAGAAACTGTCAGGGTCCTCCACTGGAGACTAAATCTCAGGCCTCCTTACTTTTGAGGAGCGGGAATTACACCACAGATGATCAGTCCAGAAACACAGATTCGTTTAAAACATCACACAATAAACTTAAAAGTCCAAAAGGATAATTTAGGACAAGAAACATGCGTAAATGGTCATGCACATTCCAGTCCCAACATAACACACAATACTTAACCGTGACAGAATTGAATCAGCAATTCGACATTCAATGAAGAAATCAATGTCTTATGAATATATATATATATATTTTTTAATGTTTATTTACTTTTGAGAAAGAGAAAGAGAGAGCAGGGGTGAGGGGGGAGGGACAGAGAAGGAGAGGGAGACACAGAATCTGAAGCAGGCTCCAGGCTCCACGCTGTCAGCACAGGGTCCCGATGCGGGGCTCGAACTCACAAACTGCAAGATCATGACCTGAGCCGAAGTCAGACGCCCAACTGACTGAGCCACCCGGGTGCCCCTGAATGTATTTAGCACAACACGGTATACCCTCCCGCCCCCACATGGTTTTTAAAGCACTTTTCACAGCTCGGCTCATAAGACCCATGATCCACCACGTCAATGAAACTCGAGAGACCAGAATTCTAGATTCGAAACATGAAATTAAAGCGTGCAAGGAAAAATACAACCTAAACCATAAATGCGACGATTTAAAAGTAGAATGCACATTTTACTTTATCAAATTCTTATCAAAGAAGATAGCTCACACCGTCCTTGAATGAGCACACACTGCACACCTCTTAATCCTCCCATGGGTGAAATGTACAGACAGAAGAAACCCTTCTGCAAATATTACCTAGAGTGGAATTTAGAAGTACTCACATAAACCGGCACTCATTAGAGTCTTTACCCCAATGGGAAGATCGCTGAACTTACCAGCTGGGCAAAAGTTGTAACTTTCAGTCTCTTGAAAAGCTCATCTTTTTTGTATCTGTAATCTGAAAAGCAGGATAGGACAAATAATTTTGCAGGTATACTTTTCTTTCTTAGAGGTACTCGTTCTGTCTAGTCGTCGAGTTACGTGGCATGATCTTCAAGTTATTTATATGCTTTTACATATGTTATCTAATATTTGGTCCTCATGACATCCTCGGAATTAAGTGTGGCAGGTATGATCATCATCTCTTCATTTTTTTCCCCATTTGCTTCAGCTGGTAGGAGGCCTGGAGTTGAGTTTATAAGCCACCCTTTTGCGTCTAGTGACTTTACCCCTCATGTCATTTCATCCATTTGCCATTTTCACTCGGCTATCTCTCTTTGGACCGTGCTGTCTTGCATGCATGTTGTAAGCCACTTTCAATCCTTTGCAGAACAGAGCAAGGAATAAACGTCTGCAACTTACAGATGAGGACAGAGACCCAGAGAAGCTGAGTTGCCCCAGGTCAAACAGTTGGTGAGACATTTACACCCTACTATTCCAACCCTGCCTCAAAGAGAGAACAATTCTGTTCCTGAGGTTACAAGTTACACTGGAGACACGGGGACAACCTTTTTTTCTCCCCGGGGTACAATGCTGGGCACAGAGTTCTTATGCCTGGTCCTGATAATCTTCTCTATCAGTTTCTCTGCATTTCCACCTTCAGTAAAAATCCACACGCTCAGTTGTATGAGATGAAAAAGTTCCCGAGATCTATCATGCAGCTGTGTGAATGTACTTAACACTACTGAGCCGAACACTTAAAAACGGTGAAGACGGTAAATTTTATGTTATGTGTGTGTGTGTGTGTGTGTGTGTGTGTGTGTGTGTGTTTTACCTCAGTTAATTAAAAAAAAAATCATGCTAAAACATCCATATTTATTCTGCGCTATCTTTCTGGTTCTGACTCATAACTCAAAAGGGGGTACTTCTGCACTTGTTAACATTTCTTCATATCACATTTGAATGGTCGTTTTAAAATTTTAGCCAATCTCACTTGAGCTAATACCTGTCCCGTGGAGGCATGCTAAAAGTTAGCTTCCATGCAATTTTCTGAAGATGACTGCCGATTCTAAAGAATTTTTGGCATTGAACTTCCCCCCCACCCCCTACACTCCACTACTCTTCACCATTTTCATATGGGTGGTCACGACTCCTCAAGTATTGCCACATTATTTCAGAATCATTAAAGGTTAGATAGATAATTACTATGGCCTTCACAGCAAAAAAAAGTCTCCTAAACCAAGACTCCTAGCAACAAAGGAAAGGATTAGAAGTATTTAAAACGATTTACCTGGTGTCACTAATCATTTCCGTGAATTTTCTAAAAACGAACACACAATGAACACTTTGGAGGATGATGTTAGCTTGGTTTACCAAACACTTTACGAACCATGGTCAGGAAATAACAGTACGTTAAAAACTAGCCTTCTGTAAATATATCAAGACTGACTGTTACAACGAATTAAAGCTTCTCTGTTCTGAGACGCCTCAAAGAGAGCGATGTGGCTCACAACGAACCACTACTTCTAGAAAATTCTCAGGGTAGCTTCCTCTGGACACAACAAGGTAACAAACCTAGACGCAAAGGACCTTCCAAGACTCACCAGGATGCAGCCCCAGCAGGTTGGGCAGAAGCTTGCAAAAAAATCCAACTGAATAGTTACAGCATTCCTCTCAGTCACCACCGATTTGCCCACCAAAAGCCACTCACGTAAGTCAGAATGGTGATAAGTCAGCCAAGAAAGAGAGGCAACAGCTCTCGAGGGGTTTGCACTGCGGCATTCGTCCACTGATCTTCTTTTGGTACAGTTACAAAGTTTGAAATACTTCCCCAATTCTTCACATGCGCAGTACAAAAGGTACACGTGCAAATCCCCTTTGACTACGTACAGACGATCTCAAACCCAAACCAGGCTCTACCACATTCTACCCATTGGCATTTCTAGTACCCTCTAGGCATGAGACGCCCCACTGTGCATTTGAGCCTGTACTCTACATACCTGGTTCTTGTTTAGAAGGACAGCCATCACTGGGACTTTCTGACATTATTACTCAGAGATAAAAGATCAAACTAGACGTCTGACAGTAAGTTTTAAATGTTATGGAAAAGGACGACTGGGAACACTCTGTCAGCCCGTCCTTGCAAGGGCGAACAGAGCTTTAAGAATGGAGCCTCTGCTCCCATCGTCGCTCCCCAACTCGCGGATGGAGACAAAAAATCCGAGTTGCAGATCCGTTATCAAGGTCTTCTTCTCCAGTAAGTCTGGAGTCTAAGTCTGACTCTCTCGAGTTACTGGAAGGACAGAGACCTGACTATCTAGGATGCTTCACGCAGGTGTCATCTAACCACCAGAAGCCAAGAATAGGCTTTGTGCGCGGTCAATAGGCACAGGGTGTCTGTTTTCTCGAGAGAGAGTTGAAAGAAGATTCAGATTACAAAGGAATTCTGCGTTTTCAGGGTTCTGTTAAAACACGTTATTAGCGAAGGGAAGCTGGGCTCACAGGGGAAGACAAATCAAAGGAAGTAACAGAACGAGGTTTGTGATTTCACAGAAAGACACGGCATCTAAGGTAACCCGAGAAAAGTGATGGATCTAGGGTGTCATGAAACAAGGCAATATTCTCCTCCCTTTCGGCCCAAAAGAACATCTACAACAGAAAATGGGAAAAGAGAAGGAAATAGCTTCCAAAACGTAGATCTCAAACCAGAATCTGAAGTAATTCTAGTCGGGGAATCAGCACAAACTGTGTGTGAAACAAGGTGAGAGTGGCCTCCTGTCTTACTAAAAGGAAGTCCGAAACTTCTAAAGAGGGAAGCAAACATTTTCAAGGACTCTATTCTAGAGGTATTTGGGGGGCGGGGGTGGGGTGGGGGAAGAGAAGCTCCATTTAAAGTTTAGATATTAAAGAAATCACATTGCGCTTTTAAGAAATGTTTTCAACAGGGCTTGGCAATCTGGGCGGAACGGGGCGTTTTCAGGGGACAAATTTCGGTGTGGACGTGAGAACTTACGCTAAGCTACGAATGGACAGAGGAGGCAAAAGGGGACCTCAAACCCAAACAGAAGCAGGCTGGCTGAACTTTACCTGCTGTGGATGAATTACGGGCGATGACAACGAAGCATGGGTGAGTAAATGAGACTTTTTTCCTAGTTGAAAACGTGACGGCATACTTAAAATATATACACTTGTGTCATGTATAATGGAATAAAGCGATAGCATCTAATATAAAGGAACCGAGAAGAAAAGGATACTGTGACGTGACACATTAAAAACCAAATGTCTAGAACATTAGCCCTCATAGCGAGACGTGGCACATAACAGAGTCGGCATAAAGCTGTTCCTGAGTCCACAGTGATGGCTGCGGTTTCTCGATACCCCAGCAATTCAAAAGAAGCAGAAACATTATCATTTAAATGAAAAGGTCTGCTGTGTAATAACAGAAGTTCTGGTGAATTCTGGATTTGTAGTATTCTCTTCCCAAAAGATGTCTATTACCAGAGGGAAGTCCTGAACTGTTAACCATCAGAGTGCCTCTTTACTACCGTCAGCTAAAGATTCCCCTGTCACTGGGCTCTTCTGCTGAGGATATGAACAAATCCATCTAAGAAAATACATGTTCCTACTTCTTTAATTCTCGCCTTGATGTGTACACTTTACATCTATTTTGGACACAGAATGAAAAATTATGCTTTTGTGCAAGGGTAATGCACAAAATGACTAGTAGCATATCTTTGCAGATGAGTAGTTTTTAAGAAGGAACGCATGAAATATGATTTTTAATTAAAGGAAAGCAGAGACTGAAATGAATTTATAAGGCATAGCACCGCTTTAAGCTTTCTCCCTCACTCCTCTGTGTCTTTCATGGATACTGACTAATTTATACACACAAGGATGTTATAAAATAAGAGATAATATTATTCCCATCTCAGGAACAGAGAAAACTAAGAAAATGGGAAAGATCATGACCTTGGAAAAGGTCGTGGAGACTGCAGTACAATGAAACCAGAAGCTTGGACTCTCGCTGCTTAAGTAGAGCTCATTCTACATTCCAACACTAACATCTCCTATGGGATAGAAGTCGGGCAGAACTTGGCCCTCAAGCAACAACCTTAGCAGCTGGCCGGGACGGTACACGGCGTTTCCCACATCCTTCTAGGCACCTGCCAGGCTCACCCGCCTCCCACAGCTCTCTGTGTGTGTCAGCTGTAGGGAAGGGTTAAGGTTGTTAATAACCGACTTCTAGATGGGCTCCATTATCCCAAACCTTCAATAGGGTTACTCACTTTTTTTGATCTCTTCTAGCTTCTCAGTGTATTTAGTCATGCTGTTACCTAAAAAGAGAATAAGATAGGCTTTTTAACGGAAGAAAATGAGTAACTCTGTATAAACAGAATGGAGTACAAGTGTTCCCTGAGCCTCCCTATCCTGTTCTTACAGAACTACAGTAGGCAAATGGGCCACACATACTTAAGAGTCTTTTGGATTATACAGCATCATTAAGTGATGAGGAATCAAGGAAAAAGTTTTGGCCGAATAAACACGAGGCAGTACGGATGATCACTTTATATTTAAAAATTTTTTATTTTTTTTTATTTAAAAAAATTTTAAACACTTATTTTTATTATTTCTAATGTTTATATATTTTTGAGAGAGAGAGAGAGAGAGAGAGAGACAAAGCACAAGCTGGGGAGGGGCAGAGAGAGAGAGGGAGACACAGAATCCGAAGCAGGCTCCAGGCTCTGAGCTGTCAGCACAGAGCCCGCCGTGGGGCTCGAACTCACCAACCTTGAGATCATGACCTGAGCTGAAGTCAGATGCCTAACCGACTGAGCCACCCAGGCGCCCCTGTAATTTTTTTTTTCAAGTCAAGGCTTTCCTCCTTTTTTTTTTTAAATTCCCCCATAACCTTTTCGTGAGGAAGATGTGCAGAAGAGAAGGAAAGAAGCAATGATCTCTGAATGCCTAAAATGTGCCGCTGTGGCTACCCAAGCAATCCCTTGCGCTGCACTTAGTCTTTGTGGTTTCCCTCGCTTTCCTGAACTTGGTCTTCAACTATTCATGCTGATGTTGCAGCCTGAACTAGACCACACAGTCTGTGCAGTAGTATTCATCACAGATTTGCTCTGCTGAGAAGTAAGAGCAAATTCCCACCACTGCGGAGAGCACCCAGCCCTCGTGTTCTACAGCCTGCTTCTACAATACCAGGCTCTCGCCAAGGTGGTTTGGAGAGTTTCCACACCCTAAAACTGGGCCAGGATCGTTTTGGTTTCCGAAAGAACGGAGGTCTAGTTCCCAAGCGAGGGGCTATTATTTTTTACTGGGCATGCTTCAGTTTGATTCAGTTCAGCACAGCAAGCTCTGCCTGGCATTTGAAAGGTATAGCAAAAAGGGAAAACCTGTCAAAAAGAATTTCTCGTTTCTAAAACCGTGCTCCTAACTTTCAAGCCTTGAGAGGGGCTCGTCAGATTCAGTCCCAACTTCAGATACAAGAAACGCTTCCAGTTAATGGCGTGGACTGATGTTGTTAAGGACCATCCTGAACTTTTCTGCATGGCTGAGGTCAGAAGTAGAGAAAGAAAATTTTTGCTCTGAAACCCAAAATACCTTTTCAAAAAACAACTTACATCACGTTAGTATTAAATGTTCACTTATGAATCCATCCGGGAATAAAATTGTGCTGGGTTAAAATTTTTTTTTTTTTTTTTCCCGTCTGAAGACACAACTCTCCGAATCAGGACAGTACAGCAGGACAGTACAGGTGTAGTCCTGGAGTCAGGCTGTTGCGGCCTTCCGAAAGCTCAGAGAGACAGGACGGTAGTCAGGGCCGCGGGAAGGCCTGAGCCTTCTCAAGAGAGGCACTAAAAACGCCTAAGATGTCCAAATAGCACCACAAACCAAGATTGGCATCAAATATGATCTTTTCTAGGTTCTTCAGACTGGAATGGATCTGAGATGGGACCAGATCTCCGGAGGGAACCAGGAATTCCTCCGGAACCTACTTCCCTCTCCCCCGCAATTTTGACCTGAGGCGGGAACCCCCCCAGTCAGCAGTGTAAGGGAAGAAGTGAGCTCTTCAGCGACCCGCCATCTTACTCGTCAGCTATTGTACATCATAGCTTTTGGTTCCGCGCTCCCGAGATCCTACATTTGCGTGTTTTTGGCGTGGCAGTTGGTTTCTTTTGGCTGGGGCAGCTTCAGGCAGTCTCCTCACAGGAGGCTGAGGTGCAGGAGAGATGACTGATTTGCTCAGTGACACAGCAAATTAGAAGCTAAGCCAGGATTAATATTCCCCACCTCCTTGTTTGTAACGCGGCTCACAAGAACAACACTGCTTCTCCAGTTGTGTTGGTTCAAAAACACGGTTTCACGGTGAGGTCAATACGGAGGGAGTGTTACTTCCCTAACAGGGGCAGGTGGGAACCATTTTATGCTCTGAATTCCCCAAGGCATACCACGCATGGAAAACAACAGCCAGCCTTATTATATGGTCTTTATTATCAAAACGTTGCATTTCCAATCTACAGTGGTGGCTACTAGCAAGAGTGTCGCAAGTCCACTTCTCCATCAATTATCAACATTTTCGGACTCTTCCCTCCCCCCCCACCCCCGCACTTCATCTTTGTAGCAACAGAGCCTCACAACAACCCAGTGAGGTAAGGCTGTCACTCCTCCTGTTTGTTTTTCCCACCGAAGGAGAAGGCAGGGAAAACAGTCTTTTGCAGAGGTGTACAAATACTTGGCACAATTAAGGACAGATCTGAGAGGGCTACCGAGAAGACGGTCTTTTCATGACAGACATTCATTCTGTTCAAGTAGAGGGGGAAAAAAGAAAATGGAGGATGTCTGCATTGTTTCAGCTGGAGGAAGACCCGGGGATGGCCGACTCATCGAGGCAAAAGGAAAAAAAAAGAAAATCCTTCAAAACGATGGTAGAAAGTACGAGATCTAGTATTTTACCCTCCTTCATACGCTGCTTGTATCTTAACTACACAGCTTATCTTACTGGATCTAACTGCATCTGAAAGCAGGTTTCTGACTACCTCTTAAAAAGGCCAGAAGTGAGTCAATTCCATAATTGGCTTATTTATAAATGCAGCTTTGTTTTATAGAAGAGGAGTCTAAAAGACTATCGGCAAACCAGTTCTTTTTTAACTGAAATTACACGTTGCTGCCAGATAAATTTTCCTAGACAAGACTTTGATTAAAAAAAAAAAAAACAAAAAAAAAATGTCATCGGCTCCCCGCTGCTTCGTGACTGAAGTTTAAACTCCTTGCTCCAGAGCTGAAGGCGCCGACGTCTCACCTGCCTCTTCAATCTTGCCTTAATTACTAAACTTGACAAAGTCTGCGTTGGTCTTCTGTTCTCTAACAGGTCATCTTGTCCATGTAATCATAATAGCTCACCCAGCTGGAAGTGACCTTTCCCTTCTCTGAACTTCTCCAGCACTCAGCTCCCCACTCACAAGGCATTTATCATCGCGCCGCCTTATTTGTGTGCAAGCCTTATCTACCTTCTGATACGGAGAGCCAAAGGCTGTTTATGCTCGCGCGCGCACACACACACACACACACACAGAATCTCTATCTCTTCCGCTGTCTAGCACGAAAGGCACTCGGAGTCACTGGCTAAGTGAAATTTACTATGAAGACGTATTGTCTGAAGAATCCTTATAATAAATTCTTTTACAACACAAATAATCACATCCCAACTTGGCTTGGGTTTTTGTCCACCTGATTTGCTTTAAGCTCTGCACGACCTGATCTATTACCACCCCTGTATGTACGATCTGTGTGACATCCGTATTGTTTCAAGGCTCAGGTAGCCTCGAAATGCTTAAGGTGCTATTTAGCTTCTACTTAGCTTATAAACCCAACTCTATCAATAGTGTTACGCAAAGACAGAGTACAATCGATAAACTGGGTGACTCATTCATTAGACTTTTTCCCTTTCTTTCCTTATTATTTAATAACATTATTTGTACTGAGCCAGTACGAAGAGCAAGTGATTTTGAGCAGCAGTAATCTAAAGTGGGCAAGATTTATAAGGCACGAACTCAGTTGCTAAGAGACAACTCCATTGCTTTATTTTTCTTCAATATTTCCCTCCTCTCCGGAGAAGTTCTTTTGGCTTAGAAGGAGCAGAAAGCGTGAAAAGAGGCACAGTGGTCCTTTGTTAATCTCAGTAAGTTATATGAGTATATAGTGCTTTCTGCTTTGTAAGAGGCTTTCACATACATTTCTTCCTTTGACATAAAAAAAAAAAGGACAGAATTAAATACCAAATAAAAATGAAGAGTACCTAGTCCGTAATGGGTTTGAGTGCTTAAGACCAAGGCTATCAGCAAATATTCAGGAAAAGTAAAGACTAAAGAAGAAAACAGGAAACGACTAGCTTGTGGGGAGAGAACAAGAGTAATGGGAATTTACAAAAAAATTAACAACAAGGCTGGAAAAGACTAAGTGGAGGAAATCTAGAGAATTCTAGGAAACTGAAGACATTTCAAATATGAGACTGCATCTAGACTGAAATGAGGGGATAAACGCAGGCGATAAAAGAGTGTGGGACACTGACAGAGGGAGAGCCCTGTGGTTTGGCAAGTGTCCCTGAATCGGCCTGCAGTGCTGCAGAACGGAAACCCACAGAGGGTGCTTGAGAATACACAAGAGCCCTGCGGTGGAGACTGAACAAAACGCCGTCAGGGATTTCATCGGAAGCGTAATCCATTCATGGCACAGTCTGGCAATGCTGGGGAGCGGGTAAGACACACCCAGGCACCTATGGAACAAAAGAAATATTTGAAGTTCAAAACAATTCTGCTATTTCCCGCCATGGCTATACATCAGTGTTTGGGTTTAGAGGAGAAGTGGAGTCAGGAGCATAGAAATCAAAAATAATCTTTACCCAGGAGGAAGATAGCAGTCTTTGAAGAACTCAGGAGGTGATGTGGGTGAAGACTGGAGATACCACGCAATTCTTGATTTCTTGTGATTAACTCTGAATTGCTCACTGTTTGGTAAGAAAAGATTAAAGACCCATCTATTTAGCCTAGAAATGAGGAATGTTCACTCACACCTGTGCCTGTTTCTACTGCTGTGACTGTGGACCTTAAAAACCTACCACTCGGGCTGTGAGGTTATTCTTGGGCTCCCTTAACCAGGACTCCTCACCCTTCGCACCTCCTGGCACCCATACAAGTGGTAACATTTGAGTAGAATGCTGGCATAGACGCTGGCTGTCCCAGGCCGATGGCTACCCAGAGAGCTAAAGGGACACAGATCGTGGCACGTAATAGGCCACGGCACATCAGGTGGATACTTTCTCTGAATACACAGGGAGGTGAGTCATAAGAATGCACAGAAAACACATGAAAATAAAATCCTCCCCTGAAATTGACTTTAAAATAATTTCTAAATTTGAAACAACAAAAAAATCGAACACTGGAATAAGATTTCTCTCCCACACTGACTTTAAAATACTTTTGAGTTTTAAGCAACGAAGTACACTTTGGCCCTTCCAAAAGCTATTATAAAACTGGTTTGGGAGACTTCTGCCTCCAGGAAGATGAGTAGGTGTACTTTTCTCTACGCCCCCAGCTAAGCACAACAAAAATACTAGACCACTCAGTAGATGGGAGGAAGTATTGGCAAATCATCCTTCTGATAAGGGCCTAGTACCCAGAATACACCAAAGAACTCTTAAAACACAACGATTAAAAAAAAAAAATTAAAAACCGGGCCAATGATTTGAACAGATAGTCCTCTATGGGAGATACACAAATGCCGGTAAGCACATACAAAGGTGCTCCACATCATTAGACATTAGGAAAATGCAAATCAAAACCACAATGTGATACCCCTTCACATCCGCAAAGATGACTATAATCAAAATGACGGACAGTAACAAGCATCGTCAAGGACGTGGAGAAAATAGAGCCCTCCTACATCACTAGTGGGAATGCAAAGTGGTGCAGCTGCTTTGGAAAACGGTTTGGCAGTTCCTCAGAAAATTAAACACAGAGTTACCACGTACGGTCATCCGTGACTCCTAGGTATAGAACCAAGAGCATTAAAAACATATGTTCACGCAAAAATTTGCACATTAATGTGTATAGCCGCGTTACGGCCAAAAAGTATAAACAATCCACATGTCCCTCAACTGATGACTGGCTAACCAAAACGGGGAAGATCTATACAACAGAATATTATTTGGCGGTAAAAAAGACCGAAGTGTTGATAGATGTTGCAACAGAGACAGACCTCGAAAACATCATGCTGAGTGAAGCCAGACACAAAAGGCCACATATTACAGGATTCCATTTATATGAAATGCTCAGAATAGACAAACTCGTAGCTACAGAAAGTAGGTTAGTGGTCACCAGGGACAGGAAAAAGTAAGGAATGAGAAGTGATTGTTATTGGATATGGGCTTTCTTTTGGGGGTGACAAAAATGTCCTGCAATTAGACAGTGATGATGGTGTCACAACCTTGTGAATGTACTAAAAACCTCTGAATTGCTTAAAAGGTTAAAAGGGTGAATTTTATGGTAGGTAAATTATACCTCAATTTAAGAAAATAACGTATCAATGCGCCTGGGTGCCTTAGTCGGTTAAGCATCTGGCTTTTGATTTCAGCTCAGGTCATGATCTCACGGTTGTGAGAGGGAGCCCCGGGTCAGGCTCTGCACTCAGTGTGGAGCCCGCTTAAGATTCTCTCTCTCCCGCTCCCTCTGCCCTTCCCCTGCTCTAAAAAAAAGTTAAAACAAAAAAAAAAAAAAAGAAAAAAAGAAAAGAAAAGAACGTATCAATTATAAAAAAGATTAAATAAAAAAAACCCCAAACCCTGGACATTATGTATAAAATATAAGACAAGACTGATAGGTTGGAAAGAGAGAGGCAGACTGGCTAGAGACCTCGGGACCCAAGAATGGCATAATGGTTGAGTTACTTAGCTTTTTGTTTTGTCTGTTTGTCTGTCTGTCTGTCTGCTTGCCTCATATATCTTAGACTTAGAGCTAAAGAAGCCAGCAATCCAGAAACACCAATGGACAGACAAGAAAAAAAGAATCCCCATCAAAGCCTGCTGTCCCCGCCCAAAGGACTGGGAAAGGGGCAGCCTAGCAAGCCAGAAAACTGTCAGACAGTAACTGCTTTTACTCCAGCCAAACACCACCCTCACCTGGCAGCAAAGGTCAAGTGGGGAGCCTTGATTTCCATCCTTGCTGGGCTATGATGTGGTGCCATCAAAGCGCGGAAAGAGGATCAAGAAGGTGGGGCTGGGAAAGTGCTCAAAGATACAATGGCTGAAGACTCCTCAGATCTGACAAGAGACATAAACCTATAGATGTACCCAGGAGCCCAGTGAATGCCAAACCGGATAACCCAAAGAAACCCACGTCACGATACATCATAATCAAACTTTTGAAAACTAAAGAAAAAAGAATCTCGAAAGCAGCAAGAGAAAAAATGGTATCTTTACCTATATAAGAAAAACAGTTCAAATGACAGCAGATTTCTCATCAGAAATCATGGCAGCCAGAAGGAAGTGGCACAGTATTTTTCAAGGGCTGAAAGAAAGGGATTGTCGACCTAGGCTCCCACACCCAGAGAAAATACCCTTCAGGAATGAAAGGAAACCAAGACATTGGGCAGATGAAGGAAAACTAAGAGAGTTTGTCACCGAAAGACTTGCCCTAAAGAATAGCTAAAGAAAGTTCTCTAATCGGAAAGCAAAAGGAGGAACCTGGGAATTTCAGGAAAGAAGAAAGAATACAGAAAGCAAAAGTATGGGTATATACATTTTTTTTCAAGTGCCTATGGGATATACACCAAGATAGACCATATCTTGAGTAATAAAATGGACAACGATGCATTAAAAAAATCAAAACATACAGAGCGTGTCCTCCAACCACAATGGAATCAAACTGGAAATCAAAATAACAAGAAAATCTCCAAACACTTGTAAACGAAACAACACACTTCTAAATAATCCATGAATCAAAAAAGGAAGTCTCAAAGGAAATGAAAAGGTACACTGAACTGAATGAAAATAAAAATACAACATATCAAAATTTGCCGTGACACGGCTAAAGCAGTGCTGAGAAATTCATCGCACGAACTATGTGTATTAAAAAAAAGAGGAAAAGCCTTAAATCAATAAGTTAAGCTCCCACCTCAAGAATCTAGAAACAGAAGAATCTAGAAATGCAAAGCAGAAGGACAGAATAATAAATATGAGAGCGAAAATCAATGGAATTGGAAACAGAAAAAACAATAGGGAAAACTGATGAAACCAAGAGTTTGTTCTTTGAAAGGATCATGGACAAATGTATAGCAAAGAAAAAAGGGGGCAGATGCAAATTAGCAGTATCAGGAACAAAACGGGGGCTGGCACTTCAAGAATCAGCAGGATAATAAGTGCAGATGACAAACAGTCCTGCTCACGTAAATATGAAAATTCGGATGAAATGTACTAATTTCTCAAAAAACACAAACTAGCACAGCTCACTCACTAGAAAACAAATAATTTGAATATTCTCCATAACTATGAAATAAACTGAATTCAAAATTTAAAAACTGTCAGAAATCTCCTGGTTCAGATGGTTTTACTAGAGAATTCTACCAAATGCTTAAGAAAGGATGAACACCAATTAACCAACTGTAAAAATTAACACCAAGGTTTTGTTTTGTTTTCGATTCAATCTTTTTCCTAATGGGTATGTTATTTCCTTAAATTGAGGTGCCATGTACATACAATAAAAGGCCACCCTTTTAAAGCGTGTAATTCATAATATACAATCTCTTCCAGAAAACAGAACAAGTGGAAATACTTCCCAACATTTTATGATGCTGATGTTACGCTGATGTTTATGATGCTACTAACACTAGACAAAGACAGGAGAGCTTGGGTGGCTTAGTAGGTTAAGTGTCCAACTTTGGCTCAGGTAATGATTTCACGGTCCAGGAGTTCGAGCCCTGCGTTGGGCTCTGTGATGACAGTTCAGAGCCTAGAGCCTGTTTCTGGATTCTGTGTCTCCCTCTCTCTCTGCCCCTCCCCTTCTTGCACTCTCTCACTCTCTCTCTCTCTCTCTCAAAAATAAATAAACGTTAAAAAAAATAGAAAAATAAAAAACTAGGCAAAGACAGTCCCCCCCCCAATAGAATTACAAACTAATGTACCTCATTAATACAGACACAAAAATCTTTAACAAAATAATAAAGAGAACTGAGCAAATGTAACAAGAATTATACACCCTGACTAAGTGAGGTTTAGTCCACAGATGCAGCAATAGTACAATATTTGCAAATCAAGGTAATCCATCCTATTAACAAGCTAAAGACAAAATCATATGATTCTATCAATTGATGCGGTAAAACCATTTGATGAAATTCAAATCATACATGATGGAAAATTCTCACAAAAATAGGAATAGGAGGAAACTTCCTCAGACAAATATGGCTCACACTGTACCTGATGATGAAAGACTGAATGCTTTCCCCCTAAGATCATGAAAAAGACAAGGATGTTCACTCTTAACATTCTTATTTGACATAATTCTGGAAGTCCTAGCCAGTGCAATAAAAGGAAATAAAAGACATGTACAGACTGGCAAGAAGAAATAAAACTATTCTTTTTTGGTAGATGACACCATCATCTACATAGGAAAGCCCAAGGAATCTACCAAAAGACCCCAAACAAACAAACAAAACTCCTTTTGTACCTAATAAGTGAATTTAGCAAAGTCCCAGGATTCAAGAGAAACATACAAAAATTAGCTGTATTTCTGTATGTTAGCAATGAACACAGTAACACCAAAATTAGCAATACAATACCATTTACAACTGCTCAAAAAAAAAAAAAAATGAATACTTAGGTGTAAATCTAACAAAACCTGTACAGGACCCTTATGCTGAAAACTACAGTATTGATGAAAGAAACCAAAGAAGATCTAAATAAATGGAGAGACATATAGTAGTCCCCCTTTATCCTCAGGGGATATGTTCCAAGACCCCTCCCCTCAGTGGACACCAGGAACCATATATAGGTACTGAACCCTATACACACACTATGTTTTTCTATACATACATACCTACCTATTATAAAGTTTAATTTATAAATTAGGCACAGTAAGAATTTAACAACAATAACTAATAATAAAAGAGAACGATTATAATACATACTATGATAGAAGTTATGTGAAAGTGGTCTCTCTCTGTTTCTCAAAATAGCTCATATCCTTGGGCGCCTGGGTGGCTCAGTCGGTTACTGCCCCACTTCGGCTCAGGTCATGATCTCAAGTTTGTGAGTTTGAGCCCCCCATCGGGCTCTGCGCTGACAGCTCGGAGCCTGGAGCCTGCTTCAGATTCTGTATCTCCCCATCTCTCTTCCTCTCCCCAACTTGTCCTCTCTCTCTCTCTCTCTCAAAAATAAAATAAAAGAAACAAAAAGAAATATCTTCTACCCTTCTTGTGACGATGTGAGATAATACAATGCATGATGAGAAGAAGCGAGGTGAATGACACAGGGGCTGCGATGTGGCATGAAACTACTATTGACCTTCTGAGATACGTCAGGAAGAGGAACACCTGCTTCCGGACCGCGGACGACTCTGGGTAACCGAAACGGTGGAAAATGAGATCTCAGAGAAGTGGGGGGACCAGTGTCCCCTAGTAATGGGTTGGCAGACTCAACATAGCAAAGGTGTCAGTTCATCCTAAATTGATATACAGGTTTAACGCAACTCCTATCAAAGTCAGAGCAATGCTTTTTTGTACGTGTAGATAAGATTATTCTAAAATTTACACGGGGAGGCAAAGGGATTAGAATAGCTAAAATAATTTGTAAAGAAAAATAAAGTGGGGGTAATCAGTCTAACCAATTTTAAGTATCAAATTTACCATAGGGCTACAGAAATGAAGACTGAGATATTGGCAGAGGGACAGACACATAGGTCAATGGCACAGAATAAAGAACCCCAAAATAGATCCGCATAAATAGGCCAAACTGGCTTCTGATAAAGGTGAACATACAATTCAATGGAGGAAAGGCAGCCTTTTAACAAATGGTGCTAGAGCACCTGGACATCCATAAGCAAAAAGTTAATCCTCATCTAAGTTGCACATCTTATGTAGAAATCACCTCAAGGTGCATGGCGGACTTAACTGTAAAACCTAAAACTATAAAACTTTTAGGAAAAAAGCACGACAGAAAAATCTCTGGGATCTGGTCTCGGTAAAGAGTTCTTCGATTTGACAGCAAAAGCAGGATACGAAACAGGAAACATTGATAAACTGGACTTCGCCACAATTACAAACTTCTACCCGTCAGAAGGCCCTGTAAAGGGAATGGGAAGACAAACTACAGACTGGAAGAAAATATTTGCCATCCATCCAACAAAAGGCCTGGTGGCTAGAATACACGAGGAATATTCAACACTCAAGTTAAAAAGCAAACAATCCAATCAGAACACAGGCAAAAGACATGAACAGATATTTCACGGAAGAAGACACACAGATGGCAAACGCAAATCAAAACAGCAATGAGATACCACTGCTCGTCTATCAGAATGGCTAAAATTAAAAATGGCAACACCACCAAATGCTGGTGAGGATGTGGAGAAACTGGAGCATTCAGTCATCGCTGGTAAGAATGTAAACCGGTGTAGCTATTCTGGAAAACGGTTTGGCAGTTTCTTAGAAACCTGCAAACGCAACTATCATCCGACCCAGGAGTTGCCCCTGTGGGCATTTATCCCAGAGAAACGAAGACTTAAATTCACCAAAAAAATCAAGACATGAATGTTTATAGCACCCTTATTTGTAACAGTCAAAAAGCTGGAAACAGTCCAGATGTCCCTCAACAGATAAATGGTTAAACTGTGGCACATCCATACCAGGGAATACTACTCAGTAATAAAAAGGTATAAGCCAATAAATGCAGCAACCTGAATGAATCTCCAGGGAATTATGCTGCGTGCAAAGCCAATTAAACAAAAAAAGTTGCATATTGTATGACTCCATATATATGGCGTTTGTGAAATGACAAAACTATAGAAATGGAGAACAGATCTGTGGTTATCAGGGGTTAAGGAGGGACTGAGGGTAGAAAGTGGGTGGCGATGCCTTTAAAAGGGCAACAAGAGGGACCCTAGTGGTGAAGGAAATGTTCCCTATCTAGACTTGTATGTATCAATGTCAGTATCAGGGTTGCGATACTGCAGGATAGTTTCCGTAAGATGTTACTATGGGAAACTGGGTTAAGGGTACATGGAATCTCTCTGTATTATTCCTTAAAATTCCATCTGAATCCATAATCGCTTCAAAATAAAAGGTTTAATTAGCAAAAACACTACTTTAAAAACCCGACGATATAAAAGGATACAGGCAATTACTATGTATTATAAAAAGCAGACTTGAGTCTCTCAGTTTCAAAAAAAATTGAAATTACTATCAGGTACTACTATTAGGTCAAATTTTGGTTATGACTTGGGGAGTTGAAGGGAAAGAAATGGGTTTTCATTTCTGTCAATTTCCAGGAGAAAAAAACCCAAAGATACAGACCAATCTGTGTATCTGAGGTAAACCTCAGGTCTTAACACCTTTAATTTTAAGAAGGGTCCAAAAGAAATGCATTCCTTTATAGCTGTCTTTGAAATATTGTTTGGACTCCTCAGAAAAAATATGGCGTCCTTCACAGAATAGCTTATTCCAGAAGGGTGGGTCACAGCTGCAGTTAAAGGGAGACAGGAAGACACGGAGGAGTTGAAGGAGTTGAAGTAGAAGGAATGAGGCTGGGGGGGCGGGGGGGAGGGAGGTGGGACAGCTGGCCTAAGGGACAGTGGCCAGGACTTCACACCAGATCCCCTGGTGTGCCATCGACTTCCTCACCCTGCATTCCAATCCTAGTTCTGTCTCCTTTATTGAACATCAAGCAAATCACATCATCTCCGTGCCTCAATTTCAAGCAAATCACATCATCTCCGTGCCTCAATTTCCTCCTCCTCAAAAATGGAGCTAAAAGTTTCTACCTCCTGTCAAACAGGATATTTGCAAGGATAAGTATCTGTACGGCCTGGAAATGTTTGAAAGAAAGGTCCCAAGAAATAGTATCTGCAAATGTGGTTCATTTAGAACATTCAACTGAAAGTCTATTTTATATGGGGAAACCTGCATAATGGAAGACAGTAATTTTGAAGGAGACTGGTGAAAGGGAAAGACAAAATGAATGAACTTTAAACCAAGTCGGTAGCTCATCTATATTTCTTCAGTTGTCCTCAGGTTACTGACGGCAAATTCAGCACTGCCCAAGCCATGTGGGGCCCCAATCCACCAGCAAAACCATCTTACTAGAACGGATTGTCCATAGTAGACGTTAAAGGATTGGAAAACAAAACGATTAAGAAACCAAAATCTCACAAGACTGCAAATCCACTAGGGACCTAAGCAGTGGTCTGCATCGTGCCACTGAAAAACGTTAAGAGCATGGAAATAAGCAGCGATGCGACTCTTCATTTCATTTTACCTGAAGCACTAATTGAATTTTGCCCAGTAGTTTAGTGATTCACTCAGGTCTGTCTGCCTGCACTTGAATCTAAGCTCTCTGATTGCAAAAGTCACAAGTCGCACTCATCTATGTCCCACGGTCCATAACTTTGCGTGTAGTTGGCGCTCAGCGACTACTGAATTGAACACATGCTCACAAATATTATCTACCACTCCTAGCTTGAAGGAATATACTTAAGTTGTTCCAAAGCAGAGGCCGACCCCCTGGTATTTAGCTTCAGCCTTGTTAACTTATCGAGCAATGTTTTTTATCAGTTTCTCAATTTATCACAAGCTAAGGTCTGTAAGTGGAAATTTTTACTGATGATCTGGGGGGGAAAAAAAAGGTTTTAAAGAAAAATTCTGAGCCCAGAAGGACATGGGGCAAGACAATGAGAAACTGTGCGCTTTACTGATATCGGGCGTAACAGCCTGCTTCTTATCAATAATTATCGGATTTTTAAAAAAAGTTTTAATTTTCTAGTATTTACTCACCAGTATCCAGTCTTGACTTGATATGCTGATACCTTGGGTTTTGTGGTATTCTTTTGGTTAGATACTAAAAAATAAGAAAATTCACAAAATAATCAGGTTAATGTAAAAATAAGGGTGACAAAGGTGGGAAAGAGTCAGATACTTAAAAAACAGAACAGGTGATAAAATTTCACCAAATTTAATGATTTTTTAAACATTTATTTATTTATTTATTTTGAGAGAGAGAGAGAGAAACAGGAGGGGCAGAGAGAGAGAGAGAGAGAGAGAGAGAGAGAGAGAGAGAGAGAGAATCCCAAGTAGAGTCCGCAGCGTCAGCCCAGAGCCCAATGTGGGGCTCGAACTCATGAATTGTGAGATTGTGACCTAAGCCGAACCAAGAGTCGGATGCTTAACCGACTGAGCCACCCAGGAACCCCAAATTTTATCAAATTTAAAGAAGGAAAGAGCCCTAGAGGTCCAACTGTCCATTCAATCTAGGACTCTTCGCCACAGCATTTCCATAGGTGAGAATGGTTATCTTGTTTCCGTCAAAATATTTTCATTTTTTGTCAAAATAATCTCATGGCCCTATATAATTAGGAAGAAAAAAAAAAACCTCGTAAAAATTATTTCTGACATCGAGCCCAAACTAGTCTCCCTTTAGTTCCATCCAGTCCACTGTCACAACCCTGAATGAGACACACTCCACCCCCGCCTCAAGAAATCTGTTCAAATAACTAAAGGCAGCTCTCTGGTCCTTCTTTTTTAGTTTTACTCTTGGTATGATGAGGCCATCTCCTCTGGACACCCTTTAGATTTTCTCCACATCTCCCCTAAAAAGTAGCTTTTGGACCCAGACCTGAGCACGGCGCCCAGATGCTACTAGGCCGGGACCCTGCTTGGCAGTCCTCCCCTGCTGCTTGCCTGGAGTCTGAGGCTCCACAGTTGGCATTGCGATGGCATCTGCTCTCGGGGCCACTAAGGCTCATCATGGGCCCAGGGTAAGTTTGTGGTCATCAGAGAATGCCTATGTCAGGTCTCCCTTGTCCTGTACTCTGGGAGGGACCTCTAAATCCGAGCACAAGACCTTTACCCATATTAAGTTTCACTGGCATTTGCAAAAGCCATCCAAGTGAGGGAAGGCTAGTGAATCGACATTTCAAGATCTAGATTTCTTGGGATGCCTGGGTGGCTCAGTAGGTAAAGCATCTGACTCTTGGTTTCGCTCAGGTCATGATCTCACAGATTGTGGGTTCGGGCCCCACATCAGGCTCTGTGCTGACAGCATGGAGCCTGCTTGGGATTCTCTCCCTCTCCCTCTCTCTGCACCTCCCCTGCTCGCTTGCTCGCTCTCTCTCAAAATAAATAAATAAACATAAAAAAAAAAAAAAAGATCTAGCTTTCTCGCTCAGGCTTTTTTCTGGTCTACAAGTATGAAAATCGTATGTTCAGTCACAGGTAGCTGTGGAATACGAAATTAAAATTGGTTAATACTTTTCTGGCTTCGTCTTCTGCCACTCTCACACATGACCCCATGTTAGCGTTGCCCGAGTGCTCCCTTAATTTGCTGCACTCCCTCAGATCCTCAGGCTTAGCAAATGTCTGCCTAGAATGCCTTTCCTCGACTTGTCCTCGGACAAAACCTTACTTCCTCTGTAAGGTGTCCAAGGTGGAATTGGGCATTTCCTCTCCCAGGCTCCCAGAGTACCCTGTACCATTGTTCACACCCCACCCTTCTCTATATGCCCTTGGAGGCAGGGACAAAGACGTACTCATATCTGTGCACACCCAGGACCTAGTACGTGGTAGGCACATTTATTGAGATGCAGTCAACAAATGAATATCTAGAATGCAAAGTATATTACAGTAACTACCTGGTTCCTTGGAAGGGAACACCAAACTTTATTATTATTTCTTGAGATTATTTTTATGTATTTATTTTTTTTAAGTAATCTCTACACCCAGTGTGGGGCTTGAACTCATGATCCCAAGATTAAGAGTTGTGTGCTTTACCGACCAAAGAAAAAAAAATCCGGTGGAGAACTAAAATGTAAAACCCCTATCATATGCTCTTGAAAACACAGTTAACCACAGCATGTCCTGTTGGCCAGAGTTTTGAATTTCAGAGACTAGGAAGAATTTCTAAGGACTGGGGGCACCCATAGAGAATTATCAACTTCTAATTTTGCCAAGAATGGTCTTTTATTGTTATTAAAAAAAACTCATGACGTTGTCTCTGGTTTTCATTTCACTCTAGAGAAGTAAAACCTTTGTCCTGAATGCTTAGCATTGGGCCTCAGATGTGTGTGTGGAACCCCTAAGCTTTTTCATCCTTAGAGAAAGCCTGGAGAGCCCCTGTTTCCATCTGACCAGTAATCTACTGTCTTTAAGACAAACTGACTCTAACACCAATTCCAACTCCGGAATTCCTAGATGAAGATGGAGAAGATTCTTAAGCGAGAGAAGGGAAATATTTAAAGACTAAAAGGGGGAACTTTAGGGCAAGATATCCCAGAAGAAGACAATATCATAGCAAAACAAAACGAAACATCAAAAAAAAAAAAAAAAAAAAACCCAGAAAACCAGGGAAAACATGTGTCTGGTAAATTGAGTCAAGAAAAGCTAATAGTAGAATTCAGTTATCTTAGGCTAAGGGATTTTTTTTTCATTTTTTTCTGTACTCTGTATTTTTATAATTTCTATATGCTATTTCCTGTTTTTACTTTTCTTTTGTTTTGTTTTCTGCTAGTTTCCTAGCAAAGTGTCTTTTGAAAAACTCCAGGCTAGTCTCTGCTGAACCAAGGGGATTTGTCCATACCTAAGCCAACATAGCTAAGAAGTGAGGGTGTCTCTGGGGACCAGGTGTGGTGGCAGCAGAATGATGGGGGGGGGGGGAGTGTGGACAGCTGCAGTCGCTGGGCCCCTCCCGCCCCCGGTTTTCCCTTACATAGACTAATGAGAAATCCATATGCTGCAGTAGAAAAATGTAGTGTCTCTTTTCCATTTTCCCAATCTGGTCCAACTTCTCGTTCCTGGCTTTCGAGTGCCAACCACAACGTAAAACTCTAAGGAGACCATCACAGATTTTATGGAACTTTCATACTTTTTTCCTTAAAATTCTTGTTTTGGGGGTGACTGTTTCTTGACCTACTGACCAACTGGCTTTTTCTTTTTTTTCAATTACATACACAGGATGGAATGGTGGAAAGTGAAAGAGCTGAGAAAAGTTCTTTCAAGAAGGACTATTCATTCATTCATTCATTCATTCAACAAAGCCTTATTGAGCACCAACCCTTCAGCAGACATTTACTGGGTGTCTACTAGGAGTGAGCCGCCATGCTAAGCACACAGAGCCCTCCAGCTCTCAGTGGTGCTGGGAAGAAAGACAAGTGAACAAAGACAAGTGACTAAAAGAGTCAAGAACTGTGTCCTGAGCCATGACTTCCAGGCTGAAATCTGAGGGCTAAGAAAATGAGTCAAGCTAAAGGAGTGGTAAGTGGAAGGTAGGGTTTCTGGCAACTGGTAGACCTGGAGCATAGGGGACAACATGGGGTCAGATGAGACTGAAGAAGCGGGGGGGGGGGGGGGGTGGCGTTCATAAAGGGCCTTGTATCCACCCATGCTAAGGAACCTGGATTTTTTTTTCCTGTAGATGACTATCCTTAAATGGGCAATTTTGCTGCCCCCTTGCTCCTGGGGACAATAGTCAATGTCTGAACACCTTTTAGGTGGGTGGTGGCTGTGGTGGGGCTGCTATTGGTATCCAGTGAGTAGAAGCCAGAGATGCTGCGAAACACCCTACAATGACAGTCCCCCACAGCAAAGAATTAGCTGGCCCAAAATGTCCATAGGGAGAAACCTTAGTGTAGACGATTGGGGAGTTACTGAAGAAAGTAAGAAGAAAGTAAGAAGAAGTGATGGGATTATATTTCCATTTTAGAAAGCGCATTCTGGCAGCATTCTGGAGAGCTAATAGGATCATAGTCAAGGATGGAGGCACAAAGATCAATTAAGAGGTAGGTGTGCTAAGAAGATCTATGAGGCTAAGAAAGTGGCAGAAGAGATGAGGAAGAGGAGACAGCTTCAAGATGTAAAATCAGTAAGATTGAAAACTGACTGGTATAACAGGGTGAGGACAGTGTTACCATTCTCCAAAAAAGGGAATTAAGGAGGAAGCATACATTGAAAAACATGAGGTTTTTCATGTTGAGGCATGTTCAGTGTGACGTATCTGTGGGTTATCCAAGACGGAAATGGTGAGCTGGCTATCTGGGTCTGGAGATCAGGAGATCTGGGGTTGCAGAAAGAAGGTTTGGTGATTGTCAGCATAAAGGCAGCAGGGGAAGCCATAGGAATGGACAAAATCACCATCAGGGTCCGTTTAAGATGAAATAGCCCAGCACTTAAGGTCTGGTAGAGGAAAGCACCATGTTTGAGACTCACGAGTGGCCAGAAGAAAGTGGGTCATGAAAATTAAAGAAGAGTTTCAGGAAGAAGGGAGTGGTCAACAGTGATCAATGCTGTCAAGTCCGAGAACAAGAGGTCAAACATGAACAAGTGAGCAAGAATGAAGGCCAAGTAAGAGAATAACAAAGTAAATTTGGATTGAACAAACCAGAATGTTGTTGACGGCCCTGGTGGAAGAGGTTACAGTAAATTGACAGAAGCAGAAGCAAAACAGCAGGTTGTATGAGATGGGGAGGGAGGAAAACACAGGATAGCAGCCAGATGGCCTTTTTTTTCCTCCTTGAGAGTTGCTAAGGAATAAGTTTTTCTTGTTGATTTGTTTTGTTTTGGAAGAAAGGAGAGATTTGAGGATGTTTAGAGGCTAGATAATAGAAGTTGGAAATGGAGCAAGAAGGTATGGAAATGAGGGAGTGGGAGAGGATGAGGCCCGGAGCCCAGGCAGAAGGCTCAGCTCTGGATACTGGCTATGTATTCAAGATAAAGATACCAGATAGGCGATCACAATGAAGTTCCTCGGGAGGAGGGAGGAAGCTAAGAAAGTTCATGCTTGTGATATGATCAGGGGCTCTTGGAGAGCAATCAAAAATGTGAAAGACTCTTTGAGGGCTTACATCTCTAGAAAGGTCCAAAGATAATGTCCTCCCCGTGTGGCCATGCCTCCCCAGCTACTTCACTTCCACTCTGCTTTCAAGACCCAGCACAAACATGTCTTCCAAGAAGACTCCTCTGAAGGCCCCAGTCAGATGGACATCTATTCCCTACCTGGACTGTCACGGCTCTTTGTACTAATCATGATTACTCCTTGCTTCCGGCACTTGGGACATGGCTCTACCTTCCAGATCTCTGCACCTGCTGTGAGGCCTCGCACCAGCAAGAGCAGTCAGGACTGCCTAATGGATGGAGATGGTTCTCACACCTGAGCAACACACAGCATGCGTGTCAGCATCACACGACGGCCCTGGGAGTCTGAGGCAAAGGGAGCACTCACACACGGCTGGGGGATGTGGGAGACTTTGCGGGAGAAATGGCACTGGAGCTGTGTCTCAAGGGTTGAACTTCTATGGATATGATGAGAGAGGAAACAGGTGGGAAAAGCATTCTGAGTGGAGGCAATTCTAATAGCAAAGCCACTTTAAAGGCAAGTGTAAAGAACAGCATGTTTTCGATTTGCGAAAGAAGGTACAACAACCGTAATGAAGGTAGCCGATGCTAACATTTATTGAACGCTTAACCATGTTGTCAGGCACTCGACTAAGCATTTCACCTACATTATCTCATTTAATCCTCACAACAGCCTGTGAAGTAGATACCAGCATCATACATAGTAGGAAAACGGGCACAAGGTGGAGTGACCTCTCGAGGTTACTCAGCAGGTGAGAAGGATGGAACCTGGATCGAAACTGGGTCGTCTGGCTCCAGAGCCTCCATTCTTCCACACTCATTCCAGGGTTCTGAAAATCAGATCCTCTTATGGATTTTTGATAGTCCACGAGTCCTGTGAAACTATGCAAAATTTTGTGTGTGCATTTTTATGGGGAAGGGAGTCCTTGTTTTCACCAAATTTGCAAAGAGATTTGTGACCTAAAAGGGGTTAAGAACCAGGGGTATATGAAATCCTGTGCTGTAAAGTGGGACATGGATAGGAAGCAGGCTCCAAGTAGAGAACCCTGAATGTAGACGAAGGGCCTGGAGCAGGCCCTGAAGACAATGGAAGGTACCAAAAATACTGAGCTGTGAGCCACATAATTGCAAGAGTATTTTCGCAGATTACTAACACACAATTTATGAATCCATGGATGTTGGAGAGGAAGGGAAAAGTATGAGAATCAACAGTGGGATTTTTTTGAAGGAAAATCACTAGAAAACGAGTGGCATTGTCCGAATCTCAAATCATTCAAACACGAATGAGCTTTTTTGACTTCCCACCTCTCTCAAAATGGAAATCACAAGGTTGGTTGTATTTCAATGGCAACATATGTAATAAGATTTGCCTTTAAAGGATTTTTGAAAATACCATTATACATTTTGTTCAGAATTTCCCTATTTATCTCCTTTGTATAGACAGGAGGTCCATCAAATGAAGGAAATGAATTCAATCTTGAAAAGAGCCTCATTTAAGGCAATCTCACACTTAACATAGGTCTTTTAAAGAGCTTTTTTTTTTAAATGGGAGTTTTGATCTGGCCCAATTCTACTGATCTCAAACACTAACCCGGACCCTGTATGCACATGCAGCAGCCCCTACTTTGCCAGCAGCTACTACCTATGGCTGATTGTATTTCTCAAGATGTTTGCAACAGAATTTCCCATCTCACTTACACTGTGATGTTGAGACTCCTCCCATGGTGGGGTGGGGCCAAAGTCTCCATCCCCAGCCCCACTGGAATCTGGATGGGTTAGTGAGTGTGATGGAAGTGCTGCCTTATGACTTCTGAGGCTAGCTCCTAAAAGGCAATACAGCTTCCACCTACCTGTCCTGGGACATTTGTTCTTGGAATCCAGCTACCATGTTGTGAGAAAGGCCAAGCCACACGGAAAAGGCCATGTGTAGGTAGTATGGCTGACAGCCCCAACTGAGGGCCTAGCCAACAGACTGTATCAATGGCCTTGAAGAAGCCTTCAAGTTAGCTCTAGCTCTAGCTTCTGTCTGCCTGAAAAACCACAAGAGATCCCAAATGAGAAGTGCCTAGTCGAGCCTGGTCAGCCTCCAGGACCGTAAGAGATCATAATAAAATGACTATTATTTTAAGTCACTAAACATGGGGTGATTCATGAGGAATCAATCTATAATCGGAACATATATTCCGATATATAATTGGAACACCCTCCCCTCACCGCTTCCTTTCTAGCTAAGCAACTTGGGTGGGGCGGGGGGAGGGGACCCCTACACTGGGTATCTGCACTTTACTCCTCTATCTATTGCATTGCAACATGGCTACCGTCCCCACTATTCTACTGGGGTTCCTATGGCAGCTGGCCAACATCAGAGATCCCCTAATTGCTGAAAAATGGCTCCTTTTCATTCTTTAACTCACTTGACCTTTCTGTACCATTTGGCACTGCTCTACAGCCCTACCTTCTTCAGTTTCCACTCCCTTGGCTTCAGGGATACCTCTCTCCCCTGATTCTCCAATGACACATAGATCATTTCTGTCAGCCATTTAAGCACCATGTTCGCCAGGATTCCATCTTCTCAATCTATAGCTTCTCTGTGGGCCAAACACTTAGGTTGAATTCCATTTGTATGCTTCTGAAATCCAAACAGGGAAGTGTAGCCTGACGTCTCCTCCCAGCTCAGCCATATATTCATGTATTCATTCAACAAATGTTTATTTGCATGCCAGGCAGTGCGGCAATGCATACAAGTTTATGTTCTTGTAAGTATGCCAGAAACAAACAAATAAATAATTACAGATTACAAATAAAATAATCACAGATCATGAGCTACTGGAGGAAGATAGCATATTGAACACAGGCCTTTAATTTCACTTCCTTCCAAAACCTCAATTTTGTCTTCTATTGTAAGGACATAAAGCTCAAAAAACCAGAGAGAGTGGGAGAAGGTACAGCAATAGATTTTTGAAGTCTAGAAAGCAGATCAACAAAGGAAAAGGACTTGACTGATTCAAGAAAAATCAAAGGGAAGGCCAAGAACAATTCTTAAAAGGCTTAGGAAGTGACAGCTCCAGGCACCTCCAGAAGTGGGGAGTAAAAGGAGGGGCTGAAATAAGGAAGATTATTTGAAGGCTGATTGAAAAACAACTGGATCTCCAAATCCCTGTCCCCTGTGTGCCCCTGAGTGACCTCCCCTCCTCCACCATGGCAGATCTCTATAGATTTATTCCCTGAAAAGAGTTTCTGGACTGGGAGGTATCCAGACAGAGAAAGGCAGAGATATCATTACTGAAAATAGGGGCATTAAGTGAATGATGCATACTAATGTTGAAATTTAGCTCCTAGCTCTAATTCCTCCAGGAATTCAGTTAGGCTTTTATTCTCAGGAGACTGGAGGAATTCTCTGAGCAAAATAACCAGCCTAAGAGGAAAGAGCTGAACCTACAGATTTGGGAGGATAGTTCCCCAAATCATGGCCCAGTGAGATCTTCCTGTAGTTAGGCTCACCATCAGCAAGTCCCTCTCAAATATACAGATTCAAATCACCTGTTTAAGTTTCCTTCCCAAAACATAAATAATTTAGGATTAAATTATTTATTAAATTATTAAATTATGTATTAAATTAAAGAAGCCTGAGAACATTGCCATGAAGTGAATTGTGTCTCCCCCCCCCCCCACCCCCCCAAATTCATCGCAATGTTCTCAGGCTTCTTTTAATTCTAAATTATTAATTTATGTTTGGGGGTTATATTGAAGCCCTAATCCCCAAAGTAACTGTATTTGGAGACGGGGCCTTTTGGAGGTAATTAAGGCTAAATGAGGTCATAAGGGTGGGGCACAAGTGTAATAGAATTAGTGTCCTTATAAACAACGACACCAAAAGAGCTCTCTCCCCTCTGCACAGGGCACACAGAAAGAAATCTAGTGAACACAGTGAGAAGGCAGTCATCTACAAGGCAGGAGAGACCTCTCACCAGAAACTAAACTGGCCAGCACCTTGATCCTGAACTTCCCAGCACTCCAAAACTGCCAGAAATAAATTTCTGTTGTTTAAGCAACCCAGTCTGTGACATTTTGTTACGGTGGCCTGAGTTGACTAGTACAAACATCTCCAACAAACCAAAAAGAAAAATTGCAATAGGGAGGAAATACACTATGCAGGGAAAAAAATAGGTCAAAAAACTATCATTAGAGAAATGAAAACATATATCCACACAAAAACTTGTACATGAATATTCATAGTAACATCATTCATAATAGCTCCAAAGTAAAAACAACCCAAATGTCTATCAAAAAGAATAAAAGAAGTATGTCTACGCAAAGACTATTATCCAGTAATAAAAAGGAATGAAGTACTAATACATGATATAACATGGATGAACCTTTAAAACATTATGCTAAGTGAAAGAAACCAGTCACAAAAGGCATTTTGCATGACTCCATTTATATGAAATGTAGACAATAGGCAGATCTACACGGAGTAGATTAGTGATTGTCAAGACTGGATGGGGAAGACAATGGGAAAATTGGGGAGTGATAGTTAAAGGTTACAGGATTTCTTTTTGGTGAAATGAAAATGTTCTGATCAATGATGATTGCACAACTCTGTGAATATATTAAAACCAGTGAATTGTATACTTTAAATAGGTGAATTATATCTCATAATGCTGTTACTAAAAAATGAAAACTTGACAAATTAAAAAAATTTTAAAAACTTTAGCTCCACAACCATACCAAGTACTCATGTAAGCGTTAAAAGAAAATAATTAAGTTGGGCTGTATTTGTCTGACATGGAAAGATCCCCAAGACTTATTGTTAAGTGCAAAAAGCAAGTCAAAAAGCCATATATCAAATGTTATAACATTTGGGTAAAACAAAACCACAAAATAAAATTCTCTCTTTACACACACAAGTGTGTGCGCACACACACAGACACAAATGCAGAGCAAAAGTTTTGGCAAAGATAACTGGAAAAAAATTATAAATAGTGATGCAGGAAAATTTTCCTACATATTTACAAAACCTTATAAATAGTACAGAATAAAATAAAGGCAGATAGAAACTCCAGGAAAAACAAAAAGTGGTAAGAAAGAAAATGTAACCGTAATGATTACTGCTTTGGCAATAATCAACATTTACACAGTAACTTAAAAAACAAACACACAAACGAAACAACAGTAAAAAAAAAATCCAATTAGAAATCAGGCAAAAGACAAAAACAGATATTTTGTTGAAGAAGATATATAAATGGGAAATAAGCACGTGAGAAAAATGTAAGATGTTCAACCTCAGTATCCATTGGGGAAATGCAAATTGAGACCACTATGAGATGTCACAGTGCCCCTATTAAAACAACTAAAATAAAAAATATCGACAATACCAGATGTTGCCAAGAATGTGCAAAAACTGAATCTCTCATACACTGGTGAGGAGAATGTAAAATGGTACAGTCACTCTGGAAAATAGTTTCTAAGAAACTCATATATGATCACATACGACCCAGAAACTACACTCCCAGGCCTCTATCCCAGAGAAATGAAAATGAACATCCACACAAACAGCTGTACCCAAGAGTTCGTCTCTTTATTTATAATAGCCTCAAACTGAAAACAAGCAAAATATCCTATAATAAGTGAATGGGTAAACAAACCGTTATACATCCATGCCCCAGAATCCTAACCAGCAACAAAAAGGAACAAACTATTGCCATAAGCCACAACTTGGATGTGTCTCAAGGACATTAGTCTGAGTGAAAAAAAGCCAATCTCAAAAGGTCACATATGGTGTGATCCCACTTATGTAACATTCTCAAATAATAAAATTACAGAAATGGAGAACACATTAGTCATTGCCAGCAGTTAGGATGAGGAGGAGGAAAGTGGATGGGACTAGGAAGGGATAGAACGAGGGAGATACCTGTGGTGACAGAATAGTTCTGTATTTTGATTACAAATATAAACCTGTGCAAATCTGGATTAAATCTACACAAGTGAAAAAACAACCTAGCCTAGAACTATACATGTATTATATAAATGTCAATTTTATGGCTTTGATAGTATACTAACATAAAATATAATCAGTGGGGCAAATTGGGTAAAAGTACATGGGACTGTACTGTTTTTGCAACTTCCTGTGAACCTATAGTTATTTCAAAATGAAAAGGTTTTTTTTTTTTTTTTCAGATTTTATTACTTTTTCTTTTACTGCTTATTTTTGAGAGTGAGAGAGAGAGAGAGCACATGCACATGCATGAACGACCAGGGAGCAGGGGAGGGACAGAGAGATAGGGAGACAGAGGATCTAAAGCAGGCTCTGCACTGACAGCGAAGAGTCCAACACGGGGCTTGAACCCACAAACCGTGAGATCGTGACCTGAGCCAAAATCAAGAGTCGGATGCTAAACCAACTGAGCCACCCAGGCACCCCACAATAAAGTCTTTTATAAGGACACATCAGGGTCCAAAGCAGAGCTCTTAAGAATTAAAAACATGATGGCAGAGGGCGCCTGGGTGGCGCAGTCGGTTAAGCGTCTGACTTCAGCCAGGTCACGATCTCGCGGTCCGTGAGTTCGAGCCCCGCGTCGGGCTCTGGGCTGATGGCTCGGAGCCTGGAGCCTGTTTCCGATTCTGTGTCTCCCTCTCTCTCTGTCCCTCCCCGTTCATGCTCTGTCTCTCTCTGTCCCAAAAATAAAATAAAACAAAACAAAACAAAAAGTTGAAAAAAAAAAAAACATGATGGCAGAAATTAAATAATAGGATTACAAGATAAAGTTAAATAAACCATCTCCAAAAGAGGAAAAAGACCAAAAAGTGGAAAACAGGAAATAAAACTTAAGCAAATGAGAGAATCAGTCTTACAGAAGCAACATGAGAATAATGAATTCAAGCAAGAGAGAATGGAGAAAGTGGGAAGAAGTGAACAACAAAATAATTCAACAAAATTTTACGGAATAGACATGAATTTCTGAATTTCTGGTTCCCACCAAAATGAGTGAAAACAGACCCACAGCAAGGCATATCTTTGTGAGACCTAACACTGGAAACACAGAGAAGATTCTACAAGCTTCCAGAAAGGAAAAAATCAAGTCACATACAAAGGAACACGTGGCTTTGGACTTCTCCACAGCCAACACTGGACGCTAGAAGACCACAATGGAATGTTTTCAAAACGCTGATGGTCTCCCACCAAGAATTCTATACTCAACCAAACTTGCAGGCAGGTAAATGTGAAGGCAGAATAACAACATTTTCAGACATGCGTCACATTTTAGACAGAAATAAAAAATATTTATTCCGCATGCACTCTTTTGCAAGAAACTACTGGAAACTGTGCTCCACTAAAACAAGGAAATTGGACATCTTCCTCTAGGACACAAACGTATGACCACACAGGGCATCCGTGCTTCTCTCCCCTACACTCCTCTAATCTCATCAAGGGTGTCAGCACCGATGGGTAGCCCCAGCTGGGAAACTAAGTCATCCATTCCACTCTCATTTCTCAAAGCTAAGCATGAAGTCTTAACGACTTAATTCCCTAAATATTTTTCATTTCTGTCCCTAGTTCGATGGCCTTACTTTAAGTCTGTATCATAAATACCACCTAACTAATCTGCCTATCTCCAGTCCTGGCCTCCTCAAATCCTTTCTCCACAAAGCAGCTATAGCCATCGGCCTAAAATGCAAATCTGACCACATCACCCAGTTACTTACAACTTCTCAAAGGTTTCTCAAATTCAGACCAGCAAGCAAGATAAGGATGTGGCAAACTGCCGGTCTCCACACCTACCTCCCTCGCCTCCGTGGTAGAGATTATATTCGATCCTGGCATTCTCCTGCAGAGCCCAAACTTAGCCTCACAACTTTCTCAACCTAGCTCACAGATAATCCACCGCGAAATGAAATGAATTGCGACTCCTGTTCCGTATAAAGGCCGAGTACTTTAACGAGGCACAGGGGGCCCTTCCAGAATTTACTCCTGCTTCTCTACAGGGAACTGTCCACTCCCCCCCGTTTCACACCTCCTCATCTTTGCTTTTGCTATTCTATCTGGGACGCTCCTTCACCTGGCTCATCACCTTGCCATTTCATACCATCTCCAGGACCTTCTCTCACTTCCTTAAGTGAGTCCAATCTTTCCTCTGTGCTCTTTTAACTTGTTCCCAAACCACACTGTACTCAAATTCTGTTTACAAGTCTCCCTCACTAGACTGCACTTACTAAAGGACAAATGCCTTGTCTTACTCTATTTCTAGCACCTACGGCAGTGTACGAGTTCCATAAACGTTTGTTGAAATTAAATGAGCACAAATGCAGCAGGGTACTAGGGGTGAAACAGACAAGAAAGTAAAAGCTCCCATCGGGAAGAGGATAAACTAACGTCATAGTTTGCTTCCTTTACACATGGCTTGATCTGCTTGTTCCTGCTCATCCTGTATCCCCAGAATCAGAAACGATGGCTCCTTTTGACTTTGCTCCTTTTAAGGTTCAGGGCGTTCATCTGCATGTTCGTTATATTGTGGAACTGCCACACCTAGACTGTAAGCCCTTTGAGGGAAGGGGCTGTGTCTTCGGGCACTTCGCTTCTCTGGGCGACAAATGGCGGGGTACAGCGAACGTTCGGGAGGGTGGTCTCTCACCACCTGATGCCGGACTTGGCTCGCCATCCCCCAGGCCCGCCCCGCCTCCCTCCGCTCTCCAGACCCCTCCTCACGGCGGCCGCCTCCCGCCTTCCGGCCGACGGAAGTCGCTAGCTGCTCTTCCCGGCCCACGTGGAGCCTTTTCCGGTGCGCCCGCCCCCTCCGGCTCTCCGATCGAGACCTGACCCTCACCTCGGGATTCCCAATGTGCCTCCGGACAGACATATCTGCTCCAACCGACCACGCCGGGATTCTAGCCTCGCCGATAGCCTCTAACCCTAACTTCCTACCCCGACCACCTCTCTCGGCCGCCTCCTTACAACCTCTACTCCGATTGGCTTCCCTGCCCCGGCTAGCCAATGGAGGCTCTGTTTACTCTCTCTTTCCAGGGTCAAGGGGGAAGCGAGACGCCGCTCAATGGTTGCCAGGGGCAACGGGGGGACGCCGGCTGCGGAGGCCTTTTGTGCTCTGGGCAAGGCCCGGCAGGCTGCAGCCTGAGAGCGGGAAGAGGGGCGTGGGGGGAGGGGCAGGCTGGCGCCTGCGCGTGAGCGGCTATGCGGAGCCCGGGGGAGGGGAGGGGCCCCAGAGCAGGAATTGGTTAAGGGGGCTTTGGGGGGAAACAAGGAGCTAATGTGCAAGCACATACATGGCACGGGCACTCTCCCCTCCTAAGGCCATCTTAAGCAAACATCTGGGCTACTTCTACAATAGGGAAAAGATAGGAGACAGGGCTGTTCCTCAGGAATCGGAGAACCTGTAGTTTCTTATTTTCAGGTTAGGTTAATATGCAAATCATGCGAAATATCATGCGTCAATACAGTAATTATTGTTGCCTTAAAAGCGCTTTAGCTAGCTAGAGAATGGCAGCTTTAATTGCAAAGCGCACACACCATTCTGTGATTCATCATTCGCTTAACAAATATTTAATAAGCACCTTATGAGAAAAGCTCCAGTAGGTTGTGTGGAGGATGGGAGGATGACTAAGAACCAATCCCGTTGTCATGGAAACCATTGTGACTCCTGCCATCAGCTGCCACCTGTTCTTATTCCAGATCTGAAAATTAAGTCCCAGCCACCTTTACAAAACAATCACACACACAGTTTGACTTTGGCTCCAAAATGTCCCACCAAATCCATCAAAATTACTATTTACTTTTACATGGGAGAACAACGCAGTAACCCTTTGTCCTTTGCTGGAAGTTGTTTTTCCAGGAATGGAGAAAGGTTACTCTGAACTGCTCATGTTCACCGGCTGTCCCTGCTTGTGCATAATAGCATGCAGCTGAGCTCCTTCAGGGTCTGTGCAGATGACCCATTCGGCCACATGGCCTCACGTGCCCTTGTCCTCTCAGACACTTCAGCGTTGCACCCTTAAGGCCGCACCTTAAATCGTGTAGTCACTTATGGCTGCTTGACCTCCAGGATCTTAAGCTGGCCACAGCTGTCTCTTGCCCATTCCTGCCTACTGAGTGTGTCTGAACTTTCCTAGTGTTCTCCAGTCTTTTAACCCCTCTAAAATCCCCAGTTTCTCACTTCTCCACTAGAATAAGGAAGAGTTTAGAGGCTGCAAAAAATAAAAAAATAAAAAAATAAAATGGGAAGGGGACAGTAGGGAGGATATCTTAGTATGCAGAGGCTTCTGGACACGTTGCTACTTAGAATGAATGTTTGCCAGTGCCCTGTGGAGGTGAAGTGATGATGGGGATTATGGGTAGGATAAAGAGAAGAAAGAAAAGAGAGTGATGATAAGGGACGAAACTAAAAGGTGGTAAGAAAGAGAGGAAAAGAGTTTTAAAGGCCTTTGTGGGTCAAACGAACGGCTATTATATATGTGGGAAGTAATGAGTGCAAAGGATGGGAAGGCATCAAGGGTGGCTATAATTTTTCCAACTTGGGGGGCTGAACAGATGAGTGATAATGCATTAATCAAGTTAAAGAGCAGTGGAGGTCAGTAAATCAAAAGAACAGAACAGCCTTTTTGGAGTTGGAAGCTCACCTTCGGTTCTTCGGTGTTTGGGCTCACTTTTCTGGTCATCTTCCTTTTTTCCCAGAGGGCATGGGAATATCAGGTTTATTTGCCTCGGGACTCATTTTGGTTGTCCCATTGGGGCTGCCTTATTAAGCCTGCAGAGAGAGTGTAGAATGTGGGGTCTTGGGTCCAGCCATCAGAGATGCCGGTGTTTAGGGTGAGGGTTTAGGATTTTGTAGCTAAAAACGAATTTTTTTTAATGTTCTTCATTTTTTAAAGAGAGGTGAGAAAATGCAAGCCGGGGAGGAGCAGAGAGAGGGAGACAGAATCTGAAGCAGGCCGCAGGCTCCATTCTGGCAGCACAGAGCCCAGCGCAGGGCTCAAGTTCATGAACTGCAAGATCATGACCTGAGCTGAAGTTGGACGCTTAACCAAGTAAGCCTCCCAGGCACCCCTAGGATTTTGTAATTTAATACATGTTTCCCCACTCCTACTCCTTGATTCTGGTGCAGAGTCCATGGGCCATACCATGAGAGGCTCCGCCGTGGAGGAACTTCTCATTTTGTCTCAGTGGAATCCTTAGAAAGCTTAAAACTATAAATCAAAAAGCGTTTAACACCATAAATTTCCTTCAGGGTGCCTTTTGGACACAGAGCAAAACTGCATCATAATTAAACAAGGTGCTTACTGCTAATATGAAAAATAGGTAAATGTCAAAACAAGATAATTCATAGAAGAAAAGCATTTAATAAACATATGAAGAAATATCCAACTAATAATGAAAGAAATACAAAACTGTGCAGCTAGACCTCATTTTTCAACTAACAAATGGACAAAAGTGTTTGTTTTCTCTGTTTTGTAAACAATAATGCCCAGTGCTGGCTAATGTTTCATGAAACAAGCATGCTCATACATTGTGAGTGTGACTATAAGGAAGGGTGACCGGGGGCGCCTGGGTGGCTCAGTCGGTTGAGCGTCCGACTTCGGCTCAGGTCATGATCTCGCGGCTTGCGGGTTCGAGCCCCACGTCGGGTGCTGTGCTGACAGCTCGGAGCCCGGAGCCTGCTTCGGATTCTGTGTCTCCCTCTCTCTCTGCTCCTCCCCCACTCATACTCTGTCTCTCAAAGATAAATAAACGTTAAAAAAAAAAAAAAAAAAAAGAAGTGTGGCCGTGTTGAAAAGTAACTTGAGAGTGGGTATCATGAAGCCCTCAGATCTTCATAGTCTAAGAATTTCTTCTAAGAAAAGAATCAGATACACAAAGATTATACCCACAGATATTTACTGGAATCTTACGTAAAATGATGCAAATGGAAACAACTGATCGTCAGCTAAAACATGATCAAAGTAAGTGATGCCATATCCCTGAAAAGTAATATTATGGAACCATTAAAAAGTATGTTTCGAGGAATAATTAAGGCAGTGGAGAACTGTTCCTGATATAGTAACAAAGAAGAGCTGGAAACAGTTTTTTACTTAACCGAATCCTGATTCGTGTGGAGAATCATACAGGTATCCACAGAAAAAAACTGAAGGAAATCTTTTTCTAATTTGTTTGAACGTTTTTATTCATTTAAAAAAATTTTTTTTTTCAACGTTTTTTATTTATTTTTGAGACAGAGAGAGACAGAGCATGAACGGGGGAGGGGGCAGAGAGAGAGGGAGACACAGAATCGGAAACAGGCTCCAGGCTCCGAGCCATCAGCCCAGAGCCCGACGCGGGGCTCGAACTCACGGACCGCGAGATCGTGACCTGAGCCGAAGTCGGACGCTTAACGCTTAACTGACCGCGCCACCCAGGCGCCCCATCATTTTTGAGAGACAGAGAATGAGTGGGGAAGGAGCAGAGAGAGGGAGACACAGAATCTGAAGACAGACTCCAGGCTCCAAGCTGTCAGCACAGAGCCCGACGCGGGCTCGAACCCACGAACCCCGAGATCATGACCTGAGCCGAAGCCGGACGCTCCCCCGACTGAGCCACCCAGGCACCCCGGAAAACATTTTTTAATGTAAGCAATCTCTGGGTTATGAAACGTGGATTTTAAAAATTCTTTACACTTCTGTGTATTTTGCAGATTTTCTTCCAATGACTATGAATTACCTTTATACTTTAATAAAAGCCTTTTCCTTCTAAGAAACAAAAAGCCTGATTCTGATTTCAGCCAGAAAATGGTCTATGGCCTTTGTCTGGGCCGACTTAGACCCGAGCTGAATTCTGCGTAATTCTGCTTTCTGAAATGCTGCTGCTCCGTCGTTCTTGGCAGTAAAAGACCCTCCAGGCACTTGAGCAAGAGCCTTGCAATCAGAGTCGTGATTGCTAAGAGGTTCAAGCTTTGTTTGCAAGAGAAGAAGTTCTGATTCTTTTCTTTAAAAGTTCCTACTCGCACTGATTAATCTTATTTTTCATGAAGTTAGAAGTGCTCTTGTGAACTTCCAGTTGTGTGAGGTCTTCTTTTTTAACCCCGTAGGTGTTCCAGAAAGCTTTCGGTCTCTACAGAGTTGGTGGGAGCCCCAGACAGGTTAAGGGTGGCTGTTGAGGAGTAGTTCACGTTCTAGGTGCTGCTGTGCTTGACCCAAGTACTCTTCCCCTCGGCCTCCCTTCCTGGGGAACTACCTGGGCATTTGGGTGTTGTGGTCTGATGCTCTCCTGAGCCTAAAACCCTTTGGACCCATCTTCAGCCTGAATCCGTGGAGCCTGAATCCAGCCTCAGGCCACCCAACTCTCCATCTCCCTCTCCCTCAGTCTCAGTCAGCCTTGTTTGCCGGTCAGAGCCCAGCAGGCTCCCCTCAGACATGTCCCATGACCTTGCTTCTCAGGTAGGGGCCTTAGCTCCCTTCCTCGGCCTCCTTTATCTTTATTCCCTAAATATAGGACTTCTAGGTGCTTAAGGACATAGTTCTGCCCAATCCAGCCCAGTCCTGGGCTGCTTTCTCTCTCCTCCAGAAATGGATCTGCAACCCGCGGCAGTGAACCCACAGATCCACAGGCCCCACCCTATGGTAAAGTCCTTGAAGTTCCGGTAACAATTGAGTGTCACTCTGCCTGGTGGTAGAATGTCCCCAAGAGAGTAGCACACCAGCCTCTGAGTGGAGGGCTGACCCTTGCCCGTGTGCAGCTTAGGCCAGACTTCAAGTGCTTGGCCTGGGCCCAGAGGCACCAGCCATCCCTGCAGCCCCTCCCCCGGGGGAGTAATACCTACCTCCCCGGATTTCTTTGGGACCACCACTGGCTACACTGTCTTCTGGTGAAACAAAATCTTGGCATCCTGGTTCCTTACATAATGGGGCTGGCATTCCCACATACGCAATTCCGTAGCCACTTCTGAGAGTCTCATAGGACGCCTAGCTGTGGTAGAAAGGATATATCGATGTCCCTTCCTGGGGAGATCCAAGACCTCCTTTACCCATTGTGATCCCATCCCAGGGCGGTCAGTTGTCACATGCCATGTTCTGCTTCTGTCCTGGGGTTTACACAGAACGATGCTCTGCCATAGATCCAGTTCCAAGAGGACTCAGAGATGCCAACCTAAATCTCAGAATGTCTGCCGCTGGTGAAGGAGTCACTGCTGAGAGGTACCTGTGTCAGGCTGGGCACAAGGGACAGCTGGAGACCCTGCGCCCTGCGGAAAGGTCCGTAAACGTGGATCAAGGGTGTCACATATTCACATTTTTTCAGATTGATCTAGAAACCTAGGTTTTCATGTGAAATCTGTCGGCCACCAGCATGCAACCCCTGGGCGAGACTGCAAATGTAATTCCTATCCTTCGTGGCTTTTAAATAATCAGGATCCTACCCACGGTAAGAACAAACAATTATTGGGAGTTCTGCTTTTATTTAAGCCGTAGAAAGCTGCTAGGGACATCTGCTTTCCTATCAATAAGAGGGAATGAATAATCTACAAAATCATACATTTTCTTGAATGTATGAGCTGAGATCACAAGGCGGCCACATAACCAAATGCCAAAAAGTGGCAAGCCCTACTGAGGCGAAAGGGGACACACAAACTGTTTCTCGTTTGGCAGGGCCCTGGAGAAAAGGTGACTACCTAGATGTGAATATAAAGAAATCAAGCTAAAATTTTCACTAATTCCTAAAGGCTGAGTTTAGGCTATTGGATCAGTTTAGAATAAGTGGGAGCCGGTGATGATTAATTTTATGTGTCAACGTGGCTAGGCACAGTACCCAGATATTTGGTCAAGCACTCTTCTACGTGTTTCTATGGGTATCTTTTAGATGAGATTAACATTTAAATCAATAGACTTTGAATAAAGCAGTTTACTCTCTAATCATATGGTGGGCCTTACCTAATCAGCTGAAGACGTTAAAGAAAAAGACTGAACTTCTCGGAGGTAGAGGGAATTCTGCCAGCAGATTGCCTTCAGACTGTCGCTGCAGTCTTCCCCAGCCTGCTGGCCTACTCTGAAGATTTTGGACTTGCCAGCCTCCAGTATTGCATGAACCAATTCCTTAAAATAAATCTGTTTTCTCTTTCCTCTCTCTTAGATGGATGTTAGTATACACATATATCTATATATCTCTCTATATTTTTATGTTGGTTCTGTGTCTCTGGAGAACCCTGACTAACACAGAGTCACAGACACAAGGAAGGCTTATGTTCACTTGCAAGGTCTTCTTTACGGGTGTTCCCTGGGTGCTCAAACGGAAGATGTGAGGGAAGACAGGAGACCAGAGAGCACCTCCCCCCACCCCCATGGTGGTGTAGATTTGCAGGAGCTGACTGCCTGTTGCAGGGGACAGGCACAAATCACCCACATCTTATGGCCTTTCTTTTATTAAAGCCAAAAAGTCTTAAGCCACTAGGGTAGGGAAAGTAGACCCTCCTGTCCCCAGGGCCACCAGGGGAGAGTGCAAAATCTGTCTCTATCCGGGGGAGGGTAGGAAACCATCCATATGACTCTCAGGAACCCAGAAGATGTCTATTACTTCAGAAGAAAGGGTAGAAACAAAAGCTGTTTGCTTTGCAGTAGAGGTGGGGCAGAGGGGTAGGGAGAGTGAACATGAAAACCTCTTGGGTCCAAGAACCTGCACTGATATAGAGCAGAGGTAGACTACTCCTGGGAGAGAAACAGGTACCTCTCTCCTGCCCAAGGCCCACCAAAGACACAAGACAGAGTTTGGTTACCATGGGGGAGGTGAGGGGATGTGGGGAGTAACATTGAAAAGGTTCCACTCCCCAGGCCCAGGGGCACAGGACTTGCCTGAGACTGAGGCTGGACCAGGAGAGTCAAGGACCGCAACCTGCCGCCCATCACAGCCTAGCAGCAAGCAGTCTGTTGTTGAGGAGGAGACAAGACGGTGGAGAGAAACTCCACTCGATGGTGTGAGTACGTAGGTACGGCTGAAAGCCAGTGGTAGAGTATTAAGAAAAACCCTCCAGCAGCCCATTCCCCACACTAAGCACAAGGTAATGGCACTCGTTGGTACACCGAGGGTAAGGATACCAGTAACTAAACTCAAACCAGCTCAATTACTGGCTAGATTAACTCACCCCCTGTCTCCCTGATAATAGCCTAACGGAAGAGGCAAGCCCGCTTCCAGGCATCAGTACTGTTTACTTCAGTCTTTACTGGCTTCTACATATAATGTCCAGCATTCCAGAACAAACCATGACAATGCAAAAAGAAAAATGAGAGGGAGACAGACAGACAGACAGACAGACTTATCATCAAGCGAGAAAACAAACAGAACCAGAGCTCAGCAATACAGATCTATCAAACGGGAACTTCTAAATAACTATGACTGATCTATGAAAGATCTAGTGTAAAAAGCAGAAAACATGTATGGACATATGGGGAATTGGGGCAGAAAGATGGAAACTATAAAAAGGAAATGTGAGAGAGAGAAAAAGACAATCTCAAAGATGAAGGATTCTTGCACTGTGCTCACCAGCAGACTAGATACTTCTGATGGAAGTGTCCATAAACTTAAAGGCACGACATTAGAAATCATCCAAAATGAAACACAAAGAGAAAAAGGTGGGGGGAGAGGGTACAGAAGATAGAATTTAAAAAAAAAAAATTTTTTTTTAATGTTTATTTATTTTTGAGACAGAGAGACACAGAGCATGAATGGGGGAGGGGCAGAGAGAGAGGGAGACACAGAGTCAGAAGCAGGCTCCAGGCTCCGAGCCGTCAGCCCAGAGCCCGACGCGGGGCTCGAACTCACGGACCGTGAGATCGTGACCTGAGCCGAAGTCGGACGCTCAACCGACTGAGCCACCCAGGCACCCCGAGAATTTTAAAACTGTGGGACGCTATCAAGAAGATAGACCATAGGGAAGAAGTATTTTAACATAAAATGGCCAATAATTTCTGCAAAATTAGTGAAGGACAACACTACTGCTCCAAGAAGCTCAGAGAATCTCAAGCAACATAAATACAACCAAACCAAATCAAAATCAGTATAAAATTCCACTTATAGACGTATCCCAAACTTACAGACGTATCCCAAAGATTTTTCCTCTTTTGAGAGAAAATCTCAAAGGCAGCCAGAGGAAAAAAGGAATATTGCATACAGAAGAAGAAAAATAAGATTACGGCCAACTTCTTGTCGGTAACTATTCAAAGCAAAAAGATAATAGAGGGACATTTTTTAAGTGGCGAAAGGGAAAAAGATGTCATGTTTTTCTGGAATTCTATACTCTGCGTAAACGTCTTTTAAAAATGAAGGTGATATTGACTTTTTCACACAAAGAAAAACTGAAGGAATTTATTGCCAATAAACCTTATTACAACTTCTTTGGCAGAAAGAGTACAGGACTCTTCTGAAAGAGCACAAATTTGGACGTACGCTAATGAAGAGCAATGAAATGATCACGTGACCATATTATCAAAGAGATTTTCCTCTTTATTTTTGTTCTCTTTAAAAGAGAAATTACTAAGTACAGATAATAACAACGTATGATGAGATTGCTAACGTGTAGAATTAAAATGTATCACGATAGCACAAAGGCTGAGAACAGAAGTTGACGTTCTTAAACTGCTAAGGTTCTTAAACTGTCCGTGAAGGGGTTCATTATTTCAAGGTAGACTAATAAAGTTAAGGTGTATATTGTAAACTCTAGAGCAACCACTTAAAAAAAAGAATCATAACGAAATAGTAAATAGTGGAGATAAAATAGATAGTAAAAATACTCAGTTATTCCAAAGAAAGAAGAAGAAAAAAAGAACAAAGACTAAATGGGACAAGTAGGAAATGCATAGCAAGATGTTAGGTTTAAATCCAACTGTATTGGTACTTTAAATATAAATGGTCTGAACCAGGGGCTCAATAAACTGTGATCCTTAGCTCAAATCCAGCCTGCTGCCTGTTTTTGTAAAATAAGCTTTATGGAAACACAGTCTTATCCACTAATTTATGTCTTGTCTCTGGCTTCTTTCTGTCTACCATGGCAGAGTCAAGCAGCTGCAACGAGACTGGGTGACTTGCAAAGCCTAAAATATTTATTAACTGGCCCTTTAAAGAAAAAGTTTACTGGGGCGCCTGGGTGGCGCAGTCGGTTAAGCGTCCGACTTCGGCTCAGGTCACGATCTCGCGGTCCGTGGGTTCGAGCCCCGCGTCGGGCTCTGGGCTGATGGCTCAGAGCCTGGAGCCTGTTTCCGATTCTGTGTCTCCCTCTCTCTCTGCCCCTCCCCCGTTCATGCTCTGTCTCTCTCTGTCCCAAAAATAAAAAAAAAATTAAAAAAAAAAAAAAAAACGTTGAAAAAAAAGAAAAAGTTTACTAAGCCCTGGTATGAACGCCCCAGTGAGAAGGCAAACGTTGTAAGATTAGGTAAAGAAAACCAACTACTTATTATCTATAAGAAATGCACTTTAAATATAAAAATACCCATAGTTGAAAGTAAATGGATAGAAAGAACTCTACCACGCAAACACTAATCAAAACAAAGCTGGACGAAGGAAAAGAAAGTTTGTTTACTGAATGGTGCTGTGAAAACTGGATATCCACATACCAAAAGAATGACGGTGAACCTTACACCATATACAAAAATGGACTCAAAATGAATCAATGACCTAAGTGTAAGGGCCAAAGCTGTAAAACTCTTAGAGGAAAACATGGCGGGGGGTGGGGGGGTGGCGGCGATATCTTCATGACATTGGAATTGGCAGTGATTTCTTAAACATGCCACCAAAAGCTCAGACAGCAAAGTTAAAAATGGTGGCTTTGGGGCTCTTGGGTGGCTCAGTCAGTTGAGCATCTGACTCTTGATTTCAATCCAGGTCAGGATCCCAGAGTCATGGGATCAAGCCCCATGCTGGGCTGCGTGCTGGGCATGGAGCCTGCTTGGGATTCTCTCTCTCCCTCTCCCTCTCCCTCTGCCCCTACCCCACTCACATGTGCATTCATGCACTTGCTCGCCCTCTCTCTCTCTTAAAAAAAAAATGGTAAGTTGGACTGCAAAATTAAAAATGTTTGTGCCTTGAAGGACACTATTGAGAGAGTGAAATGATAACGTGCAGAATGGGAGGAAATACTTGCAAACCATACATCTCATAAGGGAGTAATATCCAGAATGTATAAAGAACTAAAACTCAACAACAAAACAAACAACTCGATTACAAAGGGGGCAAAGACTTGAAAGGACGCTTCTCCAAAGAAGATCTACAAGTGGCCAATAAGCACATGGAAAGATGCTCGAATCATGAGTCGTTAGAGAAATGCAAATCGAAACTACAATGAGTTACCACTTCGCCCCGAGTAGGATGGCTACCAACGAAAAGAAAAAGACAAAGAAAAAAAAACATCCCGGTGAGGATGTGGAGAAACCGGAATGTAAACTGCCACCATTGCTGTGGAAAACGGATTGGTGGTTCCTCAAAAACGTGAGCATAGAGGTCCGTATCACACAGCAATTCCACTCCTAGATATGTGCCCCAAAGAATTGAAAACAGGGACTCACACAGAGACTTGTTCACCCGTGTTCACAGCAGCATTATTCACACTAGCCAAAAGGTGGAAGCAACCTAAGTGTCCCTCAGTGAATGAATGGATAGACAAAATATGGTATATACGTACTTAAAAATGTTTAAAATGGTAAGTGTCCTGTTATGCGTATTGTATCGCAGTAAGAACAGAACAAAGCAAAAGCTGGACTGGCTGTATTAATTTTAGACTAAGCAGACTTTAGAGCCCTTCAGTGAGTCTCCGTAATTTTATGGTTAAAGTCCCTATTCTTTTTTTTTTTTTTTCATTTTCTTTAATGTTTATTTATTTTGGAGACAGAGAGAGACAGAGCATGAACGGGGGAGGGTCAGAGAGAGAGAGGGAGACACAGAATCCGAAACAGGCTCCAGGCTCTGAGCTGTCAGCGCAGAGCCCGACGCGGGGCTCGAACTCACGGACCGTGAGATCATGACCTGAGCCGAGGTCGGACGCTTAACCAACTGAGCCACCCAGGTGCCCCTCAAAGTCCACGCAGACTTTGGGAGGTGCTCTTTCTAAATGCCTCCATGGCACCCTGTGTCAATCACACTGCTGTGCTGGGTGAGCTCCTTGCCTGCCTCCTTCACTACCTTGTCAGCTCCTTGAAGGCAGGGATACTATATCCTGTTCTTTAAATTCCTAGTGCCTGTTATGGTGCCTAGTATATGGTAGGCACAAGATAAGTATTTGTCAAATGAACCAAATTCTGTGACACTGCTCATGGAGCCACATGGGACACCAGAAGGAGGGAAGTCTCCTCCTTTATCACACTGGTCGTTTTAACCTTTTTTTCTGCTGTCTAGTGTATCAGTATATCGGAAGCAATTGTGCAATATCCCCCAAACTGATAATAAATATTGTTCTGCGATTGTTCAACTAGTGAAATCCACGCACAATGGATGTGAATAAATGTCTGCAAATGTCATCCTAAGAAACAGGATGTAGCAGCGCCTGGAAATTTAATCAAGGCATGACGGAATGTGGAGGAAAGCTGTAACATAATCAATGGCCTTAACAGCTGAAGAAAGAATATGTGAGCAGAAGGGGGGTGGTCTGTAGGGAGTGCTGAAAAGCAGAGCCAAGGAACAAACATTTGTCATTATGTCTCCAGCCCTGTCAAGGGAAAGAGTTGTTTTTTGACCATTAGACACAAATATGCAATCCACCCTCTATCCCTATGGATGCCACAGAGCTCATCCAATTCCCCTCGCTTTGTTCTGATTTCATGCTCGCAGACAACCTCTGGATTATAATTTGGCTTTCTATGTAGATTTTCCAACAGGAGAGAATGCGCTGACCAGTCACCATGAACATCTGGTCCATTTGGCAAGGACTGTCCTCTTTGTATATGATTGCGTTGGTGTTCTGGTTTATACATCAGTCAGTTCATATACCCCAGGGGCCGCAGGGGTGCTCATTCTCCCAGCTCTCGCTGAGGCTGCCAGTGAGGTCCTGTTCCCCTTTCTTTGCACCTTCACTCAGCACAGGCTGAGGACAAAGTATTGCACATCAGCCACAGCTCCTCCGGATTTGAGCCTATCTTGCTTCAGGCTTATGTGTTCCTCAGAGAAAAAAAAAAGGGGGAGGGGGGGAGCTTTGGACCCACAATCCATGCTGGTGTCCAGGGTCTTTCTTCAGGATTATCTCTCTTCTTGAGGAATCTGGCCCCTGATAATGATACACTTATCATCTTCCCATACCACAATTCCTAGCCCGTGCGTTTATTTACCTTAATAATCACTTCCAAAGGCTGAGGATTAGGAGAAATACTTCCAGAGAACATGGTTGGAGTTCAGATGAATCTAGCAAGGGCTTACCCTGACAAGGGCTCAGGAGAACGAGAATGGAAGACAGATAAGGAGACCAGCCTCTACCTGGTCGAATTAGTCTTGCTGAAGTGCGCGGCTGCACAATTTCTGTAAACCCCAGGGCCTCAACTAATGATTCTGATTGTCCTGTGGGTGTTCTGTGGGGTGCTTTGTCTCAATGAGCTGATTCGAGCTCTAGGGAAAGTTAGGGGCTCAGTGAATGGGATTGCTGAAGGAAATGCCAAATGGATCTATGCTGGCCTGGAGAGAGGCCTTGAATACATTTTCAGGCTGAAAGGAAGATCCACAGAAAGTAGCCGGAAGAAAATGGGATTGGTGAGCCCTACTTTAAGGGGGAAAAAAACCCCTGAAAATTTATATTTAAATGGAATGAATTAAATAGAATGAATCTATCCTTCCCCTCTGGTAGGATCTGTACCCGTTAACCCTAGCTGATGAGGAAAAGCCATACCAGAAGGATGCCAGCAAATAAATGCAGAGGAATTTTACAATAAGGAAAATAATATTTTGGAAACTCTAATGAAAATATGGATGCATGCAAGGTGCTTCAATTGGTGTTAAAAAAAAACTGGTGAGGGGCGCCTGGGTGGCTCAGTCGGTTAGGCGGCCGACTTCGGCTCAGGTCATGATCTCGCGGTCCGTGAGTTCGAGCCCCGCGTCGGGCTCTGTGCTGACAGCTCAGAGCCTGGAGCCTGTTTCAGATTCTGTGTCTCCCTCTCTCTGGCGCTCCCCCGTTCGTGCTCTGTCTCTCTCTGTCTCAAAAATAAATAAACATTAAAAAAAAATTTAAAAAAAAAAAGAGAAAAAAGAAACTGGTGAACGGTTATTTGGGGAGCTGAGACATGTGTAGTGCAGAAGCAATATATCACGGAGAGCTTTCCAGTGGCAAGGTGAAAAAAAAAAAAGTTGCAGTGAAAGAGTCTGGCTGTCATCACCCTCCTATCCTGGGATCGATCTTCGTGTTACTAATAGACAGTCAACCAGATATTATGTGTCCTCTGATGTGACTCAATATGGAGTATATGATATAACCTATGATATGCTCTAGCCAAATATCATTAACTTGGATATATAGTTTAGATATAACTTTTATTTTATATGAAACACAGGAGATGGAAAAAAAACTGAACAATGCCATGAGGAAGCAGTCAGACAAATCCAGAGAAGGAGGGTATTCTGCAAGACCACTGACCTGGCCTCTTCAACAGCCAGTGCCATGGAAAAGGGACTGTGCCTTGTTCAAAGAAACTTAAGGGACATCATAACAAGATGTAATGTATGGTCTTGGACTGGATACTGATTTGGGCAAACCAGCTGTAAAAGTACATTTTTTGCAACAAGTGGGGAAATTTTATTTATTTATTTATTTATTTCTCTATCTATCTATCTATCTATTTACTTATTTAATTTATTTGAATTCAAGTTAGTAAACCTAACAAATGGGAAAATTTTAATAGGGATTGAGTATTACATGAAATGAAACTTTTAGAAACAGCAAGGTGACTGAAAAGAAGGTTTCCAAGAATAGTAATAATAGTAATAATAATAGTAGTAATAATAATAGTAATAATCATTTTGGCTTAAATATTACACACAACACACAAGCACAGAGAAAGATCCAAAAAGATATTAATGTGGGTATTGAAGTTGAAGACTTTTTTCCTGAGATACTGTTTTATTGCGATATAATTCACCTACCATAAAATTCGTCCGCTTAGAGTACATAGTTCAGAGGATTTTACCGTTTTCACAGGGTTGTGCCACTATCATCGCTGTGTAATTCCAAAACATCTTTATCATCCCCCAAAGAAGCCCCATACCCATTAGTAATCACCCCCCCTACCCTGCTTTCCCCACCCCGGGCAAGCAACAATCCACTTTCTGTCTCTAGGGATTTGCCCATTATGAATATTACATATACACGGAATCATACAATATGTGGCCTTTTTGTGTTTGGCTTCATTCCCTTAGCATAATGTTTTCAAAGTCCATCTATACCGTAGCGGGGGTTAGTACTTCATTCCTTTCCATGGCAATTTTGACATTTTTTTCTATTTTTATTCCCGTTACGTGGATATACCACATTTTATGTATCTATTCATCAGTGGATGGATGTTTGGATTGCGTTAACGTTTTGGCTATCATGAATAATGCTGCTACGAACACGTATACAAATTTTTCATGGGAACGTATGTTTTCAATTCTTTTGGCTATATACCTAGGAGTAGAATTGTTGGTCACACAGCTTACATTGGGAGGAAATGCCAAACTGTTTCTCAAGGGGCTGCGCCATTTTACATTCCCAGAAGCACTGTAGGAAGGTTCCAATGTCTCCACATCCCGGCCAACACCAGTGCCCATCTTTTCTATCAGAGCCACCATAATGGGCTTGGAGCGGTATCTCGTGCTTTTGCTGCTCAGTGCCCCGATAGCTAACGACGAGCAGCTTTCCGTGTGCTTATCTGCAATTTCTGTATCTTTGTAGAAGCGTCTATTTAAGTTCTTAGCCGATTTGAAAATTAGGTTATTTGTATCTTTATTGTTGAGCTGTAAGAGTTCTTTTATAGATTCTGGACACTAGACTCCTATCATTTGATTTGCAAGTGTGTTCTCACAGTCTTTGGGTTGTCTTTTCACTTTCTTTTTTTAAACAAATTTTTAATGTTTATTTATTTTTGAGAGAGAGAGAGACAGAGAGACAGAGAACAAGCAGGGGTGGGACAGAGAGAGAGGGAGACACAGAATCCGAAGCAGGCTCCTGGCTCTGAGCTGTCAGCCTAGAGCCCAGCAGGGGGCTTGAACTCACCGACTGTCAGACCATGACTTGAGCCGAAGTTAGTCGCTTAACCGCCCAGGCACCCCTGTGTTTTCACTTTCTTGATGGTGGCTTTGAAGCACAAAAGTTTTAAATTTAATTTTAATTTTAATTTTATTTTTTCTTTTGTTGGTTATGCCTTTGGTGTCATATCTTAAAAACCATGCCTATAGGGGCGACTGGGTGGCTCAGTCGGTTGGGCGCGTCTGACTTCAGCTCAGGTCATGACTTCACGGTCCGTGAGTCCGAGCCCCGCATCGGGCTCTGGGCTGACAACTCAGAGCCTGGAACCTGTTTCGGATTCTGTGTCTCCCTCTCTCTCTGACCCTCCTCTGCTCATGCTCTGTCTCTCTCTGTCTCAAAAATAAATAAATGTTAAAAAAAAAAAAACCATGCCTATAAAAATTCACGAGATTTACTCCTCTATTTTCTCCTAGGAGTCTTATAGTTTTTACACTTGGTCTCTAATCTATTTTGAATTAGTTTTTGTATGTAGTATGAAGTAGGTGTCCGGCTTCATTCTTTTACATGTGGGTATCCAGTTTCCCCAGAAACATTTGTTAAAAGGATGATTTTTCCCCCATTGAATTGTCTTGGCACCCTTGTCAAAAATCAATTGACCATAAATGTAGGAGTTTTTTTCTTTTTTTTTTTTAATGTTTATTTATTTTTTAGAGAGAGGGAGAGAGACAGAGCATGAGCAGGCAGAGAGAGGGAGACACAGAATCTGAAGCAGGCTCCAGGCTCTGAGCTGTCAGCACAGAGCCCAATGCAGGGCTTGAACATCATGAACTGTGAGATCATGACCTGAGCCAAAGTTGGATGCTTAACTGACTGAGCCACCCAGGTGCCACTGTATGAGTTTATTTCTGAACTCTCAATTCGATTTTATTCACCTGTATGTCTGTCTTTATGGCAGAACCACACAGTCTAGAATACTGTGGCTTTTTTGGTAAGTTTGGTGAGTTTTGAAATTGAGAAGTGTGAGTCATCCAATTTTGTGCTCTTTCAAGATTGTTTGGGTCTTCTGGGTCCCTTGCATTTCCATTTGAACTTTAAGATCATCCTTAAGATGATCTCTAACTGAGAACAAACTGAGGGTTGATGGGGGGTGGAAGGGAAGGGGGTGGGTGATGGGTATTGAGAGCACCTGTTGGGATGAGCACAGGGTGTTGTATAGAAACCAACTTGACAAATTTCATATTTAAAAAAAAATGAACTTTAAGATCATCTTGTCAATTTGTATAAGAAAAGACATTTGGGATTTTGATAGGGATTGCACTGAATCTGTAGATCAATTTGGAGGGTATCATTATCTTAATAAACACTAATAAATCTTCTAACCCATGAACACAGGATGGCTTTCCTTTTATTTGGGTCTTCTTTAATTTGTCTCAACAATATTTTTTGTGGCTTTCACTGTAGAAGTCTTGAACCTTTTTTATTAAATTCATTCCTGAATATTTTTGATACTATTATAAATGGAATGATTTCCTTAGTTTTATTTTTTGCCAGTGTATAGAAATACACCTGAATTTTTAATCTTGTATCCTATAATCTTCCTGGACTCATTTATTAGTGCTAATTGTGTGTGTGTGTGTGTGTGTGTATTCTTTAGGATTTACTATATACAAGATCATATCGTCTACAAAGAGAGATAGTTTTAAACATTTTCTCCTTTCTAAGCTGGAAGTCTTTTCTTTTTCATGCTTAATTGCCCTGGCTGGAACCTTCAGTACAATATTGAATAGAAGTCTCAAGAGCAGACACCCTTGTGTTGTTCCTGATCTTAGGGGAAAAAAACATTCAGTCTTTCACTATTAAGTGTAATGTCAGTTGTGGGTTTCTTGTAGATGGCCTTTATCAGGTTGAGGAAGTTCCCTTCCATTTTATTCTTTGTTGAGTGTTTTTGTCATGAAAGGGTGTTGAAGTTTGTCAAATGCTTGTTTCCGTGTCTATTGAAATGATCAGATGATATGGTGCTTTATTAGTATAGTATGTTGCATTGATTTTCAAATGTTGAACCAACCTTACATTCTGTCATAGTGTATGATCCTTCTTCTATGTTGCTAGCCTCCGCTGTCAGATATTTTTGTATCTAAACTCATAATGGATATTGGTCTTTAATTTTCTTTCCTTGTCTTGCTTTGGTATCAGAGTAGTTATGGCTTCCTAGAATGAGTTGTGAAGTGTGCCTTCCTCTTCTATTTTTTGCAACAGTTTGTGAAGGATTAGTGTTGATTCTTCTTTAACCATTTATAGGATTCACTGGTGAAGCCGTCTGGGTCTGGGCTTTTCCTTGTGGGAAGTTGTTGGTCACCATTTCAATTTCTTGTTACAGGTCTTTTCAAAATTTCTGTTTCTTCTTGAGTCAGTATTGATAGTTTGTGAATTCCTAGGAATTCATGCATTTCATCTCGATTATCTAATTTGTTGGCATACAGCTGTTCATAGAATTTCCCTATAATTATTATTATTTCTGTAAGGTCACTAGTATTGTCCTCTCTTTCATTCTTGATTTTAGTAACTTGAATCTTCTGTCTTTATTCCCTTGGTCAGTCTAGCCAACATTTTGTCTATGCTCTATTTCATTTATTTCAGCTGTAATTTTTATTATTTCTGTCTTTCTGTTTGCTTCAACTTTAGATTGCTCTTCTTTGCTACTTTCTTAACATGGGAGGTTCGATTATTGACATGAAAACTTCTTTTTAAATATAGCTATTTACAGCTATATGTTTCCATATGAACACTGCTTTCGCTGCATCCCATAAAGTTTAGTATGTTGTATTTTCCTTTCCATTCATCTCAAAGTATTTTATAGTTTCCTTTGTGACATTTTCTTTTAGCTGGTGGTTATTTATGAGTGTGTTGTTTAATTTCCAAGTTATTTGTGAATTCCTCAGATGTCCTTCTGTTAGTGGTTTCTAATTGCAGTCCATTTTGGTCGGAGAACATACTTGGTATTGTTTCAATCCTTTTAAATTTATTAAGACTTGATTTATGGTCTAACATATGGTCTATCCTGGAGAATGTTCCAGGTGCATTTGAGAAGGGTGTATATTCTGATGTCGTTCGGTAGAGTGTTCCGTAGATGTCTATTACATCTTGCTGGTTTATAGTGTTTAAGTCTTCTATTTCCTTGCTAATCTGTCCAGTTGTTTTACCCGTGATTGAAAGTGGGTTTTGGAAGTTTCCAACTTTTGTTGAATTGTTGATGGTATCCCACAGGTCTCGAAGATTCTTTTCATTTTTCTTTGTTCTTTTTTCTTTCTGGTCTTCAGACTGGATAAGCTAACAACTATTTTCAAGTTTGCAAATTCTTTGGTATGCCTGCTCAACTCTATTTTACAGCCCCGTTAGTGTTTTCATTTCCATTCGTCTTTTTCAGTTACAGAATTTTTATTTGATTCCTTTTTTAAAAATATATCTACCTCTTTATTGATATTTTCTATCTGATGAGACATTGTTCTCATACTTACTTAGTTTTTAAAATTGTTTCCTTTCATTCTTTGAAAATAGTTATGATAGCTGTCTTAAATCTTTATCCTTCCAGTACAGTATCTGGGCTTCCTCGGGGACTTTCTATTGATTGCTTTTCCTGCCTGTGTATTCATCTATGTCCTTATTTATTTTACTGTCTCATAAGTTTTTAGTAAAAACTGGGCACTTCATTTATCTTTATTTTTTTGAAAACTGGGCATTTCAAATAATATCATATTATCTGGTAATCTGGAATTCAGATTGGCAATCTGGAATATAATCCGTAAATCAGATTCTCTCCCCTCCTCAGGGTTTCTTATTGCTAGTGCTGTTTGTTATTACTTGTTTAGTGACTTTTCTGAACAAGTTCTGCAAAATCTGTATTCTTTGTTATATATGACCATTGAAATCTCTGATCTGGTAGTGGTCAGCTAATAATAAAATAGAGATTTCCTTGGAACCAATAAGTTTTCCAGTCTTTGCAGAAGAGCTCGGTGTTTATGTTGGGGCATGCCTTCAACACTCAGTTACTAACAGGCAGCTGAAAATTCTTACTTTGCCTTCACTTTCTGCTTGCACCGAGCCGCAGATGAGTAAAAGTGAGCTTTTAAGGTCACTGTTGATCCTGTGCACAGTCCCGGCCATGAGCACAACCCCACCTATGTATGTGGCCATCTAGATTCCCAGGAGTATACAGATCTTTTTACATCCCCTATGCACATTTTATTCCCATATTTTCCTTTTTAAGCTTTTTAGTTAGTCTATTATTTGTCCCAACCATTATCCAATAACTCAGGCGGCTGTGAAGTTAAACAGTTACCTCTTATTGTTTTAAACAAACGTCGCGGGGAGAAGGGTTTTTTGCACTGGATGAACCTTGAGTTAGTAAATAAAGCCAGCTTGCAAGCTGGGGTCTCAGGGAACCACCAAGATAGGTCAAATAATGACAATTCTTTATAAATGAGGCTTTAAAGAAGCTCTAGTTCCATTCTGTCTCTCTGGTGGCTGCCAGACTGCTGGTTTTCACTGTTATTGTGGGCTATTGGTTTTCAAGGCTACTATGAAGCTGGAAAGAGGTGCACTGGAATAGGGCAAGTTAAATGATCACAAACTCATAGTTCTACTGAGTTTCAGCTGTTTTCTTGAATAAATGCTCTTTGGATTGCTGTGAGGCTTTGTTTAACTTCCAGAGTTCTGAAAAATTGATTCTAACGATTTTTGCTAGTGTTTTCATTGTTTTTGTGGAGGAGATTTTGAGCTTCTTAGGCCACTATTGTTGCTATTGTCACTCAGCAGTGATATTCTCTTGATGATGGGCATGTAGTGTCTTATTTTGAAGTTTTGGTTTGTCTAGGTTTTCTAATTTTCCACAATACACATGTGATGTGTTTGTGATAATACGTGGTCATTTATATAAAGAAAAAAAAGATAAAATCTAAAACAAAATCCATGAAACTTTACTTGCCATTTCAGTAAATTTGGCTATTCAGACCAGGGCCCATAAGTTTAAAACGTTATATTCTTTTAATTTTCCCTTATTAGTTGTTTTTTTTTTTTTTTCAGTTACCATTGTCAGTTTACCTCTAGTGACTAGAAATAAAGACTTTAACATTACAAGTGTGTCTGTTTTTTGTTTGTTTGTGTTTTTTTTGTTTTTGTGGGGGCAGCAAAGAAAATGATATGGTTGGTGACTCTGACTTTCCCAGTTAGTTTTGAGAGAGAGAACTCCTTGGGGTGGGGGGATCGTTGTTAAGAGTGACCGTATGTCCTGATTTTCCTAGAACAAAGCCAGTTTATACCTGTTGTTACAGTATAATTATTAATAGCACCCGCTTTACATTCTCAAAAGTGTCTCAGTTTAAATGATAAATATTATGGTCAGCACTAGTTATCGACAGCAGCAGGAGGAGAGGAAGCCAGCAGATGACTCAGGGACTACCGCAAAAGCAGAAAACATGGGGAATGAACAGTTGAAAGGCTTGAGCATGGCTCCCCAACAAAGGCATAGAGGTTACCACTTCAGTTTCTCCGGTGTCTCTCTTTTTTTTTTTTTTTAACATTTATTTATTTTTGAGACAGAGAGAGACAGAGCACGAACGGGGGAGGGTCAGAGAGAGAGGGAGACACAGAATCGGAAGCAGGCTCCAGGCTCTGAGCTGTCAGCACAGAGCCCGACGTGGGGCTTGAACTCACGGACCACGAGATCATGACCTGAGCCGAAGTCGGCCGCCCAACCGACTGAGCCACCCAGGCGCCCCCGCTGTCTCTTAAATTGGGTGAGTTCTTGGTTCAAGCTGATTCTTCCTGAGTTACTACAAAACAATCACTAGATCCTTCTCCCACCTGCTTTGGCTACCAGGGGAATTCAGACCCACCTCCAGGCTCTTGCAGACATTTCCCATTTATCACTGGTAAGAGCAGCCACGTGATAGTCCCTCTCTGAGCTCCCTGAGCCAGAGTATGGTTTGGGATTTGTGGTGATGAGTTACCTGGTGGAGGAAATACTGCTTTAATGGTCTTTGTGCTGTCAGTGGCTTGGTTGAAACTTCTTTGGACGTGCAGGGAAGGAGACTCACATTGGCTGCAGGGACCCAGGTAAGTGACCAGGTTTAGAAGCACAGAAGCTCAGTCCTCTCACAGATTAGTGAGACCAGGTTCCCAGGATTCAGGGTGGCTATTAAATGCAAAATCTGGCTGCGGTGGTTTCCTTTCGATGCCTCTGGTTTGTGGGCAGGCTGCATCTTTCACCATATTTTTAAGTTTGGGGAGGAGAAGAGCACCAGATAGGAATTCTCCTAGTCTGGATATCTGGATGTTGCTCACTGGCAAAATAAAATACAACAAATGCCAGAATCCAATTTCATTGCCATAGCAATGAAAACCCTTTCTAAAGAAGAAATCTTTCAATAAGTTTGTAAGGAAGAAAGGGCGATGTCATTGCCTGAATGGCTGTTCTGACCCTCTCCTATAATCATGCAGGCATGGGTCTGGGACGTTGATAATGCAAAGTTTGTTCAAGAAAGAGCTGGTGATTAGATGTGAGGCAAATTAGCAGGTGGGGTCAAACTACTTATGTAATATTAACTCATATTGAACAAGAATCAGCCGGAGGGAGAATGTTTAGAAGGTATTCTTAGAGTACCTACAAAATTGCCTCATTTATGGTTTTTTTCACTCTTTTATTCAGTTCATACATTGAATTACATCAATCGATTTTCAAGTGTTAAGCCAATCTTTCATTCTTGGAATAAACTCCCCTTGGTTATAATATATTATCATTTTTATGTATTGCTGCATTCAATTCATTAATATTTTGTCTGTTTATGCATCTATGTTCATGAGGGATATTGGTCTGGAGTTTCATTTTCTTGTAATGTGTTTGGTTTCAGTATTGAGGTATGGCTTGTCTCATAAAATGAGTTGAAAAGCGTTCCCTCCTATATTTTCTTAAAGCATTTGTGTCACATTGGTATGATGTCTTCCTTAAATATTTAATAAAAAACGAATGAAGTCATCTGGGCCTGGAGCTTTCCTTGTGGGAAGATTTTTGCACTCAAATGTATTGAGTTATAATTTACATGCAATAAATCACTAATTTTAAGTATACAAGCGGGTGAATTTTGACAGATGTGTATATCCATGTAACTGTACGTGCAATCAGTTCTGTCTCTCTTTAAGTTCCCCTGTGCCCGGGTCCAGGCAATACACCTTCCCTTTGTCCTAGGCTACCACTGATCTGCTCTCCGTCACTATATACTAGGTTTGCGTTTTCTAGAATTTCATTTAAATGGAATCATATGGCATGGTTGTTCTCATTGTTCATCATAGTTTTTTGAGATTTATCCGTGTTGCTTCGGGTATTGGTACTCAGTTTTTTTGATTGCTGACTATGGTTATAATACAGTTTGTGTATCCATTTACCTGTTAATTGACATTTGGGTTGTTTTTAGATTTTAGCTATGATGCATGAAGCTGCTATGAATATTCATGTACAAGTTTTTGCGTAGACCTATGTTTTAATTACTCTTTGGTAAATTGGAGTAGAATTGCTGAATGGTATGGTTAGTGTAGGTTTGAAAGGAATTACCGAACTGTTTTCTAAAGTGTTTTGAGCCATTTGATGTTCCCACCAACAATATATGAGAGTTTCAGTCTCTCCATATCTTCTCCAACACTTTTAAAAATTGTAATCATTCTGGGGGCGCCTGGGTGGCGCAGTCGGTTAAGCGTCCGACTTCAGCCAGGTCACGATCTCGCGGTCCGTGGGTTCGAGCCCCGCGTCAGGCTCTGGGCTGATGGCTCAGAGCCTGGAGCTTGTTTCCGATTCTGTGTCTCCCTCTCTCTCTGCCCCTCCCCCATTCATGCTCTGTCTCTCTCTGTCCCAAGAATAAATAAAAAACGTTGAAAAAAAAATTTAAAAATTGTAATCATTCTAGTGGATATCCAGTAGTAAATTATTGTAGTTTTAGTTTGCATTTCCCTTATGACTAATTAAATACCTTTTCATGTGTGGATTGACTAATTATAGATTTTATTTTGTGAAGGTCTGTTCAAATACTTTGCCCATTTTTAAATTGGATAGTTTTCTTATTAATGAGCTGTAAGATATGTTTCTTATATTTATTATATATTACTATTTGTTGTATTATTATACCATAATTACATTACTATTATATATCATATATATGTATATATATATATATATATACACACATATATATATATATATATATATATATACACACATATATATATATATATTCTGGATACAAGTCCTTTGTCTGAAAAATGTGTGCTGAATACTTGCTTTTTAAAAAAAATTTTTTTTAATGTTTATTTTTGAGAGAGAGAAAGAGTGTGTGAGCAGGGGAGGGGCAGAGAGAGAGGGAGACACAGAATCCGAAGCAGGCTCCAGGCTCTGAGTTGTCAGCACAGAGCCTGATGTGGGTCTTGAACTCAAGAACTACAAGACCATGACCTGAGCCAAATCAGACGCTTAACCAACTGAGCCACCCAGGCGCCCTGTCTTTTTAAAGTATCAGTTATCAGGGCGCCTGGATGGCTCAGTTGGTTGAGTGACTCTTGATTTTGGCTCTGGTCATGATCTCCCAGTTTTGTGTGTTTGAACCCTGCATTGGGCTCTGCGATGGCAGCATGGGACCTGCTTGAGATTCTGCCTCTCCCCTGCTCACTCACTAAACTTAATTTTCTTTTAAATAATAAAGTATCAATTATTATTACAAATTATATTTTTCAAGGATTTTTTTTTCCATTTCATCTTGGTTAAATATATTGGCATAAAATTATTTAAAATATGGTTTATTGTCCCTTTGATGTCTATAGGATCTGTGCTGATAATACCTTTCCTTCTTGATATTGATGATTTGTGCATTCTATCCTGAATCAGTCTAGCTAAAGGTTTGTCAGTTTTGTCGATCCTTTCACAGAGGCACTTGTTTACCTTAATTTTTCCATTGTCTCTTTTTTGTTAATTTCTACTCTTTATTTCCCTTTATGGATTATGGACTTACTTTGCTTTTCTTGTTCTAGTTTGTTTTTGTTTTTTTTTTTTAGTTTCTTTTTTTAAGGTTTATTTATTTTGAGAGAGAGAGTGTGCGTGCATGCACGCATGCAGGGGAGGGGAAAGGGGGAGGGAGAGAGAGAATCCCAAGAAAGCCCCATGCTGGCAGCAGGGACCCCCACACAGGGCTTGATCTCACTAACCATGAGATCATGACCTGAGCTGAAATCAAGACGTAGATGCTTAACTGACTGAACCACCCAGGTGCCCCTTCTTATTGTCGTTTTTTTTTTTTTTTAATGTTTATTTCTTTTTGACAGAGAGAGAGAGAGAGAGACAGAGCATGAGTGGGGGAGGGGCAGAGAGAGAGGGAGACTCAGAATCCAAAGCAGCTCCAGGCTCCGAGCTGTCAGCACGGAGCCCGACGTGGGGCTTGAATTCACGAACCGCGAGATCTTGACCTGAGCCAGAGTCGGTCGCTTAACCGACTGAGCCGCCCAGGCGCCCCTTATTCTAGTTTTTTAAGGTGGAAGCTTAGGTCGTTCATTGAGTCTGATCTTCCTCTTTTCAATAAAGTTTCAGTCTTCCCGTAAGCCCCGACTTAGCTGCATTGCAGAAATTTTAATACAATGTATTCTCATTGCAATTCAGTTTAAAGTATTTTTTCATTTCCCTTGTAATTTCGTCTTTAATTTATAGATTATTTAGTTTTGTTGTTTAATTTCCTCCTATGTGGGGTTATGATGAAGATATGAAAGAAAGTTAAACTGCTATTGACATCTGATTTAGTGCTAGAAACCTGTCAGCCTAATTGCCTGCCTGTGTTTGTTGCGTCTTGCAGCATCCCAGTCTAGCCCACTCATTCCCAGGCCCCACAAGCACGTGCGCCCTTTTATTGCCTCTTTGAAATTTCATGCTGGGTGAAAGATTATTTCAAATTCTTATGCTGTTAGAACTTTCCCTTATAAACTGTTGGACACTCTCTCTATTCTGGACTTTCTTGCGGAGACAGCAATCCTCCCCACCAGTTACCTTGGGACTTCTACTCCTTGTGATTAATTAATATTTCTTTGATCATAACATAGGATTACTGTCATGTTGATATTTAACCACGAAGTTGGAGTGCCTCCATGTCGTGATGGAGTTGCTGTAATGGGGATTTTATTGAGGTCCAATCGAAGGGCTTTGTGGTTAGAGAATACGCTCTGTGTGATTTCCATCCATCCTTTTACATTTGTTGAAACTTATTCTATACTAGTTTATATATGTTTGTTTTTGTTTTATAGTGGTGACTCTACCATATGAACTTGAAAAGAGTGGCCCTTTCTAAAATCATGGGGGATAGTGCTCTACAAATGTCAGGTCAGTTTGGTTAAGTATGGTTCAAGTCTTCTAAACCTTAACTAATTTTCTATTTGTCCTGTCAATTACCAAGAAAGGAAGGCTGAAATCTCCAACTACAGTTGTGAATTTTTGTAATTCTTCTCATAGTTCCATTAGTTTTTACCTCATATATTTTGAAACTTTGTTATTAGATGCAAACACACTTAGTTTTCCTACGTCTTGATGAACTGATTACTTTACCATTATGAAATGACCTGGTGGCAGGAAGAATTCTAAGATGATCCACAAAATTTCCTTCCTCTTTGGTATATGTGACCTGAATAATCTCCAGGATTGTTAATGTGATAAATTTTAGTCCCGGGATCAATTTATGTTATACTGGCCCTATTGTCTTTTAATCTCCTGGAGAGATTATCTGTATAGTCTTGACCTGATCACATGAAAGCAGAGTTTTCTCCAGCTAGTCACAGAAGAGGAGTTGGACATTTGAAGCACGAGGGGGATTCAATTCCATGTTGTTGGCTTTGGGATGGAGGGTACCATATGTCAAGGGATGAGGTAACTTCAAGGAACCAAGAGTGACCCCTGGCTTATAGCTGGCAAACAAATGGGGAACTCACTTATACAACCACAAGGAATTGAATTCTTCCAACAAAAGTGATCTTTAAAGCAGATTCCCCTCCCCCTCCCCCAAGATCTTCCAGATTAAAACTCAACCTGGCTGATACCTATTCAGCCTTGTGATACCCTGACCTGACAACTCAGTCATGCCATGCTGGACTCCTACAGAATGTGAACTAATACATGGGTGTTACTTTAAGCTGCTAGGCTTATGTTAATTTGTTATGCAACAATAGAAAACGGATACAGACCTTCTTTATCTCTGGCCATACTCCTTATTCTGAAGTTTGCTTTCTCTGATATTTATATAGTCACTCCAGATTTTGTTATGATTATGTTTGCATGCTATTTATATCTCTTTCCATCCCTTTATTTTGGTTGTTTTTTTCATATATCAAGTGTTTCTTATAGTCATCATATTATTGGGTTTTGTTTTTTAATTCACTCTGACAATCTCTGCCTTGTAATTCTGTGTTTTCATTCATTTACATTTAGCTTAATTACACACATGGTCTGGCTTCTGTCTACCATCTTGCTATTACCTTTCTATTTGTTTCATCTGAGTTTTCTCTTTTTCTCCTTTTCTTTTTAAAAAAATTTTTTTTAACATTTATTTATTTTTGAGACAGAGAGAGACAGAGCATGAATGGGGGAGGGTCAGAGAGAGAGGGAGACACAGAATCGGAAACAGGCTCCAGGCTCTGAGCCGTCAGCACAGAGCCGGACGCGGGGCTCGAACTCAGGGACCGCGAGATCGTGACCTGAGCCGAAGTCGGACGCTTAACCGACTGAGCCACCCAGGCGCCCCTCTTTTTCTCCTTTCTACCTTCTTTTGCTTTATTTGTGTGTTTTTTTTCATATATCGTTTTGTTTCCTTTATTGCATTACTAGTTGTGGCTCTTTAATTATTTTTCTGTGGTTGTTCTATGTCTTATAATACCCATCTTTAACTTATTACATTACACCTCCAAAGAATATTATATTTAATATTGCAACTATAAACCTGTCATTTGTGCTTTGTCATACATTTTACTCCCGCAAATGTAAATCCTACAATACATTGTTAGTATTTTAAATTAGTTAAGTATGCTTTAAGGAAATTATAAAAAATGAGAAAATTTATTTAAGTCATATATTTGCCATTTCTGGTGTGTGTGTGTGTGTGTGTGTGTGTGTGTGTGTGTGTGTAGGTCCTTCAAGAAGGAACCATTTTTTTCAGATTGAAAACTTTCATTAATATTTCTTGTAGTATAGTAGTGCTGGAGACAAATAATTTCACCTTTGCGTTTGTCTGAAAATGTCTTTATTTCATCTCCATTTAAAAAATGACCTTTTTATTTTGGGATAAACTTAGATTTACGGAACAGTTGCAAAGATAATACAGAAAATGCTCATAAGCCCCTCACCATTTCCTCAGTCATTAACATCTTACTTTACCATGGTACATTTGCCAAAATTAGGACCAACATTGATACATTTCTATTAATTGAACTCCAGAACTTTCCCCATGAATATCCTCTTTCTGTTTCAGGATCCTGTCTAGGATACTACACTGCACTTAGGAATCATGTATCCTTGGTCTCCTCTGGTCTGTGATAGTTTCTTAGTCTTTCCTTGTTTTTCATGACCTTTGAGGTATTGAAGAGTACTGGTCAGGTATTTTATACAATGGTCTTCAATTTGGGTTTTTTTCCCTCTTTTTTTAATTGAAAAAAAATTTTAATGTTTACTTATATTTTGAGAGAGAGAGAGAGAGAGTATGAGCAGGGGAGGGGCAGAGACAAATCGAGACAGAATCTGAAGCAGGCTACAGGCTCTGAGTTGTCGGGTTCAAACTCATGAGCTGTGAGATCAGGACCAGAGCTGAAGTCGGACGCCTAACTGACTGAGCCACCCAGGCGCTGCGCCCCTCCCCAACCTTGTTTTATTAAAGTTTATTTACTTTTGAGAGAGACAGAGAGAGCATGAGTGGGAGAGGAGCAGACAGAGAGGGAGGGAGAGAGAATCCCAAGCAGGCTCTGCACCGCCAGCACCGAGCCCGATGTAGGGCTTGAACTCATGAAACCATGAGATCGTGACCTGAGCCAAAACCAAGAGGCAGATGCCCAACCGATTGAGTGCCCTAATTTTTTAAAGTTTATTTATTTAAGCAATCTCTACACCCAACATGGGACTCAAACTCATGACCTGGAGATCAAGAGCTACATGCTCTGCTGACTGAACCAGCCAGGCACCCAGAATTTGGGCTTTTCTGATGTTTTTCTCATAGTTAGATTGGAGTTATGGGTATTTTAGAAGGAAACCAGAGATGAGGTGCCCTTCTCATCATCTCCTACAAGGAGGTACATAATGTCCTGGTGATGTTAGCCTTGATCACTTGGTTAGGGTGATATTTGCTAGGTTTCTTCATGGTATAGTTAATATTTCTCCCCTTCCATAGTTTATTCTTTAGAAACGATTCACTAAATCAAGGGAGACAGAAATTAAATTCCACCTGTTGGTGTGAAGGAAAAAAGAAAAATGTATATGTATGAATTATTATGTAAAGAATATTTGTTTCTTCCCATTTGTTTATATATTTATCAATCATTTATTTATACCAGTATGGACTCATGTATATTTGCTTTGTATTTTGGGTTATAATCCAATACTATTACTTATTTTGTTGCTCAAATTGTTCCAGAGTTTGGCGGCTGGGGACTCTTTCAGGGTGGTTCCTACATTCCTTTGATATGCCCCATCCTTTTTGTTTTTTGAGCATTTTCTTACTTTCTGGTATACAAGATGCTCCTTTCTTATATTTTTTTCCATCCCGGTCCTAGAACCAGCCATTTCTTCAAGATGCCTGTTTTGTTTTATTTCAATTTGAAAATGTTATATGAAACCAACACCTGGGCACTGGGTTTGTTCATTACTACTGGGATGTCATTGGTTTTAGGTCCCCTCAGCATACAGAACTATATATATATATATATATATATATATATATATATATATATATACACACACTAACTCATAAATACAAATATATCTACACCTGTTTCTGCATCTATGTATGTATGTGTGTGTATATACATGTATGTATATATGTGTATATGTGTATATACATGTATGTATATATGTATATATACATATGTATATACGTAACACAGCCATGAGTTCAAATACATAATACATACATGAGTTCGTATTGATGTCGCTGATTCCGGATCAGTACTACGGGTTTCATTTTAGCCACCTTTTCTTTCTTTTCTGTCACTTCCCTCTCCAATACTGAGAAACCTGGCTCCCACCATTCCTTTACTTATTCATCTTCCATATACATATAAGGCAATTTCAGAATTGTGAAGCTGTACTCCAACAAGAAACAAATTTACCAACTAGAATGCAGTTTAAATGTACAGTTTCCTTTGTCGTTAGCCTTAAAACTTCCAGTCAGATTGCAGTTTCCAAAGTTACTGAGGTCAGCTCCTTTTCTACCCATACCCTCAAGTGTGAATGCAATTGGATTTATTTGTCATGCTTTACATTCCATCCTGGGATTCCCCCAACATCCTCATTAATCTAAATCTATCATCACTATCACGATTACTGTAGTGTTACAGTAATAGTAAGCCTTGAAATCAGATAGCTTTTTTTCCTGAAATTGTTTGGCTATTCTAATTGCTTTGTCTTTTCATGTGAATTTTAGAGTAAGCTTAAAACCTACGAAAATTTGGCTGGGATTTTGATTGGGACTGCATGGAATCTATAGACCGTGTTTGGTAGAATTGACATCTTAACAATATTGAGTCTTCCAAAACAGGAGCATGGTATATCTCTCTATTTATTCAGATCTTTTATTTCTTTCATCAATATTTTTTTAGTTTTCCACGTACAGATCTTGCACATATTTTGCTAGATTTAATACCTCAGTCCTTTTGGGGGGTATCGTGAATGGTATTGTTTTGTTTTAATTTCAGGTTCCAGGTATTTATCGCTTGGATATAGGAATACCGTTGACTCCTGTATGTTAACCTTGTGCCTTGTAACATTACTAAACTCATTTCTTGGTTCTAGGAATGTTTTTGTAGATTCTATGGGATTTTCTGCATACGTAACCACGTTGCCTATGACTAAAGACCATTTTAGTTATTCCTTTTTAACCTGCATACCATTTATTTGTTTGTTTGTTTGTTTGCCTTTGCACTAGCTAGGAATTCAAGCACAGCGTTGAAAAGGTGGGATAGAAACGACATTCTTGCCTTGTGCCAGATCTCAGAAGGAAAGCATTCAATCTCTTGCCATTAAGTAGGATGTTAGATGTAGGGGTTCTGTAGATACCGTTTATTAGGTTCAAGAAGTTTTCTTCTATTTCTACTTTCCTTGAGAGTCTTTTTAACGTGAATCAATTTTGAATTTTGTCAAAATATTTTCCTGCATCTACAAATATGGTCATATGATTCTTCTCATTTACCCTATTAATATAGTGAGCTATATTGATTGATTTTTGAATATTGATTCAGCTTCACATTCCTAATATGAACCCTACTTAGTCATATGCAATATGTATTGATGATATATTTGTATATTGATGGATCCAATTGACTAATATTTTGTTAAAGATTCATGTCTAATTGATGAGAGATGTTAGTCTATAATTGTTTGTTTGTTTGTTTGTTTTTGGTAATGTCTTCGTCTGATTTTTGTATTTAGGGTAATGCAGGTCTTCTAAAATAAGTTGGGAAGTTCCTTCCTTTTGTATTTTGAAAAGAGTGTACAAAGTTAGTGTTATTTCTTCCGTAAGTATTTAGTGGAATTCATAGTAAAACCATCTTGTCATGGAATTTTGCAGAGGAGGAGGAGTTTTTAACTACAAACTTATTCTCTTTAATAGGGTTATGAGAACTATTATCAATTCCTTCTGTAGTGAGTTTTGGTAATTTGTGTCTTTCAAGTAAATGATCCATTATATAAAAGCTTTTGAATTTAGGGGCATAGAGTTGTTTGTAACATTGCCTTATTATCCTTCAAGTATGAATGGTATCTCTCTTCTTTTATTCCTAACATTGGTAATTTTAATCTTCTCTCTTTTTTTTTCATGGTTAACCATGCTAATGTTTGGTTCTTTCTTTTTTTTTTTTTTTATATTAGCACACAGGATGGAAGGGGCATATTTCTTCACATCTACTTTTTTAAAAATTTATTTATTTTGAAAGAGACAGAGAGAGAGCATGAGCAGGGGAAGGGCAGAGAGAGGACAGAGAGAATCCCAAGCAGGCTCTGCACTGTCAGCACAGAGCCTGACTCAGGGCTTGAACTCATGAACTGTGAGACCATGACTTGAGCTGAAATCAAAAGTCAGAAGCTTAACCAACTGAGCCACCCAAGCTCCCCTAATATTTGGTTCTTAATAGAGAGGAGGACATGTAGGTACTACCAACATGCCTAGAAAATGATGGTATGCAGTGAATTGAAGCACTGACCTAAGAACACCTATAGATTTTTGACTCTCAGTGAAAAATTGGATTTCTTGGTATCAGGCAGTGTGGGCCTATTAATCTGGGAACCCCTATCTCCAGATGGATGATGAGTTAATGTTCAAGCATAATTCCTTCAAACCTGAGTTACTATAGTTGCATCGATAGGTGGGTCCCCTTAGACATGGATCTTGTGATAAGGGATTAATTAATGGTTTGAAGTCCTAGAAACTTGCTTAAGAGCTCATTCTTTGAGATAGTTGAAAGCTGTTTTGGGGGGAACATCAATGGGGTAAATAAGTCTGTGGCCATACTGATCAGGAAGAAAAGAAAGACACAAATTAACAATATCAGGAATGAATGAGGGCTATCACTTAGCTCCTATTAAAAGGATATGACATTTATGAGAAAATGTATGCCAATAAATTTGCCAATGATACAAACTACCAAAGCCCATTCAAGAAGAAATAGGTAACTTGAATGGTCCTATATCTATTAAAGAAATTGAATTTGTAGATTAAACATCTACCCTTCCTACAAATAAATTCACCAACCAATTAACTCTCCAGGCCAAGATAACTTTACTGATGAATTCTACCAACAATTTAAGGGAGAAAATACCAATTCTATACTTTTTTTTTTTTTTTCTTCAGAAAACAGAAGGAAGAAACATTTCCTAACTCATGTTGTTAGGCCATCATTACCTTGATAACAGAACTGGACAAAGACATTACAAGAAAAGAAAACTAAATGCCAATAGCTTTTGTGAAGATAGTCACAAACATTCTTAACGTAAGTTTAGCAAATCAAGCCCAAATGAAATGATACATCATCAGCATTTATTTAAGAAAAATATGTCCACACAAAGCCTACCCCCAAATGGAAAGAACCCAAATGTCCAGATGATTGGATAAATGAATAAATGAACAGATACTTTGATGGCTATGTAATTGATTCCACAAAATGGAATACTATTCAGCTCTAAAAGGAACAAATTATCAATACACACAACATGGATGGATCTCAGAATCATGCTGAGTGAAAGAAATCATGCAAAAAAATCACATACATACTACACAATTCCATTTATATAAAATTCTAGAAAAGTTTATATAAAATTAAACTAAAATTAGAATTCTAGAACTTTTCTGTCAACCTGTAGTGTTAGAAATTGGGTCAGTGATTGCCTGGGGATGGGGGAGGGGCAGATAGGAGATGGTGGAAGGGAAATAAATGGATTACAAATGAGCAGGAGGAAATTTTCAGGATGATGGTGATTTCAGGGGTCTAGATGTATGTCAAACTTCATGAAATTATATGCTTTAAATATTTGTGCTTTGTTGTACATTGGTTGTATTTCAATAAAGTGGTGAAAAACTCATCCCCTTCCCACCACCCCCCCCCCAAAAAAAAAAGAAAATAGGAGGGACGACTGAGGAAAGCTTTGAAATAGACTCAGTCTCTGGTAGCCTCCCATCCTTGGGCTACTCACTTGCCTAGTTCTCATTCTTGGATTTCCTAGAGCCTTGATCCTCTCTCTAAGTTTAACTCTATATCTTAGCTTTTATTTCCTATTGCTGTATCAGCAGTTTATGGGGTTAAAACTTGGAAAGGGCACTTCTTTTCCTTAAGCCCCTGTTGTGTCCCTGGTTGTCCCTCTGCCATGTCTAAAGCCAAGATCACTCCCAGAGTCAGCTTTTGTTTTCTCTATACATCCTGCATTTAGTCACTACCCCCATAGGCTGAGGCCCTTCTGCTGCCTCTCTTACAAAGCCGAAAGTCCAGGGGGAGCAAGAACTGGCAATCTGTTTACTTTCTTCGTGTCTCTAAGTTTTTAGCCTTGAAATTCCATCCTTGGATTGCAGAAGTGTGAAGACAGTCTCACCTCTGAAGATGGTCCAGGCCCCTTATATCCAGAGCTTTGGGCCCCATCTCTTTTGAGGGGTTGGCGGAAGACCTCTTATCCTACATAGTCAATTTTCCTTTTCTTTTTCTTTTTTTTTTTTTTTCCAGGAATCACTTTAACCAATTCCACAGCCTCCAGCTGTCTCATCTTGAGAGCAGAGAGTGCTACACTCATAGCAGGCAGTCCTGCTGGGTGCAATTTGTGGCTTCACAGCTCTGAAAATTACAGTCATTTACAGTCCTCTCCATTAGTGCCCTGACCCCATCCAGTTATGTCTGAATGTTTTTGGTTCCCGATGCCTAAAGCTTCTTGCTGCTTTACTACCTGATCTCTCCAAGCTGCAAGTTCTCCTCTCCCATTTCCAGGAGGCCTTCTGATCTGTACACCCGCTCAATATTGAGACCATAGGGGTCACCTTTGTTTGTTTTCTATTATTGGGTTCGCTAATTCGTCTATTACAAACCTGTAGTTTTCTAGAGTTAGTTTCCTGATAGGAAGAGGTTACCAGTGAATTTTGATTCTTCCCGAAGTCCTGGTACTTAAACTAGTCCTGTCTACTTCTCTTCCACAGGCTGGGTGATTCTGCTTCCGACCTCTCCCACCATCAGTCTGACATCAGTGTGAAACCCTGGTGTGGCTTGGTGTGGCTCCCCTTCTGTGAGTCTCACTATTTATCCACCTGTCCAGGCTGGACCCAGGGGTCTAAGGGAGGACTGCGGCCTCGCAAGCTGATCTCAGCAGCCACTCAAGGCGAGCCAGGGATGCTTTAGTAGGGTTGTTCTGGAACATCAGCGTGAGGTGCTGTCACTTGGAGGGTCTGTTGACACATAGATTGCTGGGCCCCATCCCCAGAGTTGCTGATTTACGGGGACAAAGTATTTGCATTATACCAAGTCCCAGCTGGTGCTGATTCCTGCCGGTCATACTCTGAGAATGACTGCTTTAGTCCGTTCTCACAATTGCCCAGAGCCCTCCTTGACAGGACACCCAAGTGTCCCTATTCATCGTCCCTTTGTTATTGGCTGCTGGTTTTAGCCCCACACCTGTCCTTTCTGCTCATCTCTGGGCTTAGTGCTCCCGGTCGTCTTCTATTCTAAGCCCTTTGACCTGTCTTGGGGGCTCTTTTTGCTCCAGGTCATCCAGATAGGATCCCTTCTCTTGCCCAGCCTCTCAGCGTTCCAAATCCAATACCAAAACCTTTAGCCACCTTGCAGGCGGTGTCCAGACCAACTTTTACCTAGTCCCAACCCCAAAACCTCCTGGCCGTATTTGCCCAAACGATTTCCCCTCAGTCATTGCCTGGCCTTGAAAGTAACCAGTTGGTATCTGTGGATTTCATGCTGATAGCTCTGGACTTCTCCCTCTTAAAGCTACCACTTCAAGTCATTATTGTGGGCAACAAGAAGGAGGCTCCCTGAATTTTTTTTTTTTTGCCATTATTTCTCTATCTATCTATCTATCTATCTATCTATCTAAAGGCACATTTCAAATGCACCTTTTGAGAGGCTAGGGGATAGGCAAGCGTATCCCAGTTTCTGCCCCTAACAAATTTCTCTCATCTTCTCTATTAAATCCATTGCGCGTCTCATCACCTATCCTAACCCAGAAACAACGAAAATGCCTTCCTTCTTCCTATTTTCATTTTTGAAAGCAGTTAAATCTCTATTTGTCCTTGTAAGTACATTTCTTTCATGTAGTCTAGTCTGGTTTCTAAGATTTCAACCACCCTAAGTAGGGCCTTTTTTTCTTTTTTCTTTCTCCCTTAAGCCCCTGTTATTTTTCTATTTGCCATTTCTACGCTAAGACTGTCTCCAGGGCAACGGTCCTCTGCTTACTAGCAGGTCCTCTCAGCTCCTGCCCCCCTTTGCAAAGGCCCCTTCACTCTTTATGTGCAAATTGGATTTCCAGAACCTAATGCTCCAGGTGCAGGCTGATTGTGTTTCTTCCTTTTTTTTTTTTTTTTTTTTGCCTTTGGATTTGTAATTACTTAATTTCTTCATCCGCCTCAGTCCAAGAATCTATATATCCAATTTAATTCTCCCACTCGACTCCACCCATTCTCATTTCCTGTACTTTATAAGATCCACCGTGATAGTCAAGATTTATTGATTAGGATTTCCAAAGGGCCCCCACCCAGAAGAGACGGGCATTAGCCAGTGGTCAAACTGTAGAAGTCCAGCTGATTGCCATGAGCTGGTCTTTACCTGTCTCTCTTTCTTTCTTTTTTCGTTGAAATATAATTGATACATACGATCGTGTGAGGTGTAAAACACGTAGGTCTGATATATTTATACATGGCAATATGGTTACTACCATAGTGTTAGCTAATCCCTCTGTCTTTTAAGAACGTCCTCCTAGGGGTAATTTTCATTTCATCCAAGAATGCATGAAAGGAGGGACCCACCTTGTTGCTTCACCAGTTCCCACTTTCTCGGAATGATGTGATCTGTGTTAAAGTTTTTTTTTTTTTTTCCTGCCTTGTGATGATGGATAAGGGTGGGGGGGAGGGGAGAGGGATAAGACCAGGTGCCAACTAATGGTCCTTTTCTAGGGAAGGAATGTCATTTCCATTGTGTCCTTACTTTCCTGGTGTGAAAACGTCCTTATTTTGATGACCCTTTGTTGCCCTCCCATATTTCATGAAACCTGTGAATTCAAAACCTCTGGGTTCCATCTCTTTCCTCCACCGATTCTGAAGCCGAAAGCTGGCTCACTGGAGCTCGTTGTTTGGAGGCGAACTTCCCCTGACCCCAGAAATGAATCTGCTTCTCCGAGAACACTAGATTCCTGCTCCACCAAGAGACGCTGCCAGGGCAGGATCCCATACTTTCCGCATGAGATGTTACCCAGGAATGCAGCTGTTTCAGGGTTTGCATGAGCAGTGCTGAACCTCAGTCCCTAATGCTTAGCCTCGCATTGGTTCTGCCAACCCCTCCAGATGGTAGTCCTGTCCTCAAACTCCCAGAGTTTTGAATTCTGAATCCTTGCCTGGTTTCCTCTTCTGGAAAGTGTCTGGACACTGTAAAAAAAAAAAAACCCCAAGAACATCCCTTATCCCCAGCCCTTATGCCTTAAAGAAGTATTTTTCAAAATTTTCCACTAAAGCTTTCCTAACAGCAGGAAAGATTGAATTCACGCAAAGCAGAGAATGAGCGGCAGCCCAAAGGGTTTCTTGCAAGCAAGAGATCTTTATTTTATTTTCGTGCAATTCTTGCACTCTGCTTCATAATGCATCTGAATTTGTATTAATAACGAAGTGTTTAAAATGATTTACCATCAAGTGAAATTGGCCTGATACTTTAGAAGCACGGCGTCTTCATCGTGGAGCTCGAATGCTGGTGGTGGCACATAGGGGCCACCCCACAAGGGTTTCAGCCATCCCTGTCCCCCAGAATGGTCACATGGTCCAATTTAACCCACCCTCAGCTTGACTCAGAAATCCTTTTATCGTCCCTAGTCAACTTCCTATACCATTTCCTTCAAGGGACCACACCAGCACCCCTTTCTACAAATTACTTTCTGTTTTGGCAAGGAAAGTGGTCCTCTTGGATGGCATCTTCCTTCGCTCCTCTCTAGTCCAGCTCAGAGAAACATGCTACTATCTTAGCTGAGGCTGCTGTAACAAATACCATAGCAGACATTTATTTCTCACAGTTCTGGAGGCTGGGAAGTCCAAGATCAAGGTCCTGGGAGACTCGGTGTCCGGTGAGGGCCCACTTCTTGCCTTGCAGATGGCCACCTTCTCGCTGTATTCTTACATGGTGGAGGGGGGAGAGAGGGAGAGGAAGAGGGAGAGAGAGGGAGAGAGAGGGATCTAATCTCTTTGTCTTCTTCTGAGGAAACTAATCCCACTATGGAAGCTCCACCCTCGTGATCTCATCTAAACCGAATTACCTCCCCAAGGCCCCACCTTCTAATATCATCACATTGGGGGTTAATGTTTCAACATATGACTTTTGGGTAGGCACATTCAGTTCATACCAGCAGGCCAAGGAATGTCTCTCTCCTCCTTTATACTGTGCTCTGTTAGGAGAGCACCAAAGAATATTGTCTTGGGCTCAGTTATTCTAAAGATTAGAAACAAAATAATTCCCCTCCCCCACCTGCTAATTCCAAAAGCAGCACACTGTAGTAGTCATCTGGGGCTTTTGTTCGCCAAGCCAGTTTTATTCTGATGTCAGATCCCCTTTTTTCTTTCTTCTCCTACTGGGAACTGATCCTCAATGTAGGGCTGAGCTAAGACCACCCTGCCCTTACTCAACTCCATGCATGGTCCCATGACCCAGGTTTCGCTGTCATGGTCCCAGTGTTCAGGGAAGGATATGTGTCCTAAACTGGATCATTAAGACTTGGCCCAGGACTTTTCCTGGTGTGCCTTTTCCTCCGGAGTTGCTAAGCCAGTAGGCTGCTCTGTCATCATCAAAGGGGGGAAGGCAGTCTCAGAATGAAGCCAACACCGAGAAAAGAAGGGCCAATAGTTGAGGAAAGCCTCATTCTCAACAAATTCGTTGGAGTACCTGGATTCCGCTCTGACTCTACCCCGGACCACATAGACACGTGAACCAATAAATCCCTCCTTTTCTTAAGTTAGCTTGAGTTGGGTTTCTATCACCAGCAATCACAAGACTCCTAATATAGAAGTGTCTTTGTTAAAAAAATAAAACCTTATGGAAGTGTATAGCAAAATGAAATTGAAAGTCTTTTGTGATCTCATCCCTATTATTAAGAACCGGGGGCAGCCTGGGTAGCTCAGTCGGTTGAGCGTCGGAATTCGGCTCAAGTCATGATCTCATAGGTCATGGGTTCGAGCCCCGCATGAGGCTCTGTGCTGACAGCTCAGAGCCTGGAGCCTGCTTCGGATTCTGTGTCTCCCTCTCTCCCTGCCCCTCCCCTGCTTACGCTCTGTCTCTCTCTCTTCCAAAAATAAAATAAAACATTAAAAAAAAATTATAAGAGGGCCGCCTGTGCGGCTCAGCCGGTTGAGCATTTGACTTCGGCTCAGGTCATGATTTCACAGTTTGTGAGTTCGAGCCACGCATCGGGCTCTGTGCTGACAGCCCAGAGCTAGAGCCTGCTTCAGATTCTGTGTCCCTCTCCTCTCTGCCCCTCCCCACTCATGCTCTGTCTGTCTGTCTGTCACTCTCAAGAATAAACATTAAAAAAATTATAAGACAATTCAATGTACATTCTTCCAGACTTGTTCTAAACTTATGCAAAATATTATCTTTATATCATTTCAAAAATCAGCTTTATTGAGGTATAGTTTATATACAATAATATTCAGTAAGTTTAAGTGTATATTGTATACACCTATTCACTATCATCACAACCAAGACGCAGACCATTGCCAACATCCCAAGAAGTTTTCTGGGCCACCTCTGCAATTAATTCCCTCTCCTGATCCCCTGGTCTCTGACCCCAACCGATTTGCTTTCTATCTGTAGATACTATAGTTTTTCCCTTTTTGAATTTTATGTAAATGGAATCACATGGGTTGTAGTCTTTTGTATCTGGCTTCTTTCATTTAGCATGTGTTTTTTAAGAAACATCTACATTGTTGCACATATCAGTAATTCATTCCTTTTTACTGTGGAGTATTCAATTGAATGGATATTCCATAATTTATCTATTTACAAGTTGAAGGACACTTCTAGATTTGACTGTTACAAATAAAATTGCTCTGAACATTCAACAAGACTTTGTGTGAACATACACTTCCATTTCTCTTGGGTAGACACCCAGTATCAGAGTTATTGTGTCCTATTTTAAGTATATGCTTAGTGTTACGTGAATCATTCGGTTTTGCAAAGACGTTATACCATTTTGCATTCTGGCCGGCCATGTATGAGAGTTTTGGTTGTTCCACATCCTTGTCAACATTTGGTATTGTCCATTTTTTAATTTTAGTCACTTTGCTGGGCCTGAAGTAGTATTTCATTGTAATTTTAGTTTGTGTTTCCCTAATGATGCATGATGTTAGGCATCTTTTCATGTGCCCATTGGCCATTCATATATCTTCTTTGGTGAAGTGTCTGTTCATATCTTTTGCACATTTTTAAATCAAGTTGTTTTCTTATCGAGTTGCAGAATTCTTTAGGTAAGTTGGATACAAATCCTTTATAAGTCATATGTATTGTAAATACTTTCAATCTGTGACTTTTCATTTTCATCACAGTGTCTTTTGAGAACAAGTTTTTAATTTTGATGAAATCCGATTTATCATTTTTTGTTATATTTTATGTTTTTATGTCCTAGTTAAGAATATTTTGCTTAACCAAAGTCTACTAAGAGTTTTTCTTATGTTTTCTTCCAGAACTATTATAGTTATAGTTCTTATAATATTTAGATCTGTGGTCCGTTTTAAATATGTTTTTAATATGGCCTGTTGTTCATTTTCAATTAAATTTCCTAAGTAATGTAAAGTAAGAGTCCAGGTGTTTTTTCTTCCCCCCTCATGTGTGTGTGTTTTGTATGTGGATAGCCAATAGAATTCTGTTCTGTTACAGTACTATTTTCTGGAAATACTGTCCTTTCACTATTGAATTGCCCTAGCAACTTCATTGAAAATTAAATAATCGTACACATGTGGGTCTATTTCTAGACTCTGTATTCTGTTACAATCCCGCACATGTCTATTTTTATACCTACCTCACCTTGATTAATATAGCTTTAAAGTAAGTCTTGAAATAAGATAATGTAAGTGCCCTAACTTTGTTCTTTATTTTAAACATTGTTTCAGCTATCCTAAATCCTACCAAAATGAGCATTCCACATAAACTTTAGAATCAGCTTGTTATTTTCTCTAAAAAAGTCTGCTTAGATTTTTATTGTGATTGTGTCAGATATATGGATCTCTTTAGGGAGAACTAATATTTTAACAATATTGAGTTTTCTAATCTATGAACATCATATAACTCTTCACTTATTTAGATCTTCCTTAATTTTTCTCAGTAACGATTTCAGTATAGAGATATTGTGATATTTTATTTATTTTATACCCAAGTACTTCATATTTTTGGATGTTATTGTAAATGGTATTTACTGTAAATAGTATGTTTCTAATTGTTCATTGCTAGTAAATAGACATAAAGATAATTTCATATATTAACCTTGTATTCTACAATCTTAATACATTCACTTCTTGATTCTGGTAGCTTTTTATTTTATTTTATATTTTTAACTTTTTTAAAGTTTATTTATGTATTTTGAGAGAGAGAGAATGCATGTGTGCAAGTTGTGGGGGGATAGAGAGAGAGAGAGGAAGAGAGAGAAAATCCCAAGCAGGCTCCACACTGTCAGCACATAGCCCAACACGGGGCTTGAACTCACAAACCAGGAGATCATGACCTGAGCCAAAATCAAGAGTCGAGTGCTTAACCAACTGAGCCACCCAGGCACCCTGGTTCTGGTAGCTTTTAAATAGTTTCTTTACTACTTTCAAAGTATACAATCATGTTGTATATAAATAGAGGCAGTTTTACTTATTCCTTTTCGATGTGTGTGACTTTGTTTATTTTTTCTTGCATCATTTCACTGCCTAGGGCCTCCAGTGCAATGCTGAATGGAAATGTGAAGAGTAGACATCCTAGCCTCATTCTCTATATTAGTAGGGAAGGCATTGAAAATAATGGTAGAGACGGGTTTTTCTTTTTTGGCGTTGAGGAAGTTCCCTTCCATCCTCATTTGCTAAGATTTTTTTTTATCAAGAATGGAGTTTGAATTTTGTCAAATGCTTTCTACATTAATTGAGACAATTTTTCTTTTTCAGTCTGTTATTGTGGTGAGTTACACTGATTGATTTTGTTTTTAATGCTTATTTATTTTTGAGAGAGAGAGAGAGAGAGAGAGAGAGAGAGAGCGAGCATAAGCCGGGGAGGGGCAGAGAGAGAGAGGGAGACACAGAATCTGAATTAGGCTCCAGGCTCCCAGCTATCAGATAGAGCCTGATGAAAGGTCGAACCCATGAAATGTGAGATCATGACCCGAGCCAAAGTCAGACACTCAACTGACTGAGCCACCCAGGTGCCCCTACACTGATTGATTTTTGAATATTAAAAGAATTTTATATTCCTGGGATAAACCCCATTTAGTCATGATGTGTTATTCATTTTATGTGCTGTTAGATTCAGCTTGCCAAAGATTTGTTAAGGTTTTCTGCATCTGTGTTCACGAGGATATAGGTATGTAGTTTTCTTGAAATGCCTTCATCTGGTTTTGGTAGCAGAATAATGCTGGCCTTGTAAAATGAATTGGGAATGTCCCTGACTCTTTTATTTCTAGAATACTTTGTATAAAATTGGGATTATTTCTTCCTGAAATATTTGGTAGCATTTGCCAGTGAAGTCACCCAGGCTTGGAGTTTTCTTTGTGGGAAGGTTTTTAATCACGAGTCCAATTTATTTGGTAGATAAAAGGATATTCAGTTGATCTCTTTCTTCCTGAATGATCTTTGGTATTTTTCGTGGAATTTGTCTATTTCATTGAAGTGGTTGGATTTATCATCATAAAGTTGTTTATAATATTTCCTTTTCATCTTTCTAATGTCTGAGGATTTGTATTCTGTCCTCTTTTATTCCTGATATTGGTAAGTTTGGCTTCTTGTTCTTTCCCCTGATTAGTCTAGCTAGAGTTTCATTAATTGTATTGATCTTTTCAAAGAATTAGGTTTTATTTTCATTGATTTTCTCTATTGTTTTCTGGTTTCTATTTCATTGATTTTGCTCTTCATTATTTCCTTCTTGCTATTTAGTTGGTTTTACTTTGCTCTTCTTCGTATAGTTTCTTAAGGTAAAAGATTAGATTTTTGATTTGAGACATTTCTTCTTGTTAAATATAATCATTCATTGCTATAAATTTCCTTCTTAGCACAGCTTTAGCTGTATCCCACAAATTTTGATATGTTGTGTTTTCATTTCTATTCAGTTCAAATATTTAATACTTTCTCTTGTGATTTATTATTTAACCCATGAATTATTGAGAAGTCTAGTGTTTAATAGCCAAATATTTAAGGATTTCCATATATTTTTCCAGTATTGATTTATAATTTAGTTCCATTGTGGTCAGAGAACTAAATGTCAAATGAATTCAATCCTTTTAAATTTATTGAGACCTGTTTTATGGTCCAGAATATGGTCTATCTTGGTGAATATTTCATGTTCAGTTAAAAAGACTATGTGTTCTACTTTTGTTGGATGGAGTTTTCTTTAAATGGCACTTAGTTCAAGTTGATTGATAGTGTTGTTCAAATGTTCTATGCTCTCATTCTCGATTTCCTCTATAAATTATTGAGAGAGGAATATGCAAATTTCCAGTTATAATTGTGGATTTGTCTATTTCTCCTCTAAGTTCCATAAGTTTTTGCTTCAGTTATTTTGAAGCTCTGTGACCACATGCACACACATTTAGAATTTTTTTTGATGAATCAATCCCCTTTCATTATTATGAAATTCTTCTTAATCTCCAGTAATATTCCTTCTTCCAAAGTATTTTTTAATATACATATATTGTTAGCTACTTCAGATTTTTAAATGAATTTTTTTTGGTACACATCTTTTCTTCTTTTCAGTTTTTAGTAACAACTTGATTGAGGTATAACTACTTACCATACACTTTGCTTATTTAAAATATACAATTCAAGGGCACCTAGGTGAGTCAGTTGGTTAAGTATCTGACTCTTGATTTGGTTTTAGGTCATGATTTCACCATTGTGGGATCAAGCCAAGCCCTGCGTTGGGCTCAGCACTGGCCATGGAGCCTGCTTGAGATTCTCTCTCTCCTCCAACTTGGGTTTACTCTCTCTCTCTCTCTCTATCTCTCAAAAAAAAAAAAATTAAAATATCCAGTTCAGTGGTTTTTTGCTTATTCAAAGAGTTGTGTAACCATCACCACTATCAATTTTAGAATATATTCACTACCTCCCCAAAAAACTCTTTACCCATTGGCAATCATTCCTATTCTCCCACTCCTTTCCAACCCTAGGCAATCGTTAATCTACCTTCTATCTCAACAGATTTGCCTATTATGGACATTTTATAGAAATGGAATCATACAATATGTGGTCTTTTATGTCTGGCATCTTTCACTTAACATTAAGATTCATCCATGTTGTATCAAGTATTTGTACTTTAATCATTTTTATTGCTAAATATTGTTCCATTGTGTCATATACCACATCTTATTTATCCATGAATCAGTTGATGGACATTTGAGTTACTTGTATGAACTCAGTGGCTTTGCATTGAAGGACTTGAACATCTCTGACAAGCATAATGTTGTGGGACAGACACAGTGGGAACGGGGGTTACCAATGGGCAGTAAACCCTTCTACAGTTGTAAAACCTCTGTGTTCTGCCCCCCTCTCCATCCCCCTTTCTCTCCCTTCCCTCTCTCGCTTTTTGAGAAATGAACCAGCCAGAGATGAGTAAGTCATGGATCTGACTTTATTCATGCCTAATCTCTCCAACTTCCTTACCATGCTACATTCCCTACTGTTCAAACACAGAAGAGAAAGTCTCTGAAATACCAGCCTAAATTCAACGAAAACCTTTTCAAATAAATAATTTCATTCAACTGAAGGATTTCCAGTAGATGAAAGAACATAGTATGGCATCCAGGACTCTCACACCAGGCTGTCTTTTAGCTACTGCCAAAAACAAGGGAATGTTTCATTTGGAAGGTTTCCTTGTTCTCATTTTAAGGTAAAGCTCTACTCTTCCTTGCAGGCTGTGGGGTTTCTAATATTATCTCAAAGTGAACTGTGGAAACCAGTGATCCTCCAAGGTAGGCAACAGGGGCCAGGACAGTACTATCTGGGTGACTCTGTCCGGGGACAATCCGAGTTTGATTTCTGCTGTAACCATTGGTGGTGAAGACTCCTGCTTTCTATACAGCTGGTACCAACATGGTGAAGAGAAAGAATGAACTCGCAGGCATGGGAGAATGAGACTCCCCAGGAGTGCTCTGAGCAGACCTGGATTCCCACAGAGCACAGCAGAGCCCTGCCCAGTGGCCCATGGGATAAAACACAGGCTGCGATTTTTCATGATGGGGAAAGAAGGAAGAAGAAAGAAAAGTCTGTGCATTCTTTTAACTGCTGTGGCTGATAAGGGATTTTAAAAGAAGTTTCATATCTGGGTTTCACAATTTATCCTGGCATTTACTGCTTGTTCAGATGCTCTCTGCTCCTTATCTGGACTATAGAGATAGCTTCCAAGTCAGTGTCTCTTCTTTCAGGATCCTTCTTTTCCTCCAGTCCTTCTCTTGACAGTGAAAGACTTCAGTCCTGACCCCACCCTTCCTTAAGTCATAAAAGTCATGTTTGTTGACACGATGGAAGTGGAAAGTAAAAACTTAGAGCACCCCTCTAGCTACCCCCACACATACCCATTTCTCTCTTCACTTGCATTTAGGGGTCAGGCAGGAAACAATTTAGAGAATCAAAGGGTGGAAGAGAATCGAGAGTTAAGAGGACTGTATGGGAGCCCTTCCTAAGGCATTCAAATTGAAATTTTAAACAAAAAAACCCAATAAACAAATCTCCCTGTGGACCAAATTTGTCCCTAATCTGCCAGTTTGTCACATCTAGATCTTTCCAGGCATTTCTAATCCATATCTACAAATATATCAATATTGTAAATATATATATATATATTTAGATATATAATACATGGATGTTTTTATATAAGTAGGATTATAATAGACATACGGTTTGAACCTTGCTTTTCATGTACATCGAGAAGCTTTAGGTATTAGATAGCCTCGTCAGTAGCACCTATAGACGGACATTTAGCTTGTTTTCAGTTGAAAAAAATTTTCCCAAATAATGCACCATTGTTCATCCTTGAACACATGTCAAGGAATATACACATAGGATAAATTTGGCAAAGTGGAATTTCTGGGTCAATTTCGATAGCTGTTGCCAAAATGTCCTCCAGAAAAAGTTGTATATATTTAATTCTACCAACAGTGTTCCTCTGTTTAATGTTTAGCTTTTTCTTCTGTACATGTCTCATTAGTTATTCCCATCAGAATAGCTGCCCTCATTTCACTGGTCCAGAGTGAACTACCCACAGAAAGTTTCTTTACTCTGTTTATTGAAGAAAAGGAGGAACATAAATATGTTTTGCCTACGTATAAAGTTAATGGCCTGTGGTAAAGAATGTAGACTTTTAAGCAGCCTTCCATGTTGTTTGGCTTAGGAAACACTGGGTTAGTGTGCTAGACCCCTGGCATGGGTTTGGAGGAAAGAGGTGGGCCTTCTGGGGCAATGCCTGCCAAGCTGGATGACGGCCTCTGCTGCCTAGCCCTTCCTTCTAGCTCAGGGCACGCATCACCATGTCTGTGCCCAACTGTCTCTCCTCTGCTAGGGAGGGACTGGAGCCTGGGGGATGGGAATGTACTTTTCCCTCATGGAGCCTTGATCATCCCAGTTGGACTTCCAGGTGGGGTTGGAACCTCCTTGGATTACAGGGCCACACCATCATCAGCTTCAGTCACCTCTTTCTCCCTCCTGCATACTCTCATGTCAACTTGGTAAAAGCCTTGTTCTTTCGCCCAGTGGTTAAGGCCCCATTCCTGTGCCAGTGGCAAAAGGATGCTTAGAATGGTGAGCAAACTTCGAATATTAGAGATTTGGAGAAATAGAACCTTTAGTCGTACAAGAGTTGCTGACAAACTGTTTCTGCAGAAGTCAGGTGGTGGTGCTCCAGTTCTAGCAACTCGCGCCTTCCTCGGTCACGTGATCTCCGGGTGCCATCTTGTTTCCCTGCCCCTCCCCCTATTCCCTGGCAGATACTTGCCCCCTTCCCTCTGGGGATGCCCTTGGACTTTTGCTCATAGCTGTATTATTCATTCATCACCTTGCTCGTTATCAGCTTATGTGCTTATCTGTAACACTGGATTGAGAGCTATTGAAGATTTTAACAGTAACAATCTTAATAGCAATAGCAATAATGTAGTGCTTCCTGTGTGCCAGGCACTCTTTGAAGTGCTTTACAAATGTGAACTTATTTAGACCTCATGCATCCCTCACAATATCTTGCTATCCTCATCTCCAGTAACTTCTTGAGCCTTCAGATGGTGACTCTTTCAATTTAGATCTCTCCTTTCCCACTTGTCCGAAAGGGGTTTTGAAAAAATGTACTTATTATCGGTGTATAATAGATCAGTCCCCTGCAAAAATATATTCATAACATTCATATCATAAGAACAGATTATACAGAATAACAGCAGGGTTGTTTTCTCATTTCGCCTGACATCCAAGGGTATTTATTTTGCCTTCTACCCCATTCGTTTAAATTAGGACAATGCATTTCCATCCAGTAGAGTAGGATAGTTGTGTGTGTTCCCTTTACAAAGTAAATTAACTCTGTACGCATGAATACTTTAAAAAAACGATTTGAGATTTTTCAAATATCAGTTCCACAAACTTTTTGACGAGTAAACATAAGCGAGCATATCTGGATTCAAATCCTGGCTCCACAACCTACCAGCTCAGCCACCTTGGGCAAGCTCCTTCATCGTTCGAAGCCTCGGTTTTCTTACCGGTAACATTAGGACGATAACAGTTCTTATATGTTAGATTTAAATGATATAATGTATATAAGGAGTTTGGCACAGACTCTGGCACATAGTGATCAACAAACGTGTGCTTTATACATTCTTATCATTATTCTAAGATGCTGGGTCGGCACAAGGGAGTCAGAAATAAACAAGACGCTGTCCCTGTCCTCAAGGAGCTCAGCAACATGGTAGGAGGGACAAGACAGCTATGGAAGTGTCATTACAATAGTGTGATGAGTGCCACTGTGGAAGGGTGTGCAAGGGACAACAGATGTCATAAAGGGGAGAGTGATTGTGTCTGTGGGAAGGTTTAAGGAAAGGCTTGCTAGAGGGTATGGCAACGAAGCTGAGCCGCGAGGGATGAATTTTTCAGGTAGTAAAGTGGGGAAATTATATTTGGTAGGGGGAAAGAACACGTGTACCTGGAGAACACGGAGAAAGGAAACCTACGGGGTTTGGAGGGACTACAATTAGTAATTTTGGTTCGATGATGAAGTTTCGGGTGGTGGGAAAGGTGGGAAGGGCAAGAGAGAAGATTCTAGAGGAGGGGCCAGATTTTGAGGTGTTTTGCATGCCAAGCTAAAGAGTTTGCATTTAGCGTTGGCAACAGGGAGTGAGGAAAGGCTTTTAAGAAAAATCCCTGGCAGGTGTGAGAATGATGGATTGGAAAGGTGTGATGGTGGAGGCCTAGAAACTAATTAGGAGGCAGTGGTCCAGGTGAGAGATAATAAGGCCCGAATAAGGGCAAACAGTCGTGGGAGCGGAGGGGAGCCAGATGAAGTCAAGAGACCCTTGGGAGGTAAGATGGAAAGGAGGGGGAAGGGAGGAACTCGCTGGCATCTATACCCAGAGGTGCTGGGCTCTTTACCCTCATTCCATTATGCCACAGGTATTGGTGACTGTGTGGAGAGACTGGGGTAGATGGCAATGCCATTCACCAAGACAGAGAATGTAGGAGGAAGCACAGGCTCTGGGGAGTCAGTTTGTAGTGTGGGAAAAAGGAAATGGAGAAAGGGTCGCGAACGTAGCCCCTTTTCCGTATCCGATGTTTGTGCATCGTTCATGTGAAGATGAACGCAAGGCAGGCAAATACAGGCATCTAGGGTTGGGGGTGGAGGACGGGGCCGGAGATGTAGACCGGGGAGCCTTTAGGTACAACGAACGGCTGAGATGCGGAAGTCTCACCAAAGATCTCTACCTCGTTAATAACTCCCCAAATATCTCTTCTTTGGCCTTCAGTTTATCATGTGAAAATACTGAGATTAGGCCGTATAAAATTTTATCCTCATTGATCCAGTCCATGAGAAGCCTTCTCGAAGGCACAGTCTGCCATTTCATACCCTTTGCCATAGGTGGCGCTGACGCCCGGCAGGGAGAAGGCGGCAGCACATGCTGGGTTGGGGGCGATGGGCCGGTGCGCGGAGGTGGCGACGCTCTAGCCCAGAGCCGGGTATTCGGTGGCTTGGCCGGGTCTTCCCTGGGGGACTGGGGTGAGGCCCAGAACCTCTGGCCTCAGGAAGCGCATGCGCAACCGTTTCCCCCAAACATGGAGTCTTGTAGCCCAGGTCTTACCTGAATCAGGTAAGAGACGGGGCGGGCGATCAGTGACCCTCCACCCTCACCCTCCCGGCCCCCCGAAGAGTGGGTGTGGCCACACCTGGGGTCTGTGGATAGTGTGCGTGGAGCACACACCCATCCTGGGGGCCAGGCTTTGAGTGACAATGGCCCAGGACGGGGTGAGAATACGCTGGGGCGTGCAGGACCACGCTGGGGTTCGTGGGTGGCTGCCCGAGGCGTGCGCGCCACCCAAGTGCCACGTGCGCGAGGTCCTCGGCCGTCATCTCCCAGAGCCTCGGGGTCAGACGAGAACGCACAAAAGTCCCCCAACCCTCGTCCCCAGGCGTGACTCCCCTTACAACATTAGTCGGCTTGACCGCCCCTCCAGGGAACCCGGACTCGAATTTTTCGGAGCGGGGGTGGGGGGTGCTGTACCTTCCCACTCGGGGGACAGCCGTAGTGGTCGTGGTCGGGAAGGTGGCAGCCACACGGGCCTGGGCGAGGGTGGCGTGCGGGGACGCGGCCACCGGGCGCCGTGAGGGGGGTTTGCCCCGGGAGTTGGAGCCACCGCCTGGGCGGTGCCAGGCGAGTGTGGTGGTCGTAAGGGGACTCAGGGACTCGGGACTCGGGAGGAAGCGCTGCAGGAGTGGTGTGGGTGGGGGCACTGGAGGGCCTGGTGGGGGAGGACAGCTGAGGAAGGTGTGAGGTGCTGATAGCAATGGAGGAAAAGCGAAACACCTGCCTCTGGGTTGATTCATCTAGGCTGGGGGAATAATCTAATGTGGAAAGTGGTTTGAAAAAAAGAAAAAAGTGACGTGTGGCAGTCCCCTCTTCCCCAGGCAGCTAGGAAATTGCTTGTCTGTATGAAAGAAGGCAGTTGTTTTCCTTAGAGGGCTGTGGTGAGCATCAGATGAGATAATAATATACGTGGAAGGCAAAGAGCTGTAAAAATGCAAGAGACAATTTTATTTGGAATCCTGCAACCTACGTATCCGTGTGAGTGTGGGAGATGGACTGTAGATACGGACGAGTGGAACAGCGCCAGGTGTGGGATTATGGGAGTGATACAGAGGTGTGTAAAGATACTTTAGGGGTGCCCAGTGACATTGTAATCTATAGAAACAGCTATCTGTCGCTTAGGTTCGTTTTATCTGGCTAACGGATTAGTCACCTTGATGCTTCTCTACCACATCTTTTGAACTTTCTGCAGCCAAAGACTTTTACCCAGACGTGAGCCTGAAGAGGAAAAAAAAAACCAGTCACTCTGGGGATGTATTGATTCAGTTTGGCTGAGAGGGCGGTTTGTGTAACTGTGTTGATAATTTCTTCAATTTGTCTTGCCCTCTGCTTGAAACATCACGTTGTACAAAGAGTGGTGGCCTGAGGGACAGCTAGGGAAGACCTAGTTGTGGATTTGACCCTTCCGGAGAAGGGTCACCCTGGCCAGGTTCCAATACCTCTCTGATCCTTAGTTTCCTGTTAGGTGGGAGAAAACCTTAAAGGGCATTCATGCATTCTTCCAGAGCTTGCATACCTGCCACAGAATTACCCAGCCCCTAGTGATGAGGGACCTGTCACGTCCCCAAATGGCTGAGCCACTCAGTCTCCCTAGACAGACCTGACTGTTGGAAAATTCTTTATGTTGAATCGACATCTGTTTCTCTACAATTTGCACTCGTTGGAGCCATACAGAATAAAATGTCTAATGCTGCTTCCACAAATATTTGAGGACTGCTAACACATTTCCTTCTTCCACTCACTCCACAAGGCTTCTTTTCTTCCAACTGAACATGCCCAGTTATTTTAAACAGGGAGGCAGTGTGGGGTGGTGGAAAGAACGCCAGCTTTGGAGCCAGACACATCTGTGTTCAGTTCCCAGTCCTTTACATACTAACACTCAGTGCTCTGAGCCGCTGTATCTTTCTCTGTGAGATGTGGACGAAAATAGTCATCTCACTGAGTTATTGTAAGGATTAGGGATAAATTGGTGAAGATCCATGCTTAAAATATGAGAGCGGCTATGCCTTCAGTGACATAATTTGTAATGCATTTTAGGTGATCCTCTCTGAACGCACTCCTGTTTATGGGTCTCTTAAATTGCTTTGTAAAACAGAATGAAATACTTTCTGTGAAGTCTAACTAGCAAAATAGAGTAGGATTAGTTCATCCTGGGTACTTCTCTCATTACATTCTGCAATCTACAGTGGCATTTTTTGAGCCATATCACATTGACTGACTGTCACCTAAAGCCCTAAGTCTCTAATATGTGCTGCTGTTCGACCAAATTTCTCCCATGTTGAACTTCCTCCATTTATTTGAATCGATAATTATAGGTGGCTCTTCAAAGTGGCAGTCCCAGTTCTGTCTCGTTGCCTACAGAAATAGCCTTGTGCCTGTCATCGTATAGGTCTCAGACTGGGGTTAGAAAAATACGAGTATTGAACTTTCGGTGCCAGCCCTGCTGATCTCACACCGCTGTTGCACAATGAATGCTGAGTGTTCCGCACTATTTTTTGCACAAACCGAGGACTTATTATGGGGGACCATCTTAGGGTTGGAATGTGACAGGAGTGCATGATAAGCTACTGGTCAAGGGAGTGCGCTGCATGGGATGTCGGTCGAGTGTGTTGTCTGCATCCAAGAACGGAAAGGGTGTACCGAGAGCAAGCCGGAGGCAGACTTTGGATTTACGTACGGTTACATGTTTTCTCAGACGCTTGGACTGTTTTTTACCTTGAGCCAGATTCTCCCTGGTGGAGGAAGCTTCTTTCTGGAAGTAAGTCAGGCACATTTAGGAAATTCATTAACCCTTTGGCTCCTGGGGCATTATCGCTAGCATTTCCTCCCTCAACTTTGGAAAGCCAGTTCCCAGCTCGAGCCAAGCCGATCTCTCATAGTACCCTCTGCGTGTTCAGACTCCTTGTCTCTGCACTGGAGGGTCTTCCGAATGGGAATGTTTTCTTCGCCTAAGCCAAGTTCCGGGTTTGAAGTCCTCAACCCTCGATTCCTCCTTCCCCGTGGAAGCTTTTCCTAGCCACTCTGTCCAGGAGCGTTTCCCTTGAGTGCCCGATTTAGAATTCCTGTTGCCTTCGAGAGCATCTTCGGTCCCCTCTTCACCCCTCCCCCCAACAGTTTCTCCTATCTGCCCACTTGTTCTGTGGCTTTCAGAATAAGATCCTTTGTGAGCATTCAGTTCATTAAATACAAAACCGCCTTCATCTTGGGTGCTGGTGCTTCTGGTGTGGTGAGAGTGAAAGTGTGGAATCTGTGGGGCTCCACGGTTCTATGGACGACAAATACGAAAAGAAAATAATGCAAAGGTTGTTACTGTTGTCTTCATTAAAATGGGAAAACCTTTACTCCGTTGACTGATTTAAATTTTGCTAAGTAATTAATTCAGTCCTTAAAAGGTGGTAGTTAAAATAGGTAATCCTCTACTTTTCAAGAGAGTAATTTATATTTTGGTGAGTAACCAATTAAAGCCATAAAGGGTTTACATCCATCTGTGGCTTCTCATTTTCTTTTGGACAGATTCCGAACTCCTCAGGATGAAATACTCTTTGTAGCCTAATTTTTTGCCTGTCGGCACCAGGCCTAAAGGACTTGCAGCTTTCCCCCAAAGGTTGTGCGGTCCTGCGCCTCCGTGCTTTGCAAATGCCGTCCCCTCTGGTTGGAATGCTCTTTGTCTCTCTGGTAAATGTCTATTCATCATTCAAGACTACCCGCCCCCCTCCCCTTAATTACTTCCTCCCCTGTGCGCCCTCAAATTCTTGTACTTATTCATGCAGTATTTATTAGGGGCCTGCTTTGTGGCTGGCACTGTGGCCGGCTCTGGGGATACAAAAGGTGAATAATACTTGGGCTTGGCCTTTAAGGGCCTTCCATGTTAGGGGGAGGGGGCCAACCTGTCAAAAAATGTTGCCGGGAACTGAAAGGGAAGATTTAAGCGGCATCAGTTCTTGTCTGTCTTCCCCACCGGATGGTCAGCATCTTGTGGCACGGGCCATTTCGCATTCATCTCCGTATTTCCGGCGCTTAGCGCGCATTGTAGGTCCCTTTCACGACCCTGTTAATCGGACCCCACTAGAAATGTACCCTGGGTTGCGCCACATGTTTCGATGATAGCCCATACGTGGTGGTTCCTCCTATGGCTGGCTGGCGGCCCTTGGCTCCCTGTGCAATGTTAGGTGCCGGGTGGGCTTGGCCGGGCTCGGCGGGACTGGCCTTTTGCAATTCGTGTGCTTGGCTGCGCCGTCTGCCGCGGAACGGCCTGCGCGGGCGGGTGCGAGTGGAAAGAGAGGCCTGCAGCGCCCCCGCTGGAGGGAGCCGGCACTGCTTGGGCTGCCTGGCTCGCTCGCAGCCCGCGTGCGTTCGTCAGAGTTTAAGTTTACAGCCAGAAAATGAACACAGACACTGTGATTCTCTACACTTTTCTTTTCAAAGGCATAATATATGCCTTTTAAAGGATTATCGATGAAGAAAAAAATTCCTTCCTTCTTTCCCGTACCACTGGCGCCCTTGCGTTGTGATTCAGTCGGCATTCTAAAAAAGGGGAGTTTTAGTCGCATAAATGCGAAGATCATGATTTCTGGTGCTGTACCGGCCCTTGGCTGGGAGCGGGTGCCGAGAGAGGGCTGCGGCGGGGCTCTGGCATGCCGACCACGTAGCGCTGCTGCAAAGGAAACGTGCCTGGCGCCGCGGCCATGGCCGTGGTTGAGCGAGAGAACCCAGACTTTTCCCCAAGTTTTGCCCTTTTTGCTTCCTAACCACCACCCCCCGAATTAGCTGATGAGATTGGTTGGAGGTCCAGCAGAGCTTATTGTTTCCTAGACATTCGGTTGTGTCCTTGGTGGTTACCCACAGCTCGGGACCTGCGAGGTGTGGGGCACTCGAAGACCACTGCTTTGGACGGAACCCATGCCTCGGGCGTGGTATAGACCGAGAGCAGGCACCACAGCTGGCCACCCTGAGCCCCACCACACCTGAGGTCGAGTGGCCACCTCTGGGGTTGGGGAACCTGTGGGTGGTGGTCCACGGCTGGGGGTGTATGTTCGGGTTTCAGAGTCTGCCTTTTCCTGTGGCGTTAACTCACCAGAGGAGAATTTCTGCTGCGGAACCTGGAGCTCAGAGTTGGGGGGGGGGGGGGGGCTTGTGAAGGAGCAGCGGAGCGCTGGCGGGGTCGACAACCCTAAAGGTGCCCCCTAGAGGAGCTGCCGTGAGAGGAAAGTTCCATCCCTGCGGCGGCGGCAGGGCTGCGGGGAGGGCTGGTGGGGAGAGGCGTTGGCTGCGGCGGGAGGGGCACTGCGGCGCGGTGGGCGGACCAGGGGCGGGGCGCGGGTGGGCTCTAAAAGTCGGTGCCCACTCGCTCGGCACTGCCGCGGCAACCAGCGCCTCTCCGTCCTTCCTCTGCGGCAGCCGAGCCTCGGGCAGTGCCGCAGCGCACTCCCGGGTGGCCGCTCGCTGCTTGCCGCGGCCGGCGCCGCCCTCGCGGGCTGTAGGCTGCGCCTTGCTGCCGGCCGGCCCTGGCCTGCCGCGGGTGCTGCGGCGCCCGGTGCTCCAATCCCGTGTGCCGGGCGGCATGGGATAAGACGCGGCCATGGTGCGCCGAGATCGCCTCCGCAGGTGGGTGCGCGCGGCCGGCGCGAGGGGGTGTGGCTGGCTCAAAGCCGCCGTCCCGGAGAGGGTGCGGGCCAGCTGGTGGGGATGTGCGTGTCCGTGCCGGGGTTGCCGGACCTCGACTCCCGTGAGGGAAGACCCCACCCGGGCGGGGGGCGGGGTGGCGCGCCTGCCTGTCCTCTGAGCCCTGTCTGCCTACTTGGGAGGGGATGTCACTCCTGCACGCAGTAGAATGTGCAGGGCTGGAGATCTCCCAGATTTGGTATTTCTAGACCCTGGTATCGCTCGGATGCGATTTAGGATTTCTAGACCCCAACGTTGCCATGGCGTCATTTAGGATTTGGGGACCCCGGCGTCACCCTGGTGCGATTTAAGACTTCTAGACCTCAGCGTCACCCTGGCGCAATTTAAGATTTCTAGACCGCGGCATCGCCCTAGGGCGATTCAGGGTTTTTAGACCCCGGCTTTACCCTAAGACTCTGGGATTTTTAGACCCCGGCATCGCTCTGGCGCGATTGGCGCTCTAGGTCTTGGTATGGCTCAGATGCGATTTAGGATTTTGAAACCGGGCATTGCTCTGGCGCGATTTAGAACGTCTAGACCCTGGTGTCGCCTTGGCGTGATTTAGGATTTTTAGACCCCGGCGTCACCCTGGCGCGATTTAAGATTTCTAGGCCCCCGCATCATCTCGGCGCGATTTAGAATTTCGAGACCCTGGTATTGCTGTGGCGCAATTTGGGATTTCTAGACCCCGGTATCGTTGTGGCGCGACTTAGGATTTGAAGACCCTGGTATCGCTGTGGCGTTAGTTACTGCGTAGGTGTGACTAGAACTTGCAGTACCGTGTCACCGAGGCGTAAGTATTTTTCGGATTTCAGTAATGAGAAGCCAAGCGAAAATGATTACTTGACCAAACTGTCCTAATGTTACACGTGAATTGTTTGCATTGGTTTACGCAGTAGTTCACAGTCTCAGCGCGATGCCGTAAGGTGGCAAATTTGGTGGTTTTAAATGTATTTTTTCCTCTTTATGAGACGAAGAATTCAAGGCTTGTAGAGGTTATTAATTTCCAGACGGTTTGCTCCTGGGGTTTGCAGGATTTATACTTTTGACTCGTGGCTCATTAAGTAATGGGGATTTTGGTGAAAAAATGTTTAACCCGTTTTGGCTACTGACTGCCAGATTGTTTCCCTGCTAAAAATCCTAAAATGTTGTTAGAGGCATTTTTACGGAGGTATGAAACCAGAAAACGGCTTCCTGAAAGGTTGCCTCTTTCCTTTCTTGGAGTAAAAGAGGAGGTGTAGAGGGTGGAGGTGTCCGGGAGTGGAAAGTACACAGTCGTTGTCACCCCCCCTCCCCCCGCCCCCTGCAGCCTTCTGCTTGCTCCTCTAGTAGCCCCTCCCTGGCTCTGTGCTGAGTCATTGCAGATATGCGTCTGCTGAAACCCCTGAATGAATGAGATGAAGCCCAGGTTGGGGCGGCTGGGGGGGGGGGGGGGTGGCGGTGGCGGTGATGAAATGTATGAGCTGAAGTACAGGACAGATGATAGCTAATGATAGCTAAACCTGATGCCTTTTGTCATCTCATTTTTCAAGGAGGTACTGGGATGTAGCCTGCCACTGTTAGGGGGTGAAAATTGTGATAATAATTATCATGTTTGCGGGCACTTTTTGGAATCATAATATTAACTTGAAAGGTGCAACCAAATCATCGGGTCTGTTTTATGGACAGCTACTTTGGAGGAAGAAGAAAAAAAAAAAAAAAGACTGCCCTAAGTGATGCCTAAAAAAGAGAGATGCTGCTCAGATTTTTTGAGGGATTTTTTTTTTTTTAACCACTGTGGAACCACAGTCTTATTTATTAGTTTTAGAGTTAAAAAAAAAAAAAAGTATTTTGTGAGTTGGATCAGTTTGTGATGGGTAGGGGTTGTGTCCAGTCTACAGGTAATATTGGTGGAAGGGTATGTGTACTCGCACAAAGCTGTCTCCAGCAGGGCTTTAACAGTTGGGTTCCCTAATTTGTAAGCTCTGTTTTCTTGACAACTCTTACTTTAGTTTTAGAAAGTATTTCCAATCTGGTTATTTTGAGAGCCCTTCCATTCTACTGCTAATTCTTTCCCTGGTGACTATTCGAAGTCATAAGCTAGAAACAGAGAGAACTATTTCTAATTCCCGTTTAGCACTCATCATTGTGGATAGACTGACCTGGACCTTTGAAGTCCTGGGCATGAGAAGGTTGGGTATGCAAGCCAGCCCTTTCTTTCCAGAGACCAAAGCAATTTCCAGATGTTGGGTATGAGCTCTGCCTTTTTTTTTTTTTTTTTTTTTTGAGGTGTGTGCAGGGTGGGAGGTAGCAGTCCTAAAAAATTAAATAAATGGGAGCTTCCTCAAGAGTCTGCTCAGTAGAGCAGAAATATAATCTCCTGCCCTGAGCTCTCAGGAGATTAGATACTGTGGGTCATGACAAAGCTGCTTATGTTGGAATACGCAGGGCACCGAGGGTCCTACGTTCACAGACGGTTTACCTGGAGCCGTTTCTCAGCACAGATCGAGAGAGCAGTACCAAGTGGGGCTTCACTGGGGTCAGAGAATTGATAAATATTAAACAAATTAAAAACGGCTCTCTGCTTTAAGGACAGAGGATACTACGACATGCTTTTTAAAAAAATCATTAGTAAAAAACTACATCTGTGTATCTGTATATAACACTTTACTCGTGGGGGGGGGGTAGAGCTTAATATGAAGGAAATCATTACTGTTTTCTGGGGAAGCTTTGATAAAAGCCAGTGAAAAGGGGCACAATACTTCTTTTTGCGTCACATAAAAAAAACCTCTTCAAGTCTGGGGAAAAGCACAATGGGAGGAAGGAGAAGCACACTGAGGGATTAAAGTGGGAAGGAGAGGGGGAAGATTACGTATTAAAATAATATATTTTTTCCTAGAATGGTGAGCAGTTATGGTGACTGCGTAGCAGGCAGAGGTGTGCTTACGTTCTTCTGGGTAAACTTTCTGCCGTGCGTCATATGGAGGGCCAGGCAGTCGCTGCACGGTACAGAGTTTTCCCACCCCATCTTGCCGATTTGGGGCTTGTTGAAGCATGTGCGGTTCGTCCGACTGCTTACCTCGGGTCTCTGGTTTTCCTACAGGATGAGGGAGTGGTGGGTGCAGGTGGGTCTGCTGGCTGTGCCCCTGCTTGCGGCCTACCTGCATATCCCACCCCCCCAGCTTTCCCCTGCCCTTCACTCCTGGAAGTCGTCAGGCAAATTTTTCACCTACAAGGGACTGCGCATCTTCTACCAAGGTAAGGCGAGGGCCGTTGGAGCCCCCTGCATGTACAGATCCCATAGGTCCCACTGAGGTACTCATTTTGTGTCCATTGGTCTCTGTTGCCCTTCAGTGATGGCGGGGAAAAGCCCCATTTTCTGGGCAGTGTGCTTGAAGGAATGAACTAATTCCCCTCATTAACTCCATAGCAGGGAAGCTCAAAGAAAACTGCTGGGGGGGGGGGTGGGGGCGGTGGAATTAATTTCAATTTCTGTAGAACTGACTTTTCAGTATAATTTTTCTTCATAGCCTCATTTGTATTGATAGATATTGGTTTTCTCTTTTGAGCGCCCCTAGTGTCGGGTAATATAAACGATATTCAGCAGACCTACCGTTGGTTCTGTTTCCCTCCGTCCCTGATTTCATTTTATTGTGTTCTATAAAGATGATTTGTTGCATGCATAACTAAATGTGATTTAAGCCTTATACCCTTGTATAAATTAATTTGCTGATGATAATTATGACTGCTACTTGTCAAGTAATTATCATATGCTAGTCATTGGATTAGGTTTTCAATCTCCATTATTTCGTTTAATCTTTACAACAGTACTTGGATATAGGCGCTATTAACCCCTTTTATAGGTAAAGAAATTGTGAAACAAGATTGGGAAAGATTTCTTTTGGGCGGGGGTCAAGAGCAATAACGAAAAATGTTTGTCATAAACCGTTTTTCATTATTGCTCCTGACCTCCTCTCATTTGCTGGATTCAATTAAGTAAGTATATAATTTCCTCTATACCGGTCATTTAATTGTTTCTAGTTTTTTAACGTCTCACATAGTCAATGTTGAAGGGAAATCTTCATGTATATGTTTAACATATTTATTTTTTTCCATATATTTTCACACTATACTACTTGTAAACGGAATGATTTTATTTGCATGGATTCTCAAGAATTTTTCTTTAATTCTCAAGAATATTTTTAATTGCTTTTGATTAAATTATTTTTGCAAACCTTCTCAAATCTCATGCCACTGGCAGTATGTATGAATGTGTCCGTTTTAAATCTAATACTTTTAACAAGACCTTTCACTGTTTAAATGTTTGACTAATTTAAAAGATGCCTGTGCATTAAAAAATGTTCATGTCTGTATTAATATTTTTTTATACTTGTTAGAACTTTTAATAGTTTGAGCAGTATGCTTTTGATACTGGATTGGGTCTCCCCTGGGGGAAATAAAAGTGCTGGACAAATAGAATAAACTAAGGTGTTCACCAGGTTGAGGAAGAGTTGCTATATTTCAGAGAATTTTTGTGAGGCCATTAATAAGGTACAAAAAACCTGTAGTGTTTATGTTGTGATCGTATACTTCTAACTGTGCAAGTTTACTTTTTACTGTGAAAAACAATTTACATATTGGTAATATACAGAAATGGGGAAATACTTTAAAAAATCTAAGTGAAATTAAGCACATTGCCTTCAAGTATTTTCATATAAAGTGTGCTATTGACAAGTTTTCAATATACGGATGAAAAAATCATCAAATGCCTGTTTTTACGTAAAGCAGTAAGCTTGCATTTTAAAAATGAATTTATTTTTATTTCATTCATTTAGGCAGGGTTTCTTGTCCTTTATACCAGATTATGTAGATTTTAGTATTTTCAAGATTATTTTTTAAGGCAGCCAGCCTAACTGATTTCTTTCCTTTTTCCCAGACTCTGTGGGTGTGGTTGGAAGTCCTGAGATAGTTGTGCTTTTGCATGGCTTTCCAACATCCAGCTATGATTGGTACAAGGTAATGAAATCAGATTTCTAGATCCTACTATATCTTTAAAAATCCAAAATCAAGGACTGTGTTATCAGGACTGCAAGGTTCTTAGCTATTTGAATTGCTTAATAAAACAGGATTAAATGTAGAACTGTTTCTCATTTACTGTAAGAGAGTAAAAAACCCTTGGGTGATCTGGAAAGGATCATTGACAAGTTAAAAATGCTCGAGTTTTTCCCTGAATGGAGATTACGAGTAAACCAAGAGGATCATCTGTGGGCCTGTGGTGGTTTCATGAGATTTTTTTATCAAAGTCTGTTTGTTAAGTCAAGATGGGGATGAAGCTCTTGTACTGTAGGTTGGAAGAGCAGAGGCGCAGGATTACAAAATCCAGATCCTCTTTTTCGTTCTTGTAGATTTGGGAAGGTCTGACCCTAAGGTTTCATCGAGTGATCGCCCTTGATTTCTTGGGCTTTGGCTTCAGTGACAAACCGGTAAGCGGCATCTAGATGGGACCAGTGTTTTTTTTTGGTGGAGGGGTGGTGTTGGATGACAACAGAGGGTCAGGCTGGCAGACAGATCAGCACTCATGACGTCATCCTGTATATCTGGGCTTTCTTCTCCTTAGAGACCACATCACTATTCCATATTTGAGCAGGCCAGCATTGTGGAGGCACTTTTGCGGCACCTGGGGCTCCAGAACCGCAGGATCAACCTTTTGTCTCATGACTATGGAGATATCGTTGCTCAGGAGCTGCTCTATAGGTCAGTGAGGTCATAGACTTCAGTACTGCTCACAGGTATCACTGGTTTAAAATGCTGGGAAAAATAAATTGTTCCTGGATTCTTTCTAGTCCTTTTCCCTCTTGGGAGTTTGTCTTCAGCTGCTGCATTGGTGTGTGTCCACTGAGTTAGATGTGTGTTTCCCTCACCCATTTCTAGGTTCAAGCAGAATCGATCTGGTCGGCTTACCATAAAGAGTCTCTGTCTGTCAAATGGAGGTAACTGCCGTGGTGGTGGGTGGAAATGAGGTGTAGCCTCAAAGGGCCACATGTAGATATCATGTCGACATCTAGACAGTAATCTCATGATATTGCAGGCAGACGTAATTACACCAGAGGATCTTGACCTTTCTTATGCCATGAACTACGAAATCTCTAATGAGATTTATCGACTCTTTCTCAGAATGTTTTTAAACATAGAAAATAAAACAAATAGGATCACGAAAGAAACTGCTCGTATCGACAAACAGCTAATACAAAGCTGCGTTACAGTAACACGTGTTTCTTTGTAAATGCATCGCGCAGCAAGATCTGTGGGTAGGTCTAGCAACAACCACGGTTGGTCGTGAGGAGAGCACTCGCTGCAGCAACTGCAGTGGGTTATGCAGATAGTTGTGATGAAACCACAGGCGCTTCTGATACCCTGTGGTTTGTTCGAGAAACTCTTAATCTTTCAAAAAATGTTTATTTTTATTTATTTTGGAAAGAGAACCCCAAGCAGGCTCCGTGGTTGACAATGCAGAGCTCCATCTCACAAACAGTGAGATCATGACCTGAGCTGAATTCCAGAGTCAGATGCTCAACTGACTGAGCCACCCTAGCGCCCCCCAAAAACTCTTAATTGATGGTAATGCCAAGTTTCACTTAGAAATTACTGAACCTTTGCTTAAATCTTTTGGAGAGGGTTCTTTTTCCTTGTGTGCCATTGAGCCTGACTTGTAAGTCCATGAATATCCAGATGTCCCCTGAATACCATAAGGGCAGATTCGGACAGGAGTCTCTCCCTTTATCAGTGATGCTCATGGCTTTCTCTCATTGACTCTGGAGAAAAATGGAAAAGGAAACTCTAGGTTTTTTGGTCTCTCCCCCCCCACCCCCCAGGGACCTACAGTTCCTGAAAAAACCACTGGTTTCTTTTGTAGCCCAAATCACTAACAATACTAGGTACTGTGAAGAATGGAAAGAAAGGCCAAGGGAAGTCAGGCTCAGTCAGCATTATGGACGATCACATACATTAGCTTTCCCCTGTTTCTCTACTCTTACAATGGGGAAAGTAATCCCAGCAGGACAGAATCTGACCTGTTAAACAGAGAATTCCCTGGAGAAATAATTAGATGAAAGAACTAAGTTTTGTTTGTTTTATCGTTTCTGGCAATAAAGGCCTCAAATGTGACAGTAAATCGGGAGATGGTCTCCGATAATGAGCCTGTGTTTGACTTAAAATTGTTGGTAAATAACTAACATGAGTCTCTTCTTCTCCTATAGGTATATTTCCTGAGACTCACCGTCCTCTCCTACTCCAAAAGGTTGGCTACTCCAGTGACAAAATTTTGAGTGGTTTTTTTTTTTAACGTTTATTTATTTTTGAGACAGAGAGCATGAACGGGGGAGGGTCAGAGAGAGGGAGACACAGAATCTGAAACAGGCTCCAGGCTCTGCGCTGTCAGCACAGAGCCCGACGCGGGGCTCAAACTCACGGACCGTGAGATCATGACCTGAGCCGAAGTCGGCCGTTTAACCGACTGAGCCACTCAGGCGCCCCCAGAATCTTGAGTTTTCAAGATTTATACCAACATAAATAATGCTAGGACCTTTATAAGGGCCATACCTGCTGTAATGGGCTGTAGTTAAAATGCTCTCCTCAGGAATTTACATTAATAAAGTTAGTTTTTTCCTTCTGTATCCGCAGATACAGCAATGGAAGCAGTTTCTAGGTAAAGCCTCCTTTCTGAGAAGAAGAGATCAACAAATACTTGGAGAAATACAGCTATCTAGAGATTTGTGTCATTAGCGTGTTGTCTGAACAGATCAGATCCTAAAGTTGAATACATCAGTTAGAAATCTTAGGGATTTAGTGAAGCGTAGAAAGGTAATCTTAAAGGGAACCACAAATAGGTCTGCCTTCCGTGAGAGAGCAGGTAGGCAAAACAAGAAGCGAAAAGCCAGTAAGGAAATGTTTCAGTAGAAGGACATTTGGCTTAAGTCCTTTTTAAATTCCTAATATGAAACTTCTGTCCTGGTTAGTGGTTTTCTTTCTCTAAATTCCTGATTTTTACCTCTTTACCTACAGCTCCTCAAAGATGGAGGCGTGCTGTCACCCATCCTGACACGATTGATGAACTTCTTTGTATTCTCCCGAGGGTAAGTCATTATTGGTTCGCTCTAGCCTGGGAACAAGGTAGTGAAAAGTTGCCATTAAAATTCTGGGCCAGGGTTTGAGATTTTAAAACACAGATGTTGGCCATTTGCCAGGGAAGTGGTAGAAGGAATTCACAAATCAGTTAAGGGTCAGACTCTGTGACCTGTGAGGTTCCAGTCATATTTAACATTCTGGATTCTTTAACATTCACCTGTGTCTTTCTGCTCTTTCGGGCTCTTTCAGTCTCACCCCAGTCTTTGGGCCGTACACCCGCCCCTCTGAGAGTGAGCTGTGGGACATGTGGGCAGGGATCCGCAACAATGACGGAAACTTAGTCATCGACAGGTAAGAAATAACACTTTCTTTTGGTTTCCAGAGAAGCTCTGTTTTTGGGAAGTGGGGAAAGCTGTAGGATTCCTCGTTCTGTTCCTTGCTAGCTTGTTCCCTCTCACGAGGGGGTCCGTTATGGTCTGTGAGGCAAACGAGAAAGTCCTGCGCTGAGAAGAAAGAAGTGGAGAATAGTGAGCCCTGAGCAGAAGCCATGTGGTACAGAGTTTAGATAAACAGCTGCACATTCTAGTGCTAAATCAGTAACTGGCCAATTGAGTTTAGCAAATCCTACTTTGGGCTTTTTGTTAATATTAAAATGCTTCAGAATGTCTAATCATAGTTGTGAAAGGAGCCTAGTACCTCTCAAAGTACAAGTCTCTTCCTTTTTCGTATCTTTTCCATTGCAGCAGGGACTGAGAGGGAGAGCTCTCTGTCTTGTACAAAGCATCCTCAGGCCGCGGTTCAAGTGAGAAAGTCGCGGCTTTCATTTTAGGATGCCTTTGCATTCCCGTAACAGTAAAGATTTCTTGTCCTACTCTTGCTGACTTATCTGTCCTGTAGTCTCTTACAGTACATCAACCAGAGGAAGAAGTTTAGAAGACGCTGGGTGGGAGCTCTTGCTTCTGTAACTATTCCCAGTGAGTATTTCTGTATTACGTTTTGATAGGAATACTGAGGGACTATGGAGCTAAAATAATTGCCAGATGTAGCAAATACAAATACAAGAGACCCAGCTAAATTTGAATTTCATATAAACGGCAAGTACTTTTTTAGAATAAGTATGTGCTTTGCAGCATTTTGACATCTTTATACCCCCCCCCCCCAAAATCATCATTTCTTACCTGAAGTTACATTTAACTGGGCATCTCTTATTTAATCTGGCAGGCCCTACTCCCAGCATCTGGACACCAGTGACACGAGTTGTAGAGTGAAGTGTGGAAAACAGGGACATGCCACTGCAGAGGTAGTTGGGGTCACTGTCAGGAGTGGGAGTTGGGCCGGCTCTCGTGCTGGGCCTTGTCAGCGGCTGCCACGTTAGATGCTGAAGTGCCGCAACAGAAGGCGGTTTAGATGCTAATTGAGAGGCTGGAGGTGTTTTGTGCTCACGTGTCTGTTCGTTCTTGTAGATTTAAAAAGAAAAAACTCAGTGCAGTGTCTCATCCATAGTAGCTGGTGCCCAAGATTTAAAACGTCAGCGGTCAGTTATAACTGAAGAGAGACCTAAATAATGATGGTATCCTGGATTCATAGGAGGAGAACGTGCACAGTGTGGCTTAGTCCCCTTGGTCCAGGCACAGAAGAGCTGGAGGAGGGACTGAATGGCTGTGTACGGGAGAACTATCCCAAATGGACTGTTAGGCTTATTCCCAGGAGCTCCTTCTAACCTACTCATTAAAAGAAGCTAGATTTTCTAAGCATAAAATTAAAAAAAAAAAAATTTGTTTTAACATTTATTTTTGAGAGAGAGGGAGGGAGAGCCTGCGCGGGAGAGGGCCAGAAAGAGGGTTGGAAGCAGGCTCTACGCAGTGAGCACAGAGCCCGACACGGGGCTCAAACTCACAAACCAAGCCGAAGTCAAGAGTCGGCCGCTTAACTGACTGAGCCACCCAGGCACCCCTAAGCATAAAAAATTTTTTAAAAAGATATTTAGAAACAAAAAGTAAACAAGTGGGACCTTCATCAAACTAAAAAAGCTCTGTATAGGTAAAGAAACCATCAACAAATGGGAAAAATGTTTGCAAACCATGTATCTGACAAGAGGTTAACATCCAAAATGAATGAAGAATGTGTATACTCAATAGCAAAGAAACAAGCCAATTAGAAACTGGGCAAAGGACGCGAATAGATACTTCTGCAAAGAAGGTATAGGAAAGGCCAACAGGTACATGAAAAGAGTTCAACATCACTAGTCATTAGGAAAATGCAAATTAAAACCAGAATGAGATATCACCTCACACCTGTTAGAATGGCCATCAGCAAAAAGACAAGAGACAGTAAGTGTTGGTGTGGATTTGGAAGCAAGGGAGCCCTTGTGCAGTGGTGGTGGGATTGTAAATGGGGACGGCCATGGTGGAAAATAGTATGGAGGCTCCTCAAAAAAATGAAAATAGAACCACCCTATGATCTGGCAACTCCACTCCTGGGAATACATCCAGAAGAAATGAAAACACTTAACTTGAAAAGGTTTCTGCACCCCTGTGCTCATAGCTGCATTGTTTATGATAGCCAAGACATGGAAACAGCCTGCATGTCCATCTATCAATGAATGGATAAAAAAGTTGTGATATATGTGGATGTATACAGTGGGCACTATTCAGCCATAAGGCAATCTTCCTATTTGTGACAACGTGGATGAACCTACAAGGCATTATGCTAAATGAGAGATGTCAGACAGACAGATATTGTATGATCTCACTTACGGAGATCATACTGTGGAATTTAAAAAAACTCCCCCAAACTCAGAGGACAAGAGATTGGATCCGTGGTTACCAGAGGTGGGGTGAGGGAGAAGCTGGAGGAAAGTAGTCAAAATGTACAGACTTCCACTTACGAGTAAGTACTAGGGATGTAACCTACAACATAATGACTATAGCCAACAAGAAAGTTGTTGAGAGAGTAGATCCTAAGAGTTCTCATCACAAGAATTTTTTTTTTCTTTTTCATCGTTTCTATACGAGGTAGATGTTAACTTGTCTCAGTAATCATTTCACAAAATGCATACACCAAATCGTCACGCTGTATGCTTTAAACTTTAATAGTGACGTATGTCCATTATTTCTCAATGAAGACTGGAAAAACAATTTTTTTTAAAGGGTAGGAGAATACATTTGAGACCTTTAGTAATTCATTCCTCTTCTCTTTCCTAGTTCATTTTATCTATGGGCCACTGGATCCCGTAAACCCCTATCCAGAGTTTTTGGAGCTGTACAGGTGAGTCTCCCTCAGGGGTCTTTGTTTTGTTCCTGGTGACAGTGGTGAACAGGATAGCCACTGTCTCTGCCCTCACTGGCTGTTCATCTAGGAAACACATAAAAAGATGAATTGGGGAATCTTATTTTCGTAAATGGAAAGATGAAAAAATTCAGGTTTACGTTGTCTTGATTTACATGGCCTGTTTTCACTGTCATGGCTACCACATACTCCTAGGTGTACAGGTAAGAAAAAGCTGTCATGTGAACCAAGGAACGGAAGTAGATCTGTTTTAAATGTTTGCTTTAGTCTGACTGTAAAACTCCTCGACCTCAGCTGAGCAGACTGTAAGGAGACCTTGAGAAGAGTTCACTGTGGAAAAGTGCCTTCTCCTTGGTTGTTATTTTCTCTAGGTGCTTAACTTAGAAGGTGTTGGAATACGAAATCTTGATTATGTCACATGAGACTGTCCCATACCTTCACACGGCCTAGCAGAAACAACCCAGGAGTAAATAGTGTACATTTAATTCTAAACAGAATGCCCCCCCCCCCCCCCCCCCGCCCTGCCCCATCTCCTGCCAGGGTTAAGGAAGGCCTTTTGTTATCTTTACTTGGACGGTTAGTTTCTGAATGGCCCACTCGTTTGATGCCTCATGCTTCTCTAAGGAGCTGGAAGTCCTCCTGCCTGGGCAGGTGTTGCAAAGTGTTATATTTTCAAGTTGTTGTCTGTTGGGTTATGAACAGTTAAGAACTAGTCTGCTTATGTCATAAATGGAATTGGCAGGTTTACCCGCCTAAGATACAATTCCAAAGTAGAAGGTGAATAAGCTCTTTGTTGGTTCCTTCCAGTGTGGTATGTCCGTAAGGGCATTTACTGGGGCTGCCCACTGGCTTGCATCCCTCCCCTCCCTCCAGCCTCAAGTTCACCTACATGCTGTTCTCTTCCACTAGGAAAACGCTGCCGCGGTCCACAGTGTCGATTCTGGATGACCACATTAGCCACTATCCACAGCTAGAGGATCCCATGGGCTTCTTGAATGCATATATGGGCTTCATCAACTCCTTCTGAGCTGGAAAGAGTAGCTTCCCTGTATTACCTCCCCTACTCCCTTACCTGTTGTGTATTCCACTTAGAAAGAAATGCCCAAAAGAGGTCCTGGCCACCAAACGCTATTCTCTCACAAAAGTCCACCTGACTCACTTGTGATCAGCATATAGTTAAAAAGCCCACGGAAGCTCTGGCTAAGGATGGCCCGAACAGTCCACCTCCCATTCTTCTAACATCTGAGCGAGTGTATGGACTTGCCTTTGTCTTTGTGCTATCAGAAAATTCTGATGAGCATGACTACTCACAGATTCAGAAAGACAGACGTTTTGAAAGTCTTTCTGACAATTCTGTGGACTTTTCTGGAATATTTAGAAATGCTAATTTCTGGCCCACCCTCGATTGGAATCCTATGGTAAAGAATGAGGAGAGGGGGTCTCCTTACCTGTCCTCAAATGGCCGTAAGGGCACACGCTTTCATAACTTCTCTAAGCAACACGGCTTAGTGAGAGTGAGTCTCCCTTGTCATAACTTTGGATTTCGTTCCATCAGCTGCTTTTAATTATAGGCATTTTGTTGACCTAGGTTTTGGTTTGAATATGCAGTATTCTAAGTATACTTTAATACTATGATTTACCTGCACGTATTATATGTATTTTATAAGAATACTAAACCAGCAGATACTCTGGCAGAGTAGTGAACCTTATTCAACAGGTTTCATTTCTGAGTAAATTGAATTAAACCCAGACTATTTACAGAATTTCCTAAAATCACAGGATGTTAAGGACCAGTAGCATCCTTGCCAGAGATTTACTGTTATTAGCTAATTCTAACAGCAAATAACAGTCTGACTCTTCATACCTCAGTGCTTAGAAGCATGTCCCTCCTGAGCTGGAGGGGAGGGGATCGTTGTATAGTCCAAGTTACCGTGCTGAATGTACATGGATTCCTTTTATGACGATTACTTAACTTCTCGTTGGTTGTCCTAGAGAAGCTTCCTCTCGTAGCTCAGTAATTCCTGTACTTTGTAGACAGGAAAGTTCTGAAACCTTAAGAACAAATTCTGAAAGGCCTATGCGCAAATGGTGCTGAATACGTTTTTTTTAAGCCACAGCTTCACTGTCTTAGTCAAAACAGGATGATTGAGTGATTATTTTAAATTTTTTTTTTTATTAGCAACTTGAAGTATAACGACTGAAACTGGAATAAGTGTTTATTTTCTATTAATAAAAATGAATTTTGACAAAAGTGGACTCCGGCTTCCCCTCCCCCACCACCCCTCTGGGATAAAAGCTTTCCAACATTGTCAGGAGCTTTCAGACACACATTAGATTAAAGAATGTGATGAAGTTAAGCAGCTGGGGTACAGGATAGTATTTGATTTGCAACATCACCCAAAGCTGTACTATCATACCAAAGTTGACCAAGTGTTAATTTAAAAAAAAAAAAAAGAAAAGAAAAGAAAAAAGAAATTTACATGCACAAGAACAGATATTTGCTTGATCTGCTGGCTCAGGGCCAAATGTTTAATTTGCTTCTCCAAAGAACATTAATCCTTAAAAGTCAAATTCCGGGAAATTCATGCCACTAGTCTAAAAGCCCACTGACAGTGAACTGTGCCATCAACTTCATCTTGCCCAGTGACAATTTATCCAACAGAAGCCAAGATAACATCTACAGGTGTTCCCTCTTTGCTTCTGACAGTCACCTGCATGGTCACTCCGTCTGCTAAGGCCAGCCTGGACCTCACCAATAAATCATAGCCACCTCTGTATACACCTGAGAGAAAAAAGCAAGGAAAACTGACTTAAGACCTCACAAGAAGCTCTGAATAATGAACTATATCGTGCTCTGCTTGCATTTCCTATTTAGTTTAGTTTAGCTTTTCTAGAGATTTGTGTTTATGGTGAGAATTGAATCTTGTGGACAAATTCTAAGCAATCTTTTATATTTCCGTGATACCAGGCACATAGGAGGTACTCAATAATACTGATTTGGAGCACTCAAAGGTGGGGAAGTGGTAGCATTGGTATGTGCGGGAGAGATTTACGTGTTTTAGGCCAAATTTACTTCTTCAGAGAACAACGTTAAGGATACGCAAATAATTAAACAGCTAAAACAAATTATTCATATGAACAGGCCTTCAAATTATAACCCATAATGGGATAATGGAACCGTAGCAGGGCACGAGATGCCCCTGCACACCCCCTCCTATTTTGCAACCATACAAAGGGAGACTCTGATGGAGGTTTCTTACCTGCCAGATAGAGGGAATGGGAGTTCTTGTTCTCAGGTACTTTGTCTGACCTCTCACATGGCTGCATGCCCAGAAACGTGATGATGTTGTTGACAGCTTCTGTGTTGAGAAGATACAAGAGGGTCAGGAAGGCTCAGCCTGGGGGTCTGCCCCTGCACGTGCTGGGGATGGAAGGGGTGCCCCGTGGAGGGAGGCTACCAGACTAGAACCCGGTTGATTCCATTAGATGATGCAGACGGGATCCTGGCCTTGGCAGTGAAACGGGTTATGAGATATTTAAAGAGTTACTATGGAATAATAAGTAAGCCTATTAGGTTTTATACTGCAATACACCGAGAGCAAAATTGTTCTCACCTTGGAGAGTTTTGGTAGAACTGAGGGCAAAGGTCTCCTCTTTCTCAAAGGTGTCTCCCACCTCTTCCCAGGCAGCAGCAAAGTTAGGCTTCAGGACTTTCTGAATATGGTCAGACACAGTCACTTCGAGATCTTCCAGCTAGTAGGTAACAAGCAGGGGTCAGTAAATGAAGGCCCTCCGGTACACAGCCCAGACCGGAGGGACTTAATTAGCATGCTTTTATCATTCCGCGTTATATCCTTTGCAGGAGCCTAGGATAAACTCTACCACTAAAGTAGTTTAAGTTCCGTGGTCTGGATAAATCTACCCGCATATGCCTTCGCAAAGGAAAGCAAGAAAACAGGTCACCTGGCGGGAGCTGTATTCTGAGCCACGCCTATAGCCCCGGGGTACAAAGAAGTCAGGTTGCCACACGGACCTTCTGAACTTCACGTTCGCCAGCAGGTCGATACTTTTTAAATTTTTCCCTACATACTCTGAGGGCTTTTCATTTCATGCTGTGGCTACATTATAAGCAAACTAAAAGCTGCCGAACAAAAACAGAAAAACCCAATCCTTCCCGTAAAACTCCTTGATCTCCAGGCAAATCGCGTAAACGTTTTCATCTCTTAATCGCCCCTATTTTTAAAGACCTAACAAAGTGGGTTTTGTTTTAATCAGTCACTAAGGGGTAAATCGGAATTCTCTTTGGCAAGATACACTCCTGTCACAGAGGAGGACTGGCCCAGGTCCTCCTCGGTTGTGACGTGTTTGAGAATAAAAGCCCGTAGGTTCATGTCAGGTGCCGCCAGCAAAATGTTCTCTGCAGGCAGAGGTCACTGGGTGGTGCGAGGGTGTCAGAGTGAATCTCTGTGCCGGGAAGACTCACCACGTACTCATCATCATACCCCTCCTCAGCTGGAACCCCGGTGTCAGGGTCGCAGTCCCGGACGGTAAACTTCATGGTGCAGCTAAAGGTGCCTGCAGCTGGGGTGAAAGAGAAGGCAAGCCTGTGTCAGGGGCAGTGCAAGCCCAGGGCCTCCGTCTGTAACTCCGCACCGTCCGCACGCAGCGCCGTGTTCTGTATCGTGACGGGTGGTGGCCCCCAAAGCAGCCTGCGGCCTGGGCAAAAGGCAGTCTCACAAAATGACTTTAAAAACCATTCCCCGCCATACATAGACCACACCTTTCCTGTCGAAAAGTACAGAAAAGACGACCTGGGCAAAAATGTTTTCGTATCTGTATAAAGAAAGCGGCAGGGGGGATAACTGGGGACTTTTTTTGCCAGGCCTGTCAAAAGGGTCTACAAGTTGAAAAATGTGAGAACCGTTACTTTTAGGAGCTGACCAAGCCAAAAAAAAAAAAAAAAAGCAAAAAGCACACAGGTCATTGAATTAACACTAAGTACACCAGAGTCTCTCAATATTGTATCTTTAGACTGTGGACCAACAGGGGGTCCGTAGGACACCAGAATGAACTTGCTTTAGGTCAACTTTCAACCTACAGTATAGGTCAGTAATGAGGTTCCAGTACTGGCAAAGTCAGTGTCTTAAAATGGAAAAACAAGTGGGCCATTATATGTTTGGGGATGACTCGTAAATTCAGAAAGAAATGGAGGTAGGGAGACACATTTTTGGAAAGGGAAGTCTTCGTGAAGAAGATGGGACTTTCTGAACTGTTGGAAGAGGGGGTGATTTATTAAGTATGGATGAAAAGGCATTTGAGGATTTAATCCATGGTTTGAAAAAGGCTTACAGGTACAAAAAAATACTAGAAATTGGGGAGTGAGTTATTTGGGGGATAGGAAGGGCAGGAAAGAACAGACTCAGATGGAAAGACCATCTGTGACAATCTGGGTAATGGGACTTTGACCTCTCTGCTCAGTCTTTAAACTCCCTCTTTCCCGCCAAGTATGTAGTAAATGCCAATACATGTTGACATTCCACATAAAGGTGTAAACAAACATGTCAGATTGGAGTCATGACCTCTTTCTCCAAGAGTGGATTGGCTAGGAGTTAACTAGATGTGTGTGTGTGTGTGAGAGAGAGAGAGAGAGAGAGGGAGGGAGAGGTCTCCTTACATGCCTGTGATGCTGCAACTCAGTGCCCGTAGGTTCTTTAAGTTTTAACGGGGCTGTGTGGGAGTGCAGGATTAACAGCTTGGGGAAATCAAAAATTTGAAGGGATGTGACAGTTTTAATAGGATCTCCAAGGCTGCAAAAGAGTTGGGCAAGCAAAGGAAGACACAGACAAAAGGCCAGAAAGGCCATGGGGCAGTTGGCAATGGTAAGAGATACGCTAATGCCTAGGTGCTGGAGGAGAATTTGTTTAGGAACTTGTTTGAAATACCATGTATTTCAAATGAAGGAGACCAGATATTTTCCAACAGGCTCTGGTGAGCTGAGGCAGTTGAGATTGGAACGTTAGAAATAACTAAAGCCAGTGGTGGGAATCCTGTGAAGAACAGGTCTGAATTCAGAGAGCGTGCCGAAAACAGATGATGGCAGCGGGCTGACCCATAGAGAAGAGTGTACCTATCAAGACCACAGAATTATTTCAGTGCAATGGGGGATTGATCAAAGAATGATCGTGGTTAAATCAAGGTAGGGTTTTCTGCAGGAGAAAGGGAAGGAGGAAGCAAGTGGAAGCTAACACAGACCTAGAATGGGTCAGTTGAAGTATTTAGAAAAAAAGAAAGGAGAGATGGGATTGTGGTAGGGACAAAGGTCGTGATCAAATAAGAATGGAGAGGCAGGGTGGACATTGAGTAACACAGGATTGTATGAACCCCAGTTTGGTTCTGCTTAAGCAGGGAGGCTACAGGCAAATGAACAGAAGTAAGGAAACCATCAGGAACAAGGGTATAATCACAGCCTATGTACAAGTAAAGGCCTAAGACACTTAAGTAAGAGACACAGAGAAACAGATTAAGGAAGCAAAGAAGAATGGTATTAGTAGAATGTTTCTGAAACTTCTGTGACAAAATTTTAATTAAATAATTTGGTTGATAACAAGGAGAGGTTACAGGGCATCCAAGGTGAACTCCATCCAGTAAAACCACTGGTAGCAATCTATTAATGTTAGCAGAAAGGACGACTAACACTGGGTGATGAGGAGAGGGAGTGAGGGGGGCCTTTCGTGGCCAGAGAACAATATTGAATCCGTTGCCGTAACATAAAGATGAGAGCTTCGTGAATGAAGCCAGGCAAAAAACCAAAGACAGTAAGAGCAGAATGCCCTGGAGATGTATGTTACAATTCTTCTGAGAAATGAAGCTTGTCCTAGGACTGACTGAAAGGACAGACAGCTTCTGAGGAGGCCTGTGTGAAAGAACACAGAATAAGAGAAAAGGTAGATGCTGGAAACTGTGTTGGGAGAGACATGTGAGTCGGGCTGGAGGGCAGGACCTCTAGGGTAGCAAAGGGCAGAGTGGAAAATTCGGGGTGGGGGCGGGGGGGAGTTGTCAGGTCTCAACCACAGAGGAGACCGTGATTAAATAAGACATGGGGTTAAGAGGACATTCCAGAAAGCTTCGCTGAAATAATTTAAAGGCTGTGATCAATGGGGCAGAGAGTAGAGGTGGAAGGGACAGATGTAAAACAGGCTGGCTGTAGCAGCCCATGCAGGCGGGTCTGGACTGAACTGGAAAGGAATGGGTGCAGCACAACATGTAGGAAATCCGCGAAGATGGAGGGGAGTCGAGCAGTGACCCTCAAAAATGAGGAGCAAACATGCACCAGGGAAGGTGGTGAATCCACGGAATGCTGTCTGTACAGATTGGCAGGGGGGGTGCTGAAGAGACGGTTCTACTCTAGAACAAAAGTAGGGGGAAAAGGAGGAAAAGTGCAGAAAAGCTGCATTAAGTTGCCCTCAGATGGAAAGGAGTCAGTAAGGAGTGACACGCTGGCTGGAAGGATGGGCAGCATTCCTGGGCCACAAGTCACGATGCAGTGAGAAGGAAAGGAGAGACTCGAAGCAAAGAAAAGGAAACGCTGCCGTGGAGGGCCTACAAGGCAGGGCACGTGAGGGACGAAGAAGGTCTAGACTGGGGCATCTTGTCAGAGCTCGAAATGGGTCATTGGTCGCATTTTGGGTGTTGTGAGTAGAAGTCTAAACAAAGCGTGAGAAGCAAGGGCTTGGGTAGGAGGCAGGAGTGGACTAGCTCTTGGAGCACCCACTTGGAGGGAAATTGGGACTTGAAGGACGTGGGTGACAGGAAAGTTGATGGAAAGCTACTGCTGGCGACGTTCGAGATAACCAGGCTTGACCTGGTTGAGCGGTTTGTGCTCTGGGGACCGCGTGAAGAGGATGAGGGAGCACATCTGGAGAGAAGTGTCCTGCACCCATTCCTTCTGTGGAGAGATGGCCAGTGAAAGGATGATGGCCCGGCGAGGTATCATGGTTTCTCGTGCGCCGTGCCATTCAAGTTGGTTGCTCTTTGAAGCTACATGCCGTGTGAGGAGTGGCTAAAAGCGACAGACACTCCTGGGCAGACCTGTGGGAAAACAGCACGGGGGAGGAAGGGCAGAGAAGCCGTCGTCTAGACGCCAAGAAGGGAGGGGATCGAAGGTGTGGAGTGAAGTAGAAGGCGTGAAGAGGGAATGACACCAGAGGGCCACTGCGAGGGCACCGGGAGACGGCAGAGGTGCGTACGAAGCACAGAGCTGTGAGCCAAGCTAGGTGACGACCCAAGGAGATGCGCCGTGGAGACGGAGTGTAGGAACTGGGGTCGTGAGGGAGTGCCACGTGGGACTCTTCCTCGAAGCAACAGTGTGACCAACAGAGTGGAAGGTTAAAGACGGACAGATGGATGTCAGCCGTGGCCAGCGGCAGGGGTCCTGGGAAGGTCTGGGCTGAACAGAGGGTACCAGGGGAACAGCCCGGGCGAAACAAGGGGGATCGAAGAGAAGACAGACACCCGAGTCCATGGGAAACGATACAAAGATGGGAGCTAAAAAAGCCAGCGGCTGTGTAGGTAACGGAGGTGCTCCCGGAGGGCCAGGGGGAGGAGTCGGAGAGCCTGCAGAAGGGACGGGGGCATCTGAAGACCCGCCGGTTTGGGCAGGAAGCGTAGGGTACCATGCTGACTCAAAGAGGAGAGAGACGGAGACGATGTCAGGGGACAGCTGCTGGAGGGGCAGTGGGGGGCAGTAGAGTGGCAGAGATGGTGAGGAACAGAGTTCCCCAGAAGGGGAAATCCTGTAAGGTCTCCTAACGGGTCTGTTTGGTCAAGTGGCGGGGGGCCTTGAAGCCAGACCGAAAGCAGTACGTGTGACGACAGGAGAACAGGGCCTGAGAAGCGGCGGCAAGCTTTAGTGAGGAAGACTGGAGGGAGACAGAGGGAGACGCCCCTGGTGTAGAGCGAGGGCAGCACACGGACACCAGGGTCGCTGTGTGAGTCGTCTGTCTGTCGCAGGGATGACGAGTATCGGGAGCTGAGCGGCTAGGGGTCCTGGTGGGAACGCAACTTGGTAGAACTTGAAATGACACCGTGTGGAATTAAGATGGGGGGGGGGGGCGCGGCAAACAACTGAAGGGAGATACAAGTAAATATGCGAGCGCCACACTCAAGTTACTCTAGAAGTTGCTGTGTCATGTGGAGATGTTCCGCAAGCGACAGACCGCTAGTGGGGAGAAAACCTGGTGGGGGTGAGCTGCTCGGCAGGACACGTGTCTGCTGAGTGAAGTGGAAATGGGGCGGGGGCTCAAGAGAAGGTGGCCTATTTCTTCAGGTAGGACAGGTAATAAGGAGACAGTAATGGGAGAACAGTGTCATAGCTGCCCCCAGATTAAAAGGTCACTTGAGGATTGGCAGGTACTGACTGGAGGGAGAAGGCCCCCACGCTTGGGCCAAAGGCGCAGGGGTGGCGGGGGTTGGGGGGAGGAGAGGGGCTGAGGCTAAGAGGGGCATTTATAGAGAACAGCTCTCACTAGGTGGCGTGTAATAAGAAAAACCACACGTGCCGTGAAGATCCCCAGAATGGGGGATCCTGTCGGCTCTGGGAACAGGCCTAACTGGCCTAACGTGTCAGGCATAAGGCCACACTGCTGCGACTCGTGTGTATACTGGGAGAGAAAGAAAGGTCTGCACAGCAATGAAAGTCAGAGGTAGACTCACTCTTGATGCATCGGTGGCAAGTTTTTCATTGAAGGACTTGGCGGAGGGGCATGTTTACGGCGATGCCTAAGACGTGCCCTGCAGCCCCGTCTGAGCTGATGAGTCTGCGCTTTAACGGGCCGCGGTTTGAGAACCACTGCTTTACATGAAGGCAGAGGAAGAGCCGTTCTGATAAGTCTTTGTAGCAACCTGTCATACTAGGATTAGCTGACAGAGAAGCAACTGGGGAGACCTGTAAGGAAGGACAGCAGGTCTGGAGAGGGCGGAGGCTAAAATAAGGAAGGGGGCCACCGTGACTCAGGCTAGGGTGGGGAACATCCAGGAGAGTAACCTGGCCAAGGGGAAGGTCACTGAAGAGGGCTGGAGGGAGGGACACTGAGATGTAGAGAGTAGGGACTTGGTAGAGTGGTTTTATGTTAATTCAGACCCAAGCACTGAGGCAGAGAAAGGAGGGGGGGGGGGCGGTGTGTGGCTACAAACAGAGATTAGGAAGGGAGCTGGTGGAAAGCTTTGGGGAAGAGGAGGGTAGAGAGGGGCCACGGGGATGGGCCTGGAATCCAGTCCACGGTCTGAATGGTGAGGGCTAAATATGAGATGTTGGTTTATCCAGAAGCCAGTCTGAATCTATGGGAATGCTATGGATATACATAATCTCCGAATGGAGGAGGGATGCAGAACATAAGGAAGTTTTTATGAAGCAAATATCAAGAAAAAGGAGTAAATTAGCAAAGTTAAAATTGCTGTCCTATGAGAAGAGATCACAATACTGACATGGAAATTGTCACTGGCAATGACCGGACGTGTATGGCACCATACTTGGGCCGAAGATCATGACAGAAAAGGAAGGAGACCAGTTGGTTGCTCTCCAAGGGAAGGGCTTGTCTAAAGAGGAGACAGTTGGTTTTCGGTGAGGGAGTGGGGATCAGAGGGGAGGGAACCTCAAAAAGAATACGCACTCGTCACTCTGAAAGGTTAAAAGAGGGGAGATTGGAAAGAATGTACTATAAGAGAGACGTTAAAGGCACACTTGGAAATTAAGGAAACACGTTAGGATTTGCGGAAAGTGAGATGAAGCCACTGAAGAGACTTGAGACTTGTATGAACAAACAGCAAGGGAGAGAACAAAAGATGGGGCTGGGAGCCAAACAAGGAGAGGGGATGTGTGGATGCGGCTAGGGTGCAGAACAGGCAGGTGGGAAAATACACGCGGAAGGGCATTAAAGAGGGCTAAGTGGGAACATTAGGAAATGGGAGTTGGAAATGTGTCAGACTTGTGTATTAACGAGAGAGAGTGAGGTAAGAGTGTGGCAGAGCGAGAACTGGGGTATGAAGTTTTGCCGTCCAGGTCGCTTTGTTGGAAGGTAACGTGTCTGGTCAATAGAGTGAAAGGTCAGAGATAGGCTAACTGGGATGGACATAAAAGGCAAACCGGCGGCAGGCATCCTATGGAAGTTTATGCTGAACTAGGAGCACAAAAGGATGCAGTAAAGAACAGGACACAAGGGGAGATGGCAGTGGGTTGAGCAGTGAGTGCCCAACATCCATCCGTCTGTCCAGAGAGGCAACTGAGATCTGTAAGAACAGCAGGTGGCAGCTGGAAGGAGGGACACAGAAGACAAGGGAGCATGTTTCCCAGGGTAAAATCACGTCCAAGGAGGAAAGGAACGGGAGAGTCAAGTGAAGATTCCTACAGATGTGAAAGGATGATTTTAAGAATGGCAGATACTGACTGCTGGCTGAGGCACGAACTTAGTCCAAGGTTATGATGGGATAAGAAGGGGGAGAGAGTTTGTGAGCTGAGGAAAGGACCGCTGTAGGAATGAGAGAAGACTTAAAAGAATAAATGCGGTGGCGAAAATGCAGGTCGGGATTAAGGCGGTTTTGTTAAGATGAATTCTCCTAAGAAGATGTTGCTAGCAACCTTAAAATACATCAGGATTGACCAGTCACGCAGTGTGGGTGAGTGGTTTGTCTGTAGACAAGGGTATTTGTATCTCTTGAGGAGTGGTCGGGAATCATGACGGAAGAAAGGCTCAGGAGGAAAGTACTGTACCCACTGTTAGGATAGACCGTGGGGTGATGAGATGTGTGGTGTGGTATAGTATATAGTGTAGTATCGATGATGTGATAGCTGAAGTGGGTAGTTAAGATATAGCAGAGCATAACTATGAAAGAAGAGGGGTTTTAATCTGAGTAATGGGAGCATGCATGAATTTGAGGGGGGTTCTCAGTAGTCAGTGTAGCAAAAAAGGCAAATAAGATGTGGATTAAAGAAACCCAGAATGGAGAAATCTGTCAGGTCTTAGGAGAGGTCTACTTGGTTAAAATGTTTGGTGTTAAAGGTCGCAATGAGTGATATATATAATGAGAGAAGTAAAAGCCTGCATATGGTTAGGAGTCAGAAAGTCGACTAGCTCCTGAAGTCTTGATGGGAAAAAATGTTTAAAGAATGTATATATGTCATATATATATATATATATATAACATTTATATTACTATATATAATTTTACATATTATATATAAGGTAATATATGTAACGTAATATATAATGTATGTTACATACAACGTAATAACAAGTACAGTATATTATAGCTTAGCATGTATATTATATATATTTAGAACCCTCAAAGATAGCATTACATGTGATTTAAGGAGAAATAAATATTTATTACAATTATACAAATGAGAGAGATATCAGATTATGTAGTGAGGGAGAGGTAAATGATTCTGGAGTGGTACAGAGGAAATCTCAGTCATATGTGCAATATTTTATTTCTTTGAAACTATCTCAATCAGATGCAGTATAAAGTTAAGATGTAAGTGGGGTGTGGGCGTATGAATTTGGGAGGGATGGGTAATTTTCATCAAAAGACGTGATTGATATGAATCGTTGGGGCGGGGGAAGAGGACGACGGATCTTGATGGCAACACCATTGGATGACGGCCCGTTTGACCCACAGGAGAGCATGGTGGGAGGTTGTCTAGGGAGCGGGCGACCTCTACTTGGTAAGAAGTGGGTGGGTATCTTTAAGGGAGTAAAGCCCAAGAGAAAAGTAATGTATTCTTCACTATGATGAGAAATGGAAGCTGAAAATATTATAGACGTTAATAATAACATGATGCGGCAAATAATCAAAATCAGGAAGAAGTTGTTGAAATACGATGTTCAGGTTTGCTCAGAAATTGAAGTATTATGTTAGAGCTGGCTGTAAGTGAGAGGAACTAGTGAGACACGTCATAAAGAAGGAAAATGTAGAGAATTGAGGCTGCAACCTAAGAGGAGGGAGTGTCAGTCTAGGCTGCCGTGCAGAACACGCAGGTTTGCAAAACGCTAAACAAAGAAGGGCGCTGAAGGCCAGGATGAGGACCGCATCCTCAGAGATAATCAGAATCGGAAGTTCGGTGCAGAGTGGTAGGTCAAGCCAGAGGTCGATCAACCAGCTGAGGAAAGAAGCCAGGATGCGGCTGAATAAGAGTTGGGATGTGATTGTCGTGCTGCCCTGAAAGCTTTGTTGGAGAACGATTTGAAACAATTGGTGGAGTCACCAGAAGGAGAAGAAAGAGAGATGAAATGTGATGGACTTAAAATGGGCCAGAGAAGGAACCCTAGGAAGGTCCAGAAGGAATGGAAGGTCGAAGCAGACGCAGTACAGACTATAGGAAATAAGGAAGATAGACGAAGGTGGACTTGTGAGTGCTGAATATCAAAATGTACGCATCCAGAAGAGATGATCAGTTTCACGGGAATCATACCGCTGGAAGAAGGAATGATGGAGGAAATGTAGGGAGCTGGCAGCAAAAGGGGAAAGGGAAAATGGAGAAAAGGAATAGAGCAACGTTCGGGTTGCCTGCGATGGAACCCTGTTACTTGAAGAGTCGTGCTCATGGGAGACGTGGCTGTTGCTCCACACTTGGGCCAAGGTCATGAGAGAATAAAAGGAAAATGGGATGGAAGTAAGTAAAGGGGGCATTGTGTGAATTAGAGAGCAGCTGAGTAAAGGGAATGGCTACAAGACAAACAGGTATGGATGAAAGAAAACACCGAGGCTGTCAGATCTCCGAATTTTGTGTAGAGTGGGAGAGCATCCAGGGCCTGAACAAAATAAACAGGAGCTGGATAGGCTGGCCCTTGAAGTCTTAGTGGGAAATTTACGATTGAGTGGTTCCTTCCTAGGAAAGGCTAGGAGATGGATTGGATTAAGATAAACTCTGATAAGCCATTGGTGCAAACCTTAGAAATATCACCAGTGCCGTTTTAGAAGGTGTGGACTGAATATTTTTTCTGTACAACAAATGAATGCTTATTGGTTGAGGAGTGGTTGGGGCTCATGGTGAATGTTTAAAAGATCCGGTGGGGCAGATATTCAAACTAGGGGAGACTTCCTGTCAGTGTGATGTTAAATTTGCTGAGAAGCTAAGGAGTCCTGTGAGTCAAAGTGAGAGAAGCAGTTGAACAGACTTGTAGAACCCGAGAGGAAAGAGGAAGGGAGAGAAGATGCTGCTTGGGGGGGGGGGGGGGGGGGGGAGCGGTGAGTATGAAGAGTATGAATTAGGCTGGGTTTGGGATACGCAGGGTCAAAATGGCCAATAGGACCAAGACCAGAACGAGGGACACAGGTGTCCCCAGCTAAGTATGCACGTTATACTCGTTAACATGAAAAGTTTTTCTCTCTACGTCCCCCTGTGCTTGGGAAACTGCGGCGAATCGGCATGCTTGTTGGCACACGTGTCTGTTCGGGATGATACACGTTTGCTGTGGTTAAAGTTCTTCATAGGCTTGCTTCCCATGCTCAAGGTTTTTCAATGCCCTGTGTGCTATGTCCATCACTTTCCCTACAATACGTGTGGAACAGCTCCAGCGGTTCACCAGTTGGTAAGTAAACATTCCCTAGAAGTTTCTTATTTATATATGTCACTCAAAAATGTATAGGAGTTTATTTATCTTGAAAGCCTTTTCGTTATTCCTTGCAGCGTCAAAGGAGGATGCATTTGCGGTATTTTATCATAGCACGGGTTCACTGTGTGCTACAGACAAACACGTACACTAACGAAGGGACGATGTGTTAAATGATTCTGCAGTTGGCTTTTAGAATGGTTGACATCGTAAGAAATACTTGAAAGTTTTTTGTAATAATATTTTTGTGATGGTTGAGAAGATACGTTGGATTTTTTAAAAGGGTGATGGTAGGGACTTTTCAAATTTCAGATATTGCGGTATAAGCATTTACTAACAAAAATGGTTATTCAGCATATTTGAAACCAAAAGGTGATGAAAAGTGCTTGAACGTATAAAGAAGTTGAGGCAGGAAGAGAATTGAGTGGTGAGGCAGTTCTGAAAAGAAGAAAGAGTGGAGAAAAAGAGGGACAGTATCCAGGAAAGTATGTTTGCGTAAAAAAGCGTGGCTGATAAAGAGAAAGGTTTGGTGAAATGGGCCTAAGACAAGGCAAGGTGCAGGGATCCTACCAAGGAATAAATAGAAGCCAAGGCAGTTCAACAAAATATGTAGGAATAAAGAAATATGGAGACAGATTGAACAATGGATGTAGGATAAAAACAGGAACCCAACAGGGATTTATTAGCGAGTGGATGAGAATGAGACACACTCAGTAGACGGATGGTTAATAAAAGATAAAACTGGGGAGGGGGGGTCCAAGCAGATGGGTGGAGAAGCAAAATTTACCTTCAGCTGGGGAAGGTCATGTGCAGAATGGCATCCTGAAACAAGCTTTGGCACTATAACTGTATCTGATGGAACAAGGAAGAATAGAGATGACAGAAGCTAAGTAAAGAGAATGTTGTGTGGATTAGAGCACATTTCAGAGTAACTCGACTAAATAGAACGTAAAACCAGAGTAAACGTAGGGAGACCCAGAAACCCGAGCGCGGTGAAGTAGCACACAAGTCAAGGAGGTGGGTGTAGGATTAAAGACTCGCTAAAGGTAGTGAAGAGCATGAGGGGAGGATGAAAGAGGTTAGGAGGCAGCTACAGGCATTAGAGCGGGGTATTAGCAAAAGGCAAAGGGGAAAAGATAGACTGAGTTGCACGTTTAATCCAGTTCCAAACACGGGAGGGGAAAGAGGTTAAGAAACGGATAAAGAGCGACTCCGTGGAGAGGGGCGGGGGAAGGGTGTTGTGGAAGGGCACTGGAAAATGCACATCCATACCTGGAAAGGGCATCGAACTTCATCAGAGAAATGGTAGCGGGCAGGTAACGGAACAGCGTGGGAGTGCGGGAGGAGGCCCGGGGCCGAGGGACAGCGTGGCAGAGAAAGGCACACACGTAGAGGGGTTAAGCAGACATAGGGTTATGGGACTGAAAGAATTCCGTATTTGCTTTTTCTCAGGGACCAAACTCTCCCCAGTAATAATGGAAATAAAAGAACAAAGAAGAAATTGCATGGCTTACACTACACACAGAGACCATGAAAAAACTAGAGAACAGGAAATGGCAAAAGAGTGACGAAATGAAGGTGGTTGGACAGAGAATCTTGCAAAACCAGTCATAGCACGTAAATTTAAAAGATATGAAGGATTAATGAGCGAGGAGAAGATATTGATGGCAAGGAGAGGGAAATCAGGCTAAGAAGGAGGAGGTTAAGAGTGTATATAACTTCTTGTGGCCGAGTTCAAGGGAGGGTCCATTTTCAACAAGCTCCAGAGGAAGAACCGAAAAGAGTCTGGCAGAGAGAGCGGAGCAGAGGAAAGAGAGATGAGGGGGAAAGGACAGGGCATCGGCTGCAAAATTTATGTACTAATGAGTAGATTTCCAAAGTTCTACCAGAGAAAGGAAATAGTAAGCACTTGTGAAAACAAGTAAAATTAAACATTGGAATGAATGAGCCATGGACTAGGGTATTAAGTAAAAAGAAATAAAAGTCACACTCAATAATGGTCCTTGACCAAGAGGAGGACAGACCTAAGAAATAAGAAATGTTAACTATCAGTAGACTGAGTGCGGGGCACGTCAGGTGTCAAAGGGAATGCCATGGATCCCAGAGCAGAGAGCCAGGCAAGTGTCACAATTTGAAGGCAGTGCTGGGATTTGAGAAAGAAGGGTCAGTGGCAACTGATTTAGAAGGTGACAGGCGGTGCCCGGGGAGTGCGGCCCGGGGAGTGAGCTGGGCTTCCACCGCAGTGGTTCTTCCCGAGGATGGGGGGGTGGTTTTCACCCGAGGGGGGCTGTGGGCGCGGCCCCCAAGGCAGGCCTATCACAACATCTGAGGGGGAGCAGTGCTCTGCTCCAACAAGCACAAAACCAAAAAAACACAAAAAGAAACCCCTAAACCACGGCCCGATGATGACGCTGAGAGGCGGTCTTGGGGGTCACGCGTCCTCGGGTGAGAATCGCTGGGTGGAAGGGGCAGAGTGGAGGGCGGGCGGAGAGGTGAAGCTTGAGCAGATGAGCCCCTGAGCCGGGGGTGCATGGGGACATCAGAGTCAGGACTGTGAGACACGGGGGAAGGGACGTGGGACCAGGTAGACAGCGAGCAAATGGATGTAGCCGAGAAGGCACCTGGCACATTGGGGGCTGGGTGCGGATTCACGGTCAGCGTGTAGGGAGTGGCGTGCCAAAGTGGTGTTCCCAGAGCTAGGGACGCTTCAGGACTCGGGCCAAGAGAGAGGAGAATGGCGATCGAAAGGAAGTTGTGTGAGCACCGTGAGCTCAGAGCACGGGGCGGGCTGTCCACGCAGAAGGAAGGGGCAGGCGGGACAGGAGACCACAGGGCTGATCATCTGGGGGAGAGATGCTGCCAGGGAGGCAGGAGGACCCAGGGCTCCTGCAGGTGGAGGCCGAGTGCAGTGGTGTCGGGCCCTGTGGGCAGGGGTGAGGGCAGGAGGGAGGGTGGAAGGGAAATGCTGTAGTGAAAAGAAAGAGGAAGGGGAGTCAGAGGAACAGGCTCCCGGAGAGCGCTGTAGGAAGAGTGTGCAACGAAGGGGTCCCAGTGGACACAGGAAAGGTCACGGGAGGGACGTGTGTGGGGCCCAGGCGGCCAGCAGGGTGTGGGTCCACAGGACGCGAGCAGGGGCTGGCGGGGGAGCGTGCGGGTTCGGTACCGTATGTCTGAAGCAGAGATGACAGAGGTGAGTCGAGCGGGGGGTGAGGGAGCGAGCAGGGAGCACACAGCAGAGAGCATGGCGGAAGCAGCCGAAGGACTCACAGAGGGTAGCTGAAGGGACGTCACGTGGCTCAGGTAGCGGGATGGTTCCGATGTCATGTGTGCGGTAGACAAGCAGAGCAAGAGAGGCAGGGGGGCGGGCCCTGAAGGCCCATCAGGCGGGCAGTCTGCAGCGGGTGGGAGAACATGGTGGGGGAGAGGTGGTCCGAGGGGCAGGAGTGAGAAGGGGCAGGTGAGGGCCTCGCAAGTAGGGCAGGAGAGGCTGGGGAGGGTCAGGGAATGAATGTCCTGTGCTGAGAGGGATGGCAGAGGGCCCGGGGGAGGGAGCGGACGAGAGGCATCCAGAAACTGCCCCCCAAATGTGGACACGGTATTGAAGAACCAACCCCCCTGCCCCAGGAGGAAGAGGACAGCCTACGAGGAAGCAGGGGTGGGGGGAGGCGGCCAGAGGAGAGGAGTCAGGAGAGCTGGTGGCCCGTTTAAAATGTTGGGGACAACGCTGTCAGTGCAGGGCATGGTGAGAAGATGAAAGGTCAGAGAAAGGACCAGGGAATGACCTCCCAAGTGGCCGACCTGAAACGTAGAGGGGTTAGCAATGATGTCAGCGGCAGGTGGCTTCAGTAGGGCACACTGGGGACGAAGGGCTGATAACCTGGAGAGCGTGAGGGCTGGTCAAGTAGGGAGCAGATATCAAGGAAAAGACCTGTAACTCCTTCAGGTGGCGGCGCTGGTCAGGGGAGTGGAAGGGAAACGATGTGGACAGGTGCAGGGGAGGAAGGAGAGGACCTCATGGCATGGGAGGTGCTCGCGCTGGGTAGACGGGGTGCCGCTGAAAAGGGGAAGGCGTCCCGAAAAGCTCCCAGTCGGGACATTGGCAGATTTCAGGTGGCAAGAAAGACGGCGTGTGCAGGGCTGAGATGGGATGGTAAGAACAGGGCAAAGAGCTGAGACTCCGGGCACTGGACGACGCAGGGGCCTCAGGAACAAGTGGGGGGAAGGGGCACCAGGGCATCACTGCACAGTAAGACCCTGCAGAGGAACCTCAGGGATACAGGACGGACTCATGTGCATCGGGCCCAAAGTGTGGGTAGCAGATATACTTCGAAATGGCAGGGGAGCGTGCAAGAATCAAGGCTGGTAACGTCTCCCAAGGATCACCAAATCCATGTCTCAGCTGCTCCAAGGGGGCAGAAAGGATGGAGGTCTAGCATGTAGCAGCGAGACCCCATTAGAGAAGGAAGGAGGACTCTCAAAACCAGTGGGGTGTCAAAGATCTAATCTGAGAAGATGGTGTGGACGGCGAGAGGGCATGGAGGGAGAGAGCAGCGGTAGGGCAGTAGGGGCTTCCGGGCTCTTGGTCGAGAACCTTGGATCAGGTGGACAACAGAGGGGGCCAGGCGAGGGGAGGGAGAGCCAGAGGAGGGCCCTAAAACCCACATGTGGTGTTGTGAAGGGATCAGAACCAGGAGGGAAAGAGGGCAAAGGAGAGATCTGAACGATCTCACTACAGAGTGGGAAGGCAGTGGCAATGGGCAGGGGTGCATCAGGGGACCCGGTGGAGAAGGAATGGAAGCAGGGGCGGTGAGGGAAGGAGGACGAGCTCAAAGTGCAGGCCTGGTGTAAAGTCCGGTGGGCAAGGGCTTGATCGAAAAGGGAAGAGAGGAGGAAGGAAGGTGAGGTGGGGTGAGGCTAGGGGACAAGGGAGCCTAAAGGGGAGGCGGTGGTCAGAGCCAGTGGAAGGACCAGACGAGCGCCAGCAGGTGCGGTCAGAGAGAACATGGCCCGTTGAGGGGATGGCAAGAGTGTGAGCTGTGACAGCAGGTCAGGGGAGGGAGCACATCCCCTGTGGAGAAGGGATGACCGGGTGCAAATACATGACAGGCATTAGGGAGCTTGGACACACACGGGCGCTGGCGAAGAGGCAGGGCGCTTACCTGGGCGGAGGGGGGACGAGGAAGAGACGGGTAGCGTGAGAAAAGCTCCTGGTAAAGAATGTCAACATGGGGCCTTGCTGCAGCTGAACAAGTAACCCCCCCGAGACAGACAAGGTGAGAGGAGGCCCTGGGGAGGATGGGGAGTGGAGTGCGGCGGAAGGGAGACGGGCTGGACACAAGAGGAGTTGCGAGAAGGGGGCCGTGGCAAGAACAATCCTGACAGGAGGGACTTGCAGAGCCTGGGGCCACAGTGCTCCAGCAGAGGCCCAGGAAGGAGGGGCAGAGAGGGTGGTAGTGGGTGTGGAGACTTGGCTGCTGCCCCCGTGGCCGTGAATGTGGTGGAAAGAGTAGAACTTTTTGGCCAGGCTCTGTACTACGGATCCAGATGGAACGGGTGGGAGATGGGGTTGGGTAGGGGTGGGGGGTGGCGTTCACTGGGTGGGACTAGAGAACAGGGTTGGGACTGACTGGGACACGGTGGGTGTGGGGACATGAGAAGACCTTCTTCTTTAACTGAATCTGAATTTGTAGGCTGATTTCAAGTCCAAAACGAGGGGCGGGGGGGTGGGGGCGGGGGTGATGACCACAGACTGAAGCGAGGCTGGGGAAGACCAGCGCGTCTACCCAGAGAGGACACAGGACAGGAGCTGCAGGGACGGTGGCAGGTCTGCTGGGCAGGAATCCCAGACGGACGTGAGGACCACAGTGAGGGGGCGGTGTCACGGGTCTGAAATGAGGAGAGGTAACCTAGGGAAGGAGCCAGCGGCACCCACGGAGAAAAACCAGTATTGGCCCAGAGATACGGTCACGTTGCCGGTAAGTCCTCACGGCTGAGGGCGGGAGGGTGTGAACAGAACGATGCTCTCGTGCAGACTGGGCTGGGGGCACAGCAGGTGTCGGGACCACCTGCTCAAAGAATGCGGTGCTTCCAAGAGGACAGAGCCGGGTCGGTGTCGGTGTGGGGGACTGTTGGGAATGTGAGGAACGCTGTTAACTGTTCAGGGTGTCAGTGGCAACCGAGGGAAGGAGAAGGTGACAGGCGGTGCCCGGGGAGTGCGGCCCGGGGAGTGAGCTGGGCTTCCATCGCAGTGGTTCTTCCCGAGGATGGGGGGGTGGTTTTCACCCGAGGGGGGCTGTGGGCGCGGCCCCCAAGGCAGGCCTATCACAACATCTGAGGGGGAGCAGTGCTCTGCTCCAACAAGCACAAAACCAAAAAAACACAAAAAGAAACCCCTAAACCACGACCCGATGATGATGCTGAGAGGCGGTCTTGGGGGTCACGCGTCCTCGGGTGAGAATCGCTGGGTGGAAGGGGCAGAGTGGAGGGCGGGCGGAGAGGTGAAGCTTGAGCAGATGAGCCCCTGAGCCGGGGGTGCATGGGGACATCAGAGTCAGGACTGTGAGACACGGGGGAAGGGACGTGGGACCAGGTAGACAGCGAGCAAATGGATGTAGCCGAGAAGGCACCTGGCACATTGGGGGCTGGGTGCGGATTCACGGTCAGCGTGTAGGGAGTGGCGTGCCAAAGTGGTGTTCCCAGAGCTAGGGACGCTTCAGGACTCGGGCCGAGAGAGAGGAGAATGGCGATCAAGAGGAAGTTGTGTGAGCACCGTGAGCTCAGAGCACGGGGCGGGCTGTCCACGCAGAAGGAAGGGGCAGGCGGGACAGGAGACCACAGGGCTGATCATCTGGGGGAGAGATGCTGCCCAGGAGGCAGGAGGACCCAGGGCTCCTGCAGGTGGAGGCCGAGTGCAGTGGTGTCGGGCCGTGTGGGCAGGGGTGAGGGCGGGAGGGAGGGTGGAAGGGAAATGCTGTAGTGAAAAGAAAGAGGAAGGGGAGTCAGAGGAACAGGCTCCCGGAGAGCGCTGTAGGAAGAGTGTGCAACGAAGGGGTCCCAGTGGACACAGGAAAGGTCACGGGAGGGACGTGTGTGGGGCCCAGGCGGCCTGCAGAGTGTGGGTCCACAGGACGTGAGCCGGGGCTGGCGGGGGAGCATGTGGATTCAGTACCGTATGTCTGAAGCAGAGATGACAGAGGTGAGTCGAGCGGGGGGTGAGGGAGCGAGCAGGGAGCACACAGCAGAGAGCATGGCGGAAGCAGCCGGAGGACTCACAGAGGGTAGCTGAAGGAACGTCACGTGGCTCAGGTGGCAGGACGGTTCCGATGTCATGTGTGCGGTAGACAAGCAGAGCAGGAGAGGCAGGGGGGCGGGCCCTGGAGGCCCATCAGGCGATGGCCCATCAGTCCGCAGCAGGTGGGAGAACATGGTAGGGGAGAGGTGGTCCGAGGGGCAAGAGTGAGAAGGGGCAGGTGAGGGCCTCGCAGGTAGGGCAGGAGAGGCTGGGGGGGTGGGGCAGGGAATGAATGTCCTGTGCCGAGAGGCATGGCAGAGGGCCCGGGGGAGGGAGCGGATGAGAGGCATCCAGGAACTGCCCCCCAAATGGGGACAAGGTCTTGAAGAACCAACCCCCCTGCCCCAGGAGGAAGAGCACAGTGTAGGTGAGGCCAGAAATCACACAGTGGTATGAGGAACGTGGGAGAGGAGGACGGAGGCTAGAGCTTGAGGTGGGAGAGGTAGTGGCCTGTTTAATGTATTAGAGGTAATCCTGTCAGTGGTGTCTTGTCTAGGTCCATAGAGAAGCCTAGAAAAGTAACAGCCTCCAAAATGGCAGACCTGGAAAGCTAGGGTGCCTAGGGGTGAATTTGGATAGTAGGTGGATTGTCTATAGCCCCCTGGTGATGAAGATCGCAAGAGAAGGATTTGAGGGTAGTCACCTGACTAGCATGTGCTGCAGAAGTAGGATGCAGTGTTGATGGTGAGCCGGAGGTCTCTTGGAGACAGGAGTGGGAGAATAGGCAGAGGAAAGGCCCAGAACGTTCAGTCTGGAAAGGGAGAGAGAGTAGAGACTGAGGCAACGATGAAAAGTTGGTCTGTGGGATGCGAGTCATGTCAGGGGAATCTATGAGAAAACAAAGGGAAAGGCAGTAGGGAAAAGGGGAGAGAATCTCATAAACATGCCAGGGGCTCAGGGGCAGAAGGGGAAGGAAAAGGGGAAGGCGGTGTGGACAGCTTCCAATCTGGGGACATCAACACGTCTCAAGACAAGAAGGTTGTCACGGGCGATATAAGGCTAGGCAGTAGGAGTAGAGCAGAGCAGGGGGACCATGCCGTAGCCTGGGCATTTGGACCCAAGGGCTCCTGAGAGCACGCGGGGACAGGGGGCGTTAACGACAAAGGTGAAACTGACGAAATGGGGCAGTGCTGCACATTAAAACAGACACTGAATAGAAACCACTGACGGGAAACCTCAGGGAGTTCAAGATGGATTCATGTGAATTGGAGGCGAGTGTGTAGGTAGCCAGGTTAGAAACAGGGGAGGGGCCAACAAGAGCGAACGCAGAAATGGCATTTTTCAACAGTCACCAAATCCCTCTTTGTGCTATTTCAAGGAGTTGTAAAGGGTGGATCCTAACACGTAGCTGGAGATTCCCAACAGGGACGTTGTACTGGACAGGGGGACACCCCAAAATCTGAGAATGCCCTGGGTCTGTCGAAGATGTCGGCGGCAGAGGGGCACGGAGGGAGAGCAAGGGGTGGGCTGGTGAGGTCTGGGGACCCTTGTTTTAGAGGCTTGATGTGGTGGACACCAGAGGCAGCAGGGCTTACTGGATGGAGAACGAGAGCGGGGGGCTGACATCTGCACGTGGCCAAGAGGGAAGGAGGGCAACGGGGGATCTGGACCGTGTCAGTGGGGTGTGGAGGGCAAGCGTGATGGGCGGGGGTGCATCAAGGGGACCCGGTGGAGAAGGAATGGAAGCAGGGGAGGTGAGGGAAGGAGGACGAGCTCAAAGTGCAGGCCTGGTGTAAAGTCCGGTGGGCAAGGGCTTGATCGAAAAGGGAAGAGAGGAGGAAGGAAGGTGAGGTGGGGTGAGGCTAGGGGACAAGAAGGGAGCCTAAAGGGGGGGCGGTGGTCAGAGCCAGTGGAAGGACCGGACGAGCGCCAGCAGGTGGGTTCAGAGAGAACGTGGCCCGTTGAGGGGATGGAAAGGGTATGAACTGAGAGCAGGTCCCGGGAGGGAGCACCTCCCAATGGTGAAGGGATGACCCAATGCGACTACATGACAGGCTTTCGGGAGCTTTGAGAGGCGTGGGGCCTAGAGAAGAGGCGGGGTGCTCTCCGGGGGCTGAGGAGGGAAGGGGAAGGAATGTGAAAATGGGGCCTTGGTGCAGTGTGACAGGAGGGTCACGTCTCAGGGACGGGCAAGGTGCAGGGGACCCCCAGGGGACAAAGGAGAGGGGAGCATGGAAGGGAGGCAGGCTGGCCGCCAACAGGCCGGGCGGAGAAGAGGGAGGTGGCAGCGTCTGCACCCTGGCACTTCTCGACGTGCCTGCTGGAGGCGCGTCCAGGGCTCCGGGCCACCAGCGGGAGCAGTGGCGTGGGGAAGGAAGAGTAGCAAGGGGTGGTGGCAGGGGCCGCCCCTACAGCCTTGAATGTTGTGGTCAGAGTAGAACTTTCCAGCCAGGCTCTTTACTACGGATCCGGTGGGGATGGGGTGGGAGGTGGGGATGGGATGGGGGACTGGTTCGGGTGGGGGTAGGGGTAGGGCTGGGGTCCAGGGTTGGGGTTGGGGATGGGGTCTGGGTGGGGTGTGGGTCGTGTTTTACTGGGTCGGGTGGGGGGGGCAGGGTTGGGATCGGTGGGCATGGGGCGGGGGTGGGAGATACGAACTGTGCTCCGGGCACTGAGAAACACATTCTTGAACTGCGCTTATGGACTGATTGCACACACGATGCTGGGCGTGATGACCACAGGCTGTGCAGAGGGTCGGGAAGACCAGTGCATCCACCGTGAGGAGACACAGGAGAATAGCACAGGAAAGATGGAACCGATGTGGGCTTGGCAGGAATCAGAGGGACGTGAGGACCACAGGGCCAAGACTCTGCAGGGGGTGGTGTCACAGGTCAGACACGAGGGGAGGTAACGTACAGAAAGGAATGATGGCAATTGTTGAAAAGGACCAGGTTTGCACCCAACATACTGTCACAACGCCTGAGAGTCATAAATGCTGGAGGCGGGGAAGGAATTGGGGAACGATGCTCTTATGTGGACTAGGGTTTCTAGCACATCCAGCGTCAAAAGGGTAAATAACGGAAGGAATGTGGTGGTTCCAAGAGGAGACTGCCTGGCCTAGACAGAGTGGGGGCAGTGCTGGGATCTGAGGAACAGTGTCACTTACAGCCCATGGAAGTGTACAGGCGGTGCCCGGGGAGTGCGGCCCGGGGAGTGAGCTGGGCTTCCACCGCAGTGGTTCTTCCCGAGGATGGGGGGGTGGTTTTCACCCGAGGGGGGCTGTGGGCGCGGCCCCCAAGGCAGGCCTATCACAACATCTGAGGGGGAGCAGTGCTCTGCTCCAACAAGCACAAAACCAAAAAAACACAAAAAGAAACCCCTAAACCACGACCCGATGATGATGCTGAGAGGCGGTCTTGGGGGTCACGCGTCCTCGGGTGAGAATCGCTGGGTGGAAGGGGCAGAGTGGAGGGCGGGCGGAGAGGTGAAGCTTGAGCAGATGAGCCCCTGAGCCGGGGGTGCATGGGGACATCAGAGTCAGGACTGTGAGACACGGGGGAAGGGACGTGGGACCAGGTAGACAGCGAGCAAATGGATGTAGCCGAGAAGGCACCTGGCACATTGGGGGCTGGGTGCGGATTCACGGTCAGCGTGTAGGGAGTGGCGTGCCAAAGTGGTGTTCCCAGAGCTAGGGACGCTTCAGGACTCGGGCCGAGAGAGAGGAGAATGGCGATCGAAAGGAAGTTGTGTGAGCACAGAGCACGGGGCGGGCTGTCCACGCAGAAGGAAGGGGCAGGCGGGACAGGAGACCACAGGGCTGATCATCTGGGGGAGAGATGCTGCCCGGGAGGGAGGGAGAAACGGAGTGCTAGACGGTAATACCTAGAGCCGTGACATCTAGGTCAGGACTGAGTGCTATGATGTGTGTGGCACTTCCGCGGCCAGGGCGGGGGAGGGCAGAGGATAAAGTGCTTGATGCAAGGCCAAAGGTAGGAAAATTAGAAAGGCTCCCTGAGAGCAGTGTCAGAAGGACGTAACTAACAGGTCCGAGTGGAAACAGGAAAGGTCACAGGAGGGACGTGTGTGGGGCCCAGGCAGCCAGCAGGGTGTGGGTCCACAGGACGCGAGCAGGGGCTGGCGGGGGAGCGTGCGGGTTCAGTACCGTATGCCTGAAGCAGAGATGACGGAGGTGGGCTGAGCGGGGGGGTGAGGGAGCGAGCAGGGAGCACACAGCAGGAGAGGACGGCGGAAGCAGCTGGACGACTCACAGAGGGTAGCTAATGTCTCACGACTTAGGACATTTTCTTACCCTTGTATGCAGTAGAGGCACAAAGCGGGAGAGACCTGCAGTCTGGGCCCAGGCGATGGAGGTCAGGTGAGAAGTCTTAGGGTGGTGGTGTCACTGGCAGTTAGCATGAGGAAGGGCAGGTATGGAGCCTTGTAATTAGGGCAGGAGAGGCTTATTGAGAGCTTCTGGTACCACACTGTACCAAGAGACGGATGGGAAAGAGCCCAAAGGAGGGACTGGACGTGGAGAATCCAGGACCTTTGACCCCTAGAGGAACTAGCGTGTGTCGAAGCCCGTGCGGGTGAAGGCACATGATCTGCATCAGGCCAGCCAGGAGCCTGGGCCGGGTGGGAGGAGGCCCGGGGAGGATGAGGGGGAGAGAGAGAGGGGCCTAGTGGGAATGTCGGAGAGAGCGTGGTCCCTGCAGGGCACGGTGAGACGTAAAATGTCAGCAGGAAGCACAGAGAAACAAGGACCTTCTTCCAGTGGCGGCCGTGACGAGGCCGCATACTTACAGATGAACTGGGACAGCAGATGGATGCAGCACTGCAAGCTGGGGATGAAGAAGCCAGCAATGGAGCGAACGTGAGGTCAGGCCCGAAAGGAGCTGGTATATCGAGGAACAGACCGCTGAAGCCATCCCGGGACGCCAGGCAGTGGCAGAAGTGGAATGGGAAGTTGTAGACGTGGCGGGGCGTGTCTCAAAGACAAGAGCGGGAGCACAGGCAGAAGATGGGCCGAGGAAGGTTCGTTCCACACCCCGTGTGGAGAGGAGACCGTGGCATCCTGAGTGGCTCCGAGAAGGCAGCCTGTGAGAGCTCGTGGGTCAGGTGAGCAGACAGGAGGAGGAAGATACAGCAGACGTGGAAGAGGGGGAAAGAACTTCCAAAGCTGCGAGGGACGCAGGGTCGGCAAAGGGAGCACCTTGGGAAAGGAGGAGGCACCCGAAGAGCTCCCGGTCTCACGGGGCAAGAGGTGTGGCGTGTGCGGTATGGAGGGCTGATCGTAGGAGCGGAGACACCACAGCCAGAGGGTTTAAAAGCGGGGACCCTCAGCGGCCAGCAGGAAAAGGGGCCACAATACATGCAGTGAAACAGAGGAAACACGGCAGTCTCGCACATTAAGAGGGACTCTGCACAGAAACCACCAGCAGGTAACCTCAGGGACTCAGGATGGGTTCATGTGGATGGAGTGCAGTGTGGGGGTAGCAGATGTGTGAGTAAAGATGGTGAAGGAGTTAAGTGTGAATTGAGGCGAAGGTGACATTTCACTATTACCGAATGCATGCTTCTGTTCCGGGCGGGGGGGGGGGCTGACAACGGTGGCGGTCTGGCATTCAGAGCCTCCGCACAGGAAGTAGGGTGCGAGAGGATGCTCTGGTCTGAGAAGACGGCGTGCACAGCAACGGGCCCCAGAGAGAAAGGAGTGGGATGCCGAGGGCTTGGGGGGTGGTGTTCATGTTGCTTGATCAGGTGGACAAAAGAAGGGGCCACGCAGAACGGGAGGGAAAGCGATGGGTGAGTCTTAAGACCTGCACTTGGGTGCGGTGAGAGGAATGTGATCAAGAGGTAAAGAAGGCACAGCAGGGGGTCTGGAACTTGACAGTGGGGAGTGGGAGAGCATGGGTGATAGGAAGGAGTGAAAGTGCAGGCCTGGTGTCAAGTCCTGTGGACAAGGACTTGACTGAAAGGGAAGACAGAAGGGGAAGGAAGTTGAGATGGGGTGAGGCTAGGGGAAAAGGGAGCCTACAGGGAGGGGAGTGGTCAGAGCCAGTGGAAGGACCAGAGGAGCGACAGCAGATGGTTTCAGAAAGAACGTGGCCTGTTGAGGGGATGGGAAGGGAGTGAGCTGCGAGAGAGGGTCATAGGAGGGAGCACATCCCCCATGACGAAGGGATGACTTCATGCAATTAAATGACAGGCATTGAGGTGAGTTGCATGGGCCCTAAAGAAGAGGCAGGCCGCTTTCCATGGGCCAAGGAGAGAAAAAGAAGCAATGTGGCCCATAAGGAAAGGTCGTAGGAAGTAATGTCCGAATGGGGCCTTCCTTGCTGCAATGCGACAGGAGGGTCACCTCCCAGACAGAGACCAGGTGAAAGGCACTTAGGACACGAGGGATGGGAGCGCAACGGCAAGGAGACAGAGTGGACGCTAACACGGGGAGCAAGGAGAAGGGGGAGGTGACAGAGTATGCGTTCTGGTAGTCTCAGAGGTGCCTAACAGACAGAAGCTCCGGGCGTGCTGCTAGCCAGTGAGATCAGAGGCATCGGGAGGGGAGAGGGAAAAGGGGTGGTGGCAGGGGCCGCCCCTACAGCCTTGAATGTCGTGGTAAGAGTAGAACTTTCTGGCCAGGCTCTTTACTACGGATCCGGTGGGGATGGGGTGGGAGGCGGGGAATGGGGTGGGAGGGGGGAAATGGGAGTAGGGGTTGGGTATGGGTCAGATTTAACGGGGTGGGTTGGGTTTTACTGGGTGGGTTGGGTTTTACTGGGTCTGGAGGGGAGGGTTGGGATTGTTGGGCTCGGGGTCGGGGTGGGGGGTTTGGGGTTTGTGGGGGGGTGGGGACATGAGCCAAGCTCTAGGCACTGAGAAAACCATCTTCAACTGAGCTTGTGGACTGATTACACATTAAGTGTTGAGGGTGACGACCACAGGCTGAGAAGGTGAGAGAGACCACTGACTTCACCTGGAGAGGACAGGGAAGAGTGGCACAGGAAAGGTAGAAGGGAAGGGTATGGTTGGCAGGTAAATCGGAGGGCCGTGAGGACCACAGGGGCAAGGCTTTACAGGATGAGACCGTCACGGGTCTGAAACGAGCAGGAGTAATATAGGTCAGGGGACAGTGGCAAATGCTAAGAAACACCAGACTGGACCAGAGACATTTTCACAATGCTGGAGAGTCATAAAAAATGGAGGGACAGGAGGAGTGTGGCAGGAGGTGTGAAAAGAATAATGCCGTGATGCATACTGGATTTGTGGCATGTCATGTGCCAAAGAGTAAATATGGGGGTTTCAAGAGGCGAGTGCCAATCCAATCACACAGCGGGGTGGTGTTGAGATCTGATGAAGTTTCCGTGGCAAACAATGGAAGCCTATAGGTGCACAAGAAGAAACTGCAGCTAGGAAGTCAGGGCTTCCGCCGCAGTGGTTCTTCCCGAGGATGGGGGGGGGTGGTTTTCACCCGAGGGGGGCTGTGGGCGCGGCCCCCAAGGCAGGCCGATCACAACATCTGAGGGGGAGCAGTGCTCTGCTCCAACAAAAACAAAACCAAAAAAAAAAAAAAAAAAAACCCAAACCACAAAAAACCCCACAAAATCATGCCCCGATGATGATGCTGATAGGCGGTCTTAGGGGTCATGCATCCTCGGGTGAGAACCACTGGGTGGAAGGGGCAGAGTGGAGGGCAGGCAGAGAGGTGAAGCTTGAGCCAGATGAGCCCCTGAGCCGGGGGTAGATGCACGCATCAGAGTCAGGACCGTCAGACATGGGGTGAAAGGACCTGGGACCAGGCGGACAACAAGCAAATGCATGTAACCCAGAAGGCACCTGGAAAGAAGGGGGAAGTGTTGGGATTTGCTCTCAGTGGGTAAGGAGTGGAATGCCGGTGAGTGGCCCTGGAGCTGAGGACACTGGAGGAATAAAGCTGATGGAGATGGGAATGCTGAATGAAAGGAAGCTGGGTTATATAGCGTGAGCAGAGAGCAACGTACGGACTGTCCACGCAGAAGGAAGGGGCAGACGGGACAGAAGACCACACTGAAGGAACGCATCTGGGAGAGAGATGCTGCCAGGGAGGCAGGAGGACCCAGGGCTCCTGCAGGTGGAGGCCGAGTGCAGTGGTGTCGGGCCATGTGGGCAGGGGCGAGGGCGGGAGGGAGGGTGGAAGGGAAAATGCGGTAGTGAAAGGAAAGAGGAAGGAGAGTCAGAGGAACAGGCTCCCGGAGAGCGCTGTAGGAAGAGTGTGCAACGAAGGGGTCTGAATGGAAACAGGAAAGGTTGTGTGGGGCCCGGCGGGATAGCAGAGTGTGGGTCCACAGGATGTGAGCAGGGGCTGGCGGGAGGAGCGTGTGGATTCAGTACCGTATGTCTGAAGCAAAGACGATGGAGGTGGGCTGGGCTGAGCGAGGGGTGAGGGAGCGAGCAGGGAGCACACAGCAGGAGAGGACGGTGGAAGCAGCTGGACGACTCACAGAGGGTAGCTGAAGGAACGTCACGTGGCTCAGGTAAGAGGACAGTTCCTTTGCCATGTGTGCGACAAGCAGAGCCGGAGAGGCAATGAAATGGGGGCCTGAAGGTAGGTCAGGTGGGCAATCTGCAGGTGGGAGAATATGGTCAAGGAGAGGTGGTCTCAGGGGCAAGAATAGTAAGAAAGGGCAGGTGAATGCACCCTGCAGCTAGGGCACATGAGGCTTGTTCAAAGATACTGGTATGTACTTTATCAAGGAAGGAATGTCAGAATGCCCAAAGGAGGGAGTATGGGGAATCTAGAATTTTGCCTCCAGTAATGGACCAAGGGCACGAGGAAGCCCATGCTAAAGAAAGAACACAGAGTGGGTCAGGCAAGCAAGGAACTCCACAGAGGTAGGAAGGGGCCAGAGGTGGATGCGATGGTAGAGGTGATGGCCCATTTAAAACCTTGCATATGGCCAGGTCAGTGAAGGGCTTGGGAGGCAATGAAAAGTCAGAGAGAAGCCCAGATAAGCATCCAGGGTCTTCAACATGGTTCCTGAAAAGGTTGGATGCTTAGGAGTGAATGTGACATCAGATGATTGAGTACGGCATGTCAAGAGATGAAAAAGCTGACTACAGAACGAACAGGAGGCAGGTCAAGAAAGGAGCAGATGTCAAGGAGAACACCACTTACTCTTCTGCACGAGTGGCGTGTGGCAGGGGAAGTAGGGCAGGATGTTGAGATGATCGAGAGAGTCTCTTGAAGACAAGAGTAGGAGAAAAGGCAGAGCGGGCCACACAAGGTCAGTATCAACCCAGCGCTGATGTAGACAGCAGTCGTGGGCGTCCATGAGAAAGCAGTTTGGGGGATGTGAGCTGGCTCAGAGGAGTCGCTGGGAAATGAAAGGAACAGGTGGCACAGCAGAGGAGAGAACCTTACGGACGTACAGGGCACTCAGGGTTGGTTGAGGGGGCACCACGGAAGAGGGGAAGGTGGCCTAAAGAGTTCCCCATCTGGGGACGTCGCAGCCCTTGGGGTAAGAAGGTTGGCATGTGCCATATTGAGGCTGGATGGTGGGAGCTGAGCTGAGCTGAGCCGGGCCACCATAGGCTGGGTGTTTGAAGCCCTCAGCAAAAGTTGGGTAAAGGGCCAAAACGACTGGAGTGAAACAGGAAACGGGGCACTGTGGCACATTAAGACGGACCCCACAAAGAAATCATGGCAGGTAACCTCAGGGACACTGGAATGGACTCATGTGGATGGAGCATATTGTGAGTAGCAAATGTGCTTCCAAATGGCAGGGTAGTGGGTGGGAACCAAGGCAGAGAGGACATTTCGCACCAGTTACTGAATCCTGCCAAGCCGGTGGGGGTGGGAAAGGTGGAGGTCTAGCATAAGGCGCAGAGGCTCCACAAGGGAAGCAGGGAAGGACAGGGGACTCTGAAACCCAGTGGTGTACTCTAAGAAGATAGTGTGGCAGTAAGGTACACAGAGGGCGACAGCAGGGGGCGGGAAAGCAGGGGCCTAAGGAGCTTTTGTTCAGGAGGCCTAATTCCACGGACAACAGAGAGGCCAGGCAGAGGGGGATGGAGAGTGAGAGGAGGGTCTTAAACCCTGCCTGCAGGTGTTAAGAGACACGTGGCCAAGACTGAAGGCAAAGCGGGATCCGGCCCATGGGAAAGGAGAGTGGGAGGGCAAGCGCGAAGGGCAGGGGGACATCGAGGGACCCGACGGAAAAGAAACGGAGGCAGAGAATGCGTGGTGAGGACGAAGAGGAGGGAGTGAAGGCCTGGGGCAAAGTCCCATGGGCAACGGCTTGATTGAAAGGGAAGAGGGAGGAAGAAGGAAAGTGAGGTGGGGTGAGGCCAGGGAAAGGAGCAGCCAGAGCCAGTGGAAGGATGTGACAAGGAGACAGAAGATGGTTTCAGGCCAGGATGTGGCCTCGCAAGACGATAGAAAGAGCGTGAGCTGTGAGAGCAGTTCATGGGAGGGAGCACATCCCCGAGGAAGAAGGGATGACCCAGTGCAAATACATGACAGGCATTAGGGAGCGTTGAGAGAGCTGCATGGGTCCTAGAGAAGAGACAGGCTAAGAAAAGGGCCCCGTGAGGAAAGGTGGCAGATAGGATGTCAAAACAGGGCTTTGTTGCAACTACATGGGAGTGTCACCTCCCAGAGACCGATTAGGTGATGGGAGGCACCGAGAAGAGGATGAAGAGTGGAGTGTGGTGGACGGGAAGACCGGACACTATTGGGAGTGGGGTTGGGGGGTGGGGAGAAGAGGAGAGAGGTGGCAGGTTGAAATCCAGGCAGATCTCAGAGGTCCCAACCAGAAGGAAGTTTGGAGCTCCGAGGTCAGCCAGTGGAAGCAGAGGCATTGGGTGGAGGGGGAGGAAGAAGGGTAGCTAGCAGTGGCTGTTGCGTGGCTTTGAATAATGTGGCAAAAAAAAAAAAAAAATTCTTGGCTGGTTTTTATACTCTGGATTCTACTGAAACAGTGTGGGAGGCAGGGACAGGGTTCAGGTCTGGGTGTAGGTGGGTCTGACGAGGTTGGCCAGGAGGGCAGTGTGGGCACTGGTGGGCACAGGGCTAGGGAGGAGGATACGAGCTAAGTCCAGACACTGAAAAATCCATCTCATTTTACTGAAAAGCGAACTGACTTCAGGTCCGGTGCTGTGGGTGGTGACTCCGGGCTGGGGAAGCGGGGGAGATCAGTGAATCCACCCAGAGAGGACAGAGACATTGGCTGCGTGACAGGTAGGGGGAAAGGTCTGGTTAGCAGGAACACAGGGGCCCGGGAGAACCAGAACAAGGGTGTATGTTGGGACTGCTTCACAGATCTGATGATGATGGGTACCGTAGGAAAAGGGACAGCAAGCACCGAGAAAGAAGGACCAGATTTGGACCAGGCGGCGTTGACATGCCTGAGGGTCATCAAGTGTTGGAGGAAGGAGGTGTACGTGGAGGGGAGAAAAGAACAATGCTGTAACGCACACTGGGGTTTGGAGTATGTCGGGTGTCAGGGTGGTTACGGAAGGGACCGCGGTGGTTCTACGAGGAGACAGCCGGGCCGGTGTCCGGGTGGGGGCAGCGCTGGGATGTGAGGGACAAGTACTGTTGGCAAACGGTAGGCGGCTGGAGGCTGGCGAGGGGAGTGGCACCCCAGGGAGGCAGGGGGGGTTCCCGCCTCAGTGCTCCTGCCCTGGGATGGAGGGGTGGATTTCACCAGAAGGGCCGTGGGCATGGAACACAGTGGGGGCCGGAGAAAAGATTTGAGGGGTGAGCAGCAAAACATACAAACATCCAGACCTAACAAAAGCATGAAGGGCCGCAGCTGCTGCCAGGCCTCCGGGGGCGCCAGCGTCCTGGGATGAGAACCCCTGGGGGGAAGGGGCGCAGTGGGGAGAGGAGCAGGGAGATGAAGCTTGAGCACACGAGGGCCTGATCAGCAAAGATGGAGGCCTCAGAGTCAGGACTGTCACACATGGGGGACAAGGACTCCAGACCAGGCACACAGCGAGCAAATGGATGTAGCCCACGAGGCTCCCGGCGTGATGGAGGTGGTGTTGGGATTCGCCAGCAAGGTTAGGGAGTAGAGCGCAAATGCGGTCATCCAGACGCTGAGGACACTTGAGGAATAAGGCTGAGAGATGGGAGTGGCGACCAAAGGTAGTTGAGTTTTGTGGGTAAGAGCAGAGAGCACCAGATGGACTGTCCACAGCTAAGGAAGGGGCAGACAGGACAGGAGACCACACTGGTGGGAGAGAGATCCTGCTAGGGAGGCAGGAGGACAGGAGGAAGGGGGACAGCAGGACCCAGGGCTCACTGCGGGTGGAGACTGAGTGCAGTGGTGTTGGGCCATGTGGGCAGGGGCGAGGGCGGGAGGGAGGGCGCAAGGGAAAATGCTGTAGTGAAAGGAAAGAGGAAGGAGAGTCAGAGGAACAGGCTCCCGGAGAGCGCTGTAGGGAGAGTGTGCAACGAAGGGGTCCGAGTGGAAACAGGAAAGGTCGCAGGAGGGACGTGTGTGGGGCCCAGGCGGCCAGCAGAGTGTGGGTCCACAGGACGTGAGCAGGGGCTGGCGGGGGGAGCGTGCGGGTTCAGTACCGTATGTCTGAAGCAGAGACGACGGAGGTGAGTTGAGCAGGGGGTGAGGGAGCGAGCAGGGAGCACACAGCAGAGAGGATGGCAGAAGCAGCTGGACGACTCACAGGGTAGCTGAAGGAACGTCACGTGGCTCAGGTGGCAGGCTCAGATAGCAGGTTCCGATGTCATGTGTGCGGTAGACAAGCAGAGCAGGAGAGGCAGGGGGGCGGGCCCTGGAGGCCCATCAGGCGGGCAGTCTGCAGCGGGTGGGAGAACATGGTGGGGGAGAGGTGGTCCGAGGGGCAGGAGTGAGAAGGGGCAGGTGAGGGCCTCGCAGGTAGGGCAGGAGAGGCTGGGGAGGGTCAGGGAATGTCCTGTGCCGAGAGGGATGGCAGAGGGCCCGGGGGAGGGAGCGGACGAGAGGCATCCAGGAACTGTGCCCCTGGGTGTGGACAAGGTCCTGAGGAAGCCCGTGCAGGAGGAGGAGCACAGCAAGGTAAGACCAGCATTAGAACCTGGAGACACAGGAGGAGGCCAGAGGAGGATGCGGTGATAGAGGTGGCGGCCCATTGAGAATGTTGGGGACCCCCTGCCAGCGAAGGCATGGTGAGACGATGCGAGTTCCGAGAGGAGGTTAGAGAAACCACCGCTCCAAAATGGTGGACCGGCAAAGGTGGGTGGTGGCTTCGGGCAGACGGGGACAAGAGAGGGATTCGGTACAGCACCCTGGGAAGGACGATGACAGCAAGGGGGAGCAAGAGGGCTAATCAAAAGGGGAGGAGATCTGGAGGAAAGACTAGGAAATCTGCTGCATGACTGGCGTGTCGTGGAGAAGTGGGATGTGGTGCCGAAGATGAAGAGGTTTCTAGAAGACCAGAGCAGGAGAAAACGTGAGGGATGGGCTGAGCCACGTCAGGCTCTGGCCAGCGTGGAAAGAGAAAGACCGTGGAATCTCAGGCAGCCATGGAAGGCGGTCCTTCAGAGGTCACTCGGGTCAGGGAACTTAACGGGAAAACAAAGAAACGAGCAGCATGGGAGAAGGGAGAAAATCGTGGATGTAGGAGGGACCCTGGGTCTGTAAAGGGGACACCACGGAAAAGGGGAAGGCAGCTTGCAGAACTCCTGATCTGGGGGCTGCGGCAAATCTCAGAAGGCAAGAAGACTGCCGTGTGCAGTATGGAGGCCAGGGCAGGAACAGACCCGAACCACTGTAGTTGGACATTGGAATACCTGGGGCCACCTCGAGCCAGTGGGGAAAGGAGTCACGATAACCGAGGTGAGACAGGAACGGGGCAGCACTGCCCGTGGACCCTGCACAGAAACCATGGCAGGGAGCCTCAGGGTCACTGAGGCGGGCTCAGGTGGACGGAGTCCAGCGTGTGGGTGGCAGATCTGCTGGGAACTAGTGGGGGAGTGGGTGGGAACCAAGGTGGAAGGCATATTTTGCATTGATAACCAAATGTGTGCTGCTTCTCTAACACGGGGCTGAAGCGTGGATGTCTAGCAGGCAGCAGAGAGGTCGTACAGGGAACCAGAGAAGGACTGAGATTTTCAAAACCAGTGGAGTGCCCTAGGTCTGCTCTGAGAAGATAATGAAGGTTGTGCAGGGGCCCAGAAGGAGAGAACAACGGGCGGACAGTGGAGACTGGGGCTTGGGGGACTCGTTTCCATGAGGCGGGATGGTGGCTAATAGACGGGGGTGAGGCGGAATGGGATGGAGAGTGTGAGGGCCTTAAGTCTGCAAGTGGGCGCTGGGAGGGGAACATGGCCAAGAGGGGGGGAGGGCATAGGTCTGGGCCATCTCAACAAGGCGTGGGAGATCGAGCACGATGGACGGGGTTGGGTCCCCAGACCCGATGGAGAGGAGAAAGAGAAAGGAACACTAGATATGAGGGAAGGAGGACGAGCTCAAAGTGCAGGCCTGGTGTAAAGTCCGGTGGGCAAGGGCTTGATTGAAAAGGGAAGAGAGGAGGAAGGAAGGTGAGGTGGGGTGAGGCTAGGGGACAAGGGAGCCTAAAGGGGGGGCTGTGGTCAGAGCCAGTGGAAGGACCAGACGAGCGCCAGCAGGCGGGGTCAGAGAGAACATGGCCCGATGAGGGGGTTAAAGAGTGTGACCCTAGAGCAGGTCCCGGGAGGGAGCACCTCCCAATGGTGAAGGGATGACCCAAAGCAACTACGTGACAGGCTTTCGGGAGCTTTGAGAGGCGTGGGTCCTAGAGAAGCGCTGGGGTGCTCTCCCGGGGCCGAGGAGGGAAAGGGAAGAAATGTCTCATGAGGAAAGGTCACAGGAAGGAATGTGAAAATGGGGCCTGGAAGCAGTGTGACAGGTGGGTCACTTTCCAGAGACACAAGGTGGCACCGGGGAGGATGGAGAGTGGAGTGTGGTGGAAGGGGGAGGGATTGGACACCCAACAGGGGAAGCAGGGAGAAGAGGGAGGTGGCAGGTCTCGGCAGAGTGTGGGGCCCCACGGCGGGAGCAGAGGTATGAGGGGAGGGGAGAAGAGAGCTGCCTAGCAGTGGACCCTGAGCAGTGGCTGCTCCTAGAACCTTGAATGTTGTGGCAAGGGGATAATTTTTGGCCAGGCTCTACTATGGATCCGGCGGGGTTGGGGTGGGAGGTGGGGTTGGGGTGGGAGGCAGGGGAGGGGTGGGAGGGGCTTTGGGGTGGGAGGGACGGACAGGGGGGAGGGGGGAATGGGGTGGGAGGGAGGGTCGGGGGGGTGGTATTTGGGTGTCGGGGAGGGCATGGGTTTCGGGGATCAGTGGGCATGGGGTGGGGGTTGGGAGACACGAGCCATGCTCCAGGCGCGGGGAAAAACCTCTTTTCAAACTAGGCTGCTGGGGTGACGACACATCCAGGGTTGAGGATGATGAATACAGGCTGAGGAGAGGGCAGAGGAGACGAGCGAGTCCACTCAGAGAGGACACAGGAGAGTAGCTACAGGAAGGGTGCAAGGGAAGGTCTGCTGGATGGGAATCGCAGGGGGACGTGAGGACCACAGGGACAAGACTCTGCAGGGGACAGTGTCACGGGTCTGAAGTCGGGTGGGGTAACCTAGAGAGAGGCACGATGGCAGACACCGAAAGGACAAGATTAGGGCCAAAGATACTGTCACAGTGCCTTGTGTCATAAAGGGGGGGGGGGTAGAGGGGTGTGAGGGAGCCGTGTGAACAGAACGGTGCTCTCATGCAGACTGGGGTTTGGGGGTATGGATGTCAAAGAGTAAACGTGGAAAGAATGAGGTGGTTCCAAGAGGATAGAGCCGGGTCAATGTCAAATGTTGGGAATGCTGGGAATTTGAGGAACAAGGTCAATGGCAACTGGTGGAGCCCAGAAGCATATAAGGGGAGAGGGCAGCCAGGGAGCAGGTCGGGTTTCCGTAGCCCGGATTGTTCACAGGGATGGAGGGTGGTGGTCGACTTCATCTGAGGAGGATGCAGGCATGGCCCCCAAGGCAGGCCTATTAAGATCTCTGAGGGATGAGTTCTCTGCTCAAAGCAAAACCAAAAGAAAACCCCAAAATGAAAACACAGAAGAAGGCACGAGAGAGGACGCTGAGAGGCGGTCTTGGGGGTCACGCGTCCTCGGGTGAGAATCGCTGGGTGGAAGGGGCAGAGTGGAGGGCAGGCGGAGAGGTGAAGCTTGAGCCAGAGGAGCCCCTGAGCCGGGGGCAGACGGACGCATCAGAGTCAGGACTGTCAGACACGGGGCAAAGGACGTGGGACCAGGAAGACAGCGAGCAAATGGATGTAGCCGAGAAGGCCTCTGGTACGATGTGGGGTGGGTGGGAGGGTTGGGATCGACTGTCAGTGGGTGGGGAGTGCAGGCTAGTTGACACATTAGGACTAGGTCCAAGAGAGCGGAGAGTGGCGATCAAGAGGAAGTTGTGTGAGCACCGTGAGCACAGAGCACGGGGCGGGCTGTCCACGCAGAAGGAAGGGGCAGGCGGGACAGGAGACCACAGGGCTGATCATCTGGGGGAGAGATGCTGCCAGGGAGGCAGGAGGACCCAGGGCTCCTGCAGGTGGAGGCCGAGTGAGTGCAGTGGTGTCGGGCCATGTGGGCAGGGGCGAGGGCGGGAGGGAGGGTGGAAGGGAAAATGCTGTAGTGAAAGGAAAGAGGAAGGAAAGTCAGAGGAACAGGCTCCCGGAGAGCGCTGTAGGGAGAGTGTGCAACGAAGGGGTCCGAGTGGAAACAGAAAAGGTCACAGGAGGGACGTGTGTGGGGCCCAGGCGGCCAGCAGAGTGTGGGTCCACAGGACGTGAGCAGGGGCTGGCGGGGGAGCGTGCGGGTTCAGTACCGTATGTCTGAAGCAGAGATGACGGAGGTAGGGTGAGCGGGGGGTGAGGGAGCGAGCAGGGAGCACACAGCAGAGAGGACGGCGGAAGCAGCTGGACGACTCAGAGGGTAGCTGAAGGAACGTCATGTGGCTCAGGTGGCAGGACGGTTCCGATGTCATGTGTGCGGTAGACAAGCAGAGCAGGAGAGGCAGGGGGGCGGGCCCTGGAGGCCCATCAGGCGATGGCCCATCAGTCCGCAGCAGGTGGGAGAACATGGTGGGGGAGAGGTGGTCCGAGGGGCAGGAGTGAGAAGGGGCAGGTGAGGGCCTCGCAAGTAGGGCAGGAGAGGCTGGGGGGGTCAGGGAATGAATGTCCTGTGCCGAGAGGGATGGCAGAGGGCCCGGGGGAGGGAGTCGACGAGAGGCATCCAGGAACTGTGCCCCCGGGTGTGGACAAGGTCCTGAGGAAGCCCATGCAGGAAGAACAGTGCAGGTGTGCCAAGAGAGGAACATGGGAGAGGTGGAAGGTGAGGTAGCAGAGGCAGAGGCCCATTTAAAGGGCAGGAACAACCCTGTTCGCGAAAGAAATACTGAGGCAATGAAAGGTCAGAGAGAAGTCAAGAGAAGGAACCACTGTCTCCAAGATGGCAGACACAAGAGGGTAGAACCGGGTCAGCAGAAGGAGTCAGTACAGCAGGTTGGGGACCAAGAACCTGGCTACAGAGGAGCATGAGGGCGGGTCAGAAGGGAGCAGACACCAAGGAAGAGACCACTGAATTCATGGCAGAACTGGGACTGGATGCTGAGGATGAAGTAGAGGGTTTCTGGAAGACAGAGGTGGGAGAGGAGGCAGAGGATAGGCTGCACGAGGCGCTTCTGCATCCAGTGGGGGGAGAGAGAGTGGCATCTGAGCAGCCACGAAGGCAGTGGGGGGTATTGGTGGGGACAGGGTGTCAATGGGAAGGGCAGGGCAGGCTGCTCCGAGGAGGGCAGAGAATCTCAGGAATGCGCAGGGGGCTCAGGAAGGGTAAGGAGGGCGGTACTGTGAGGAGGGAGGCGGCCTGAGGAGCTCCTCTCTGGGGACATCAGCAAGGCTGGGGGGGGGGGTGGTGCAGAGTGGCATGTGGGGTATATAAGGCCAGATGACAGAAGCAGAGCTGAGCAGAACATAGCCAAGATGCTACAGGCAGGGCGTTTGAAGTCGAGGGCCCCGAACGAGGTGGGAAAGGAACTGTGTAAGGACAGAACACAGAGGGGGAGGGGCAGCACTCCACATTAAGACACGTCCTGCACAGAGACCTCTGGCCGGTCACTTCAGGGCCTTGGGATGGACTCACGTGGCTGGAGTCCAGTGCGTGGGTAGAAAATCTGCTTAGAGTGGAGGAGTGCACAGTAACCAAGGCAGAAGTGACGGTTTGTAGCAATAACTAATTCGTGTATGCTACATCAGGAAGGCTGGGGGGGGTAGAGGTCTGGCACCCAGCAGAGCCTGTACAGGGAAGCAGGTAAGAAGTGACCTTTAAGCCAGCATGATGCCCTGGGTCTATCGAAGAAGATGACGGCAGCAGAGGGGCAGGGAGGGAGAGCAAGGGGTGGGCTGGTGAGGTCTGGGGACCCTTGTTTTAGAGGCTTGATGTGGTGGACACCAGAGGCAGCAGGGCTTACTGGATGGAGAACGAGAGGGGGGGCTGACATCTGCACGTGGCCAAGAGGGAAGGAGGGCAACGGGGGATCTGGACCGTGTCAGTGGGGTGTGGAGGGCAAGCGTGATGGGCGGGGGTGCATCAAGGGGACCCGGTGGAGAAGGAATGGAAGCAGGGGCGGTGAGGGAAGGAGGACGAGCTCAAAGTGCAGGCCTGGTGTAAAGTCCGGTGGGCAAGGGCTTGATCGAAAAGGGAAGAGAGGAGGAAGGAAGGTGAGGTGGGGTGAGGCTAGGGGACAAGAAGGGAGCCTAAAGGGGGGGCGGTGGTCAGAGCCAGTGGAAGGACCGGACGAGCGCCAGCAGGTGGGTTCAGAGAGAACGTGGCCCGTTGAGGGGATGGAAAGGGTATGAACTGAGAGCAGGTCCCGGGAGGGAGCACCTCCCAATGGTGAAGGGATGACCCAATGCGACTACATGACAGGCTTTCGGGAGCTTTGAGAGGCGTGGGGCCTAGAGAAGAGGCGGGGTGCTCTCCGGGGGCTGAGGAGGGAAGGGGAAGGAATGTGAAAATGGGGCCTTGGTGCAGTGTGACAGGAGGGTCACGTCTCAGGGACGGGCAAGGTGCAGGGGACCCCCAGGGGACAAAGGAGAGGGGAGCATGGAAGGGAGGCAGGCTGGCCGCCAACAGGCCGGGCGGAGAAGAGGGAGGTGGCAGCGTCTGCACCCTGGCACTTCTCGACGTGCCTGCTGGAGGCGCGTCCAGGGCTCCGGGCCACCAGCGGGAGCAGTGGCGTGGGGAAGGAAGAGTAGCAAGGGGTGGTGGCAGGGGCCGCCCCTACAGCCTTGAATGTTGTGGTCAGAGTAGAACTTTCCAGCCAGGCTCTTTACTACGGATCCGGTGGGGATGGGGTGGGAGGTGGGCACGGCAGTTGGGTTGGACGGGAGGGCAGGGCTGGGATTAATGGGGTGTATGTGCAGAGGGGTGTGGGAGACGTGGCGAAGCTCCAGGCACAGAGAAAACCACGTTTTAAACTGAGCTCGCAACCCATCTAGACGTCCAACGTTGGGGGTGATGACCACAGACTGAAGCGAGGCTGGGGAAGACCAGCGCGTCTACCCAGAGAGGACACAGGACAGGAGCTGCAGGGACGGTGGCAGGTCTGCTGGGCAGGAATCCCAGACGGACGTGAGGACCACAGTGAGGGGGCGGTCACGGGTCTGAAATGAGGAGAGGTAACCTAGGGAAGGAGCCAGCGGCACCCACGGAGAAAAACCAGTATTGGCCCAGAGATACGGTCACGTTGCCGGTAAGTCCTCACGGCTGAGGGCGGGAGGGTGTGAACAGAACGATGCGATGCTCTCGTGCAGACTGGGCTGGGGGCACAGCAGGTGTCGGGACCACCTGCTCAAAGAATGCGGTGCTTCCAAGAGGACAGAGCCGGGTCGGTGTCGGTGTGGGGGACTGTTGGGAATGTGAGGAACGCTGTTAACTGTTCAGGGTGTCAGTGGCAACCGAGGGAAGGAGAAGGTGACAGGCGGTGCCCGGGGAGTGCGGCCCGGGGAGTGAGCTGGGCTTCCACCGCAGTGGTTCTTCCCGAGGATGGGGGGGTGGTTTTCACCCGAGGGGGGCTGTGGGCGCGGCCCCCAAGGCAGGCCTATCACAACATCTGAGGGGGAGCAGTGCTCTGCTCCAACAAGCACAAAACCAAAAAAACACAAAAAGAAACCCCTAAACCACGACCCGATGATGATGCTGAGAGGCGGTCTTGGGGGTCACGCGTCCTCGGGTGAGAATCGCTGGGTGGAAGGGGCAGAGTGGAGGGCGGGCGGAGAGGTGAAGCTTGAGCAGATGAGCCCCTGAGCCGGGGGTGCATGGGGACATCAGAGTCAGGACTGTGAGACACGGGGGAAGGGACGTGGGACCAGGAAGACAGCGAGCAAATGGATGTAGCCGAGAAGGCACCTGGCACATTGGGGGCTGGGTGCGGATTCACGGTCAGCGTGTAGGGAGTGGCGTGCCAAAGTGGTGTTCCCAGAGCTAGGGACGCTTCAGGACTCGGGCCGAGAGAGAGGAGAATGGCGATCGAAAGGAAGTTGTGTGAGCACCGTGAGCTCAGAGCACGGGGCGGGCTGTCCACGCAGAAGGAAGGGGCAGGCGGGACAGGAGACCACAGGGCTGATCATCTGGGGGAGAGATGCTGCCCGGGAGGCAGGAGGACCCAGGGCTCCTGCAGGTGGAGGCTGAGTGAGTGCAGTGGTGTTGGGCCATGTGGGCAGGGGCGAGGGCGGGAGGGAGGGTGGAAGGGAAAATGCGGTAGTGAAAGGAAAGAGGAAGGAGAATCAGAGGAACAGCCTTCCGGAGAGCACTGTAGGGAGTGTGTGCAACGAAGGGGTCCGAATGGAAACAGGAAAGGTCACAGGAGGGACGTGTGTGGGGCCCAGGTGGCCAGCAGAGTGTGGGTCCACAGGACGTGAGCAGGGGCTGGCGGGAGAGTGTGCGGGTTCAGTACCGTATGTCTGAAGCAGAGAAGACGGAGGGGAGTTGGGGGGCGGGTGAGGGAGCGAGCAGGGAGCACACAGCAGAGAGGACGGCGGAAGCAGCTGGACGACTCAGAGGGTAGCTGAAGGAACGTCACGTGGCTCAGGTAGCGGGACGGTTCCGATGTCATGTGTGCGGTAGACAAGCAGAGCAGGAGAGGCAGGGGGGCGGGCCCTGGAGGCCCATCAGGCGATGGCCCATCAGTCCGCAGCAGGTGGGAGAACATGGTGGGGGAGAGGTGGTCCGAGGGGCAGGAGTGAGAAGGGGCAGGTGAGGGCCTCGCAAGTAGGGCAGGAGAGGCTGGGGAGGGTCAGGGAATGAATGTCCTGTGCCGAGAGGGATGGCAGAGGGCCCGGGGGAGGGAGCGGACGAGAGGCATCCAGAAACTGCCCCCCAAATGTGGACAAGGTATTGAAGAACCAACCCCCGGCCCCAGGAGGAAGAGGACAGCCTGCGAGGAAGCAGGGGTGGGGGGAGGCGGCCAGAGGAGAGGAGTCAGGAGAGCTGGTGGCCCGTTTAAAATGTTGGGGACAACGCTGTCAGTGCAGGGCATGGTGAGAAGATGAAAGGTCAGAGAAAGGACCAGGGAATGACCTCCCAAGTGGCCGACCCGAAACGTAGAGGGGTTAGCAGCGACATCAGCAGCAGGTGGATTCAGTACAGCACACTGGGACAAAGGTCCTGTCAAGAGGAAGAAGATGTGGCGGAAAAGACCCGTGACCCCTTCACGTGCCCGGCAGGTGGTAGGTGAAGAAGGACAGGACGCTGTGGATGGAGCAGAGTGTCTCTGAGCACACTGATGCTGCACACGGCGTAAAAGAGACAGTGGGGTCTGGAGAAAGCCGTGAGAAGGTGGTCGTGGGATGGGATTTGTGTCAGGGGAGTCAACGGGACGAGAAGAGCGGCAGGCAGTGGGGGAGGAGGAGACAACCTGTGGCCGCCTGCGGGGCTCGGGTTTGGTAAAAGGGCCTCAGGGAGAACGGAACCGCGCCCTGAAGAACTTCCCAGCAGCGGGATGTCGGCAGGTCTGGGGGCAAAAGGGGAGGCCCGTGTGCTCATAAGGCCCGATGGTGGGAGCCCGCTAATGAATGTAAGAACGCATAGGTGCTGCTGTGTGACTGTGTGACAGTGTAGAATATTACAGAATATTTACAGCCGAATAAAGCCACATTGGTACGGTGCCGTCACTTGGACTTTGAAAGGACGGCACTGGGCGCCGGTAACCGTGAATGCCACAGACGGTGACGCGCCATTTATACGTTCGCTGTTTTTCCAACGGAAGGGAGCGGAGGAAAAGTGGAAAGAAGTGGCTGAAATGAAATTGGAATTAAGCTGACAGTAGACTTAACTAAGTAATCTCGCAACTATTGGGCAACATTATAATGGTGATGATCCACAGTGCTGCCTGTCAGCTTGATCACAGTTAATGGGATAAAGGGAACTGGGAGAAATATGTAAACATAAATTGTTGTAGAGAAACAGGTGGCTGCCTGCAAACTATCACGTAATCGCGTGGAAGCTGGCCGACTCGGGAGAATGCACGGCCGTCCAGAGCTAAGTTCGGGAAGCGAAGCCTGGACGGAGGGCACCGGCTGCAATCCTCTAGTGCTTCTGGTGTCCAGATATGAAGGTGCGAGTAAGCCGTGAGAGGAATTTGGAGTGATGAGAGTAGGTTAAGGAGGAAGTTCCCGAGTGGAACCCGGCCTGAGTGCTATGACCAAGCAGAGGTCTTTTCCCTACAGTCAAAAGAGGGAAAAGAGGAAATGAGCGGATATGCCACCTTTGTGGTGCATCGTGGAGAGGGGTTATCGTTTAAGAACGGCAGCAACAAAGGTTTGTACCCTGACCACGGTGTGACGAGGGACAGGATGGGGAGATGGGTTGAAAGCCGCACAGCGGGAATGTTAGAAATTTCAGCGTTTGAGGAAAGCCAGGGCGGGTACAAGGAGGAGGGGCAGGTGAAAGGAGATCTGAAACTGGGAATGTTGGTCCAGCTCGTGGGTCAAACTGGAGGAATATGGATTCTAAGGCTGGATGGATACAGATTCCAGTGATCAAGGCAGAGGGAAATGGTGGTTGAACACTAATTTCGACCTATCCTACTTTTTAAAGATCTGAGTAAAAACACAGATTATGTGCTTAGCTTGGAAAAGGGCAAAGTTTCCCGAGGGGCCGTGAAGAAGGATCCCTGTGAGTGGCCGGAGGTGGGTAAAAGTGAACAACTCTGATGCAGATTTTACTTAATTGCAACTGTTCATAGTGTCGGGAGTTATATTATTAATATCGAACACCAAGTAATAGGATGGAGACCACAGATTCGTAAGAGGTAGGAGCCCATCGGAATCCTGCGGTAGCTCAAGAGCAGACGGAGGTTAAGGAGGTGCAGGTACCAAGTTGAGCACAGTTACGAATTGTTATGTGGGAGGCGGCGTCCCTAATGACAGAGAAAAGAGGCTCCTATACCTGGACTATTAAACTGGATCTTCGGATGGGTATCTTCTGTTGAAGACTTTTTAAGTGAGTTATTTAAATGAGTGAAAATGCTTTGAGACGAGAACTATGATGCACTCAAGGCCTGACAGTCCAATAATAAAAGCAATATAGGGGGTCACAGTGGTTGTGAATCATAATGGAACAAAAAGCTCAACAGGCAGGGGGCATCCTAGAGGTCGGGTGGGGGAAACAGTCCTAGAACGTTGCACATACCCGTAGTCTGTGCTCTCGGGGTGCAGTAAACCTTGAGAGGAAAGCAAGTTGCTGAATGGGAAAGGGTGAGAAGAAAGAACGCTGCCCTGAAAGCTTTTCTAAGCATGTCTGCACAAAGGAGGAATGGCCGGAGGACCGAAGACCAGTAGGACTAACTGAATAGAGACCTGGGATAATGGTCAGCTTCCCACAAACGGCCCGTGGTTTGAGGGGAGGATTTACGGGACCATGTTGATGTTGGGCTCGAGTACATTTATTTTATCAGATGGCGTTTAGATTTTTTGCCCACGTATAAAGTAAGGGGGAGTGAGAAAGTTTAAAGATATAGCACAGACCAAGATAACCGTGGGAACCACTTCCTGGAGGTCAGAGGGTATGTCCTATGAACTGTGGAAGACTTGATTTTAAAGAGGATAAAGGTAGAAAGTGCATAGTTCCACGACCGAAACAACAACAGCTTCTGTTTATTGAGTGTTTACTATGTGTCTGGCACCATGCTAATCACCTTATTTAGTTTCATTTCATCTTTACGACAATCCTAACAAGCTTATGGAAATCTAAGAATTTGTCCAAGTTACCCAGTCCGTATGTAGCAGATCCAGATCCCAATCTGTCTCTCCCCAAAACCTATATTCCTTTCTATTATGATATACAGTTTTCAAGTTGAAAAAAATCAGTCTGTAGAATTTCTGTGTGTGTGTGTGTGTGTGTGTGTGTGTGTGTGTGTGTGATTGTATGGAAAATATACTTTTTGAAATAAGTAGAAGTAATATATAGATCTTCAGGTGATTAGAAAAATTCACAGTATTTGCAATGGGGAAAACGCAAAAAAAAAAAAAAAAAAAAGCAAAAAAAAAAACAAAAAAAAAAAACAAAAACGGGGTGGTGGTGGTGGTGGTGAAAGACTCTTATTACCATCTATGTCCTGGTATTTCACTTCTGTTCTTTGCACAGCAAAGACTTTGAATTGGCCATAGGTTAAAAATGTTAGAGTTTCTGACCAAGACTAAAGAATAGAAAGGAGTTTGATTTTAAGCAGGTATACGATGGGTCGACTAAAAATCGACTACTAACAATTAAATTTTAAAAGTCCGACTGTCGAGACAAAACTCCGTTTCTTTTCTCCAAGACGCAAGGACGAGAGTTTATAACTATAAACAGTTTAACACAAATCGGAACACCCTTTGCCAAGTTTAACAGAGAACAAAGAAAACTCTCCAAGTGCCAAATTTTTATGAACAACATACTAACACACCATCAAGCAAAAGAGTCCATAGCCAGCAGACCAAAGGTTGAAACCTCTGGGCTAATTTGTAAGATCTGTGTTTTCAAAATAAAGTAACTCCTTAGAAAGGAGGGGTGAGGAAACCTTCCCGATACTTCCTCTCTTGGTAGAAATGTTTTTTCTTATCGTGGTTTGCTCCTGTACAATGTAATTTCTGTACTTTCAATATTGTTGTTTTCTGTATTTTGATATTGTAAAGTTGTATCTGTTGTATTCTGTTAAGACCACTCCCTGGGGTGTGAGGCACCTGACTTAGTTATCCAAGTGAGCCTGGGGAATTGGGAGGAGCTCGCATTCTCAGCTGGGAAGGGCTTGATTCTTCAGTGAGTTCAGCATTTTGCTTCCCTTTAAAATTAAGTTGCGAAGTAATGGCATCCCTTAAAAACCAGAAACCTTAGAAGTACAATAAGGGGAGGACTTTTGAGAAAAGGAGAGGTGGCTACTGGGGGGAAAAAAAACAATGATGCAGTGCAGTTTCCCAGGATGATGGCTGAAGCCCAGGGCTGTGTTAAGCCTGGGCCCAGATACTGGTTTGGACCAAGGGAAAATAAAGCTAGCTTTACTGAAGAGCACAGTACAGCCCATTTCATTGGTGGCTGGTGGACATACTTTCGACAAATGTAACCAGAGGGAAACAGACCAGGAGAGAAAGTGAAGCCGGAAGGGGATGGAGCTAGAGGAACTTCATAAAGGGATCAAGGAGGTGATCAGAAGTCAAAGCCAGATGGCCTAATGCTTGAAGGAGAAATATTGAAGGCCAGATAAGAAAGTGCCTTCCTACCCAGGGGGTTATGGATCCGGGGTGGTTGCAGGATGGAAATGTAGGTCCGACTAGGGCCAGAGGGAACCACCTGGGGTTCAGACCCAGCAACGGTGCCAACTTGAATCTACCTCGTGCTAGAGTGAGTAGCCTGGTCTATCGTCCGACGCAGAGGAGATTGGGCAGGGGCTCCCAGAACCAACATCTGAAGAGGGAGTTGGGAGAGGGGCTAAGAGAAGGCAGGTTAAGCCCCAGACGGAACTGAATGATGACCAGGGATAACTATTTACTAGTACTTTTACGATTTCTTGTAACTCTGTAACTTCCCCAGTATTTGTTAATTTTGTTAACTTCTGTTTTTTCCTGTACCGGTAGTAAAAATTGTTTTTTCGTGTACTGGTAGTAAAAATTGTTTTTTCCTGTACTAGTAATAAAAATTGTTGAAAACATCAATGCGATAGGTGTGCTTATTTCTGTAAAAACTGGCTAACAGTGTCGGAGTGAATCCGAGAAGAGCTCAGGTGGGAAAACGGGAAAAGAAAATCAAGTGCAATAAATACTTGACATTCATTCAGAGAGGTCGGTCACAAGACCTCAAACCCCAAGTTTGTACATCCTGTTGGCCCTAGCCGTTGGCTCTCCTTCAGAGGTCTCCCCACCCCTCCCTCAAGAGCGCATATGGGCCAAGGAGAGACTTCCAGTGCCCTTCCCAAATGTGGAGATACAGAGGCTGGCTAAGCCACTCGTCAGGATGAGTCCTACTCTCAGACTTGTGCTGTAGGACCCCCAGAAACGATGATCTTAAAATGCCATGGAGCTACTGAATACAAAGTCCTTAGGAGGCCCCCGAAAAAAATCTTGAGAAGTAGGCTACGATCCTTCACAGGCGACACCAGGTACACGAACCCCCATTCGTGGTCACACTGTTACAACAGAAAGCACGGGTTCCTTTCGGAGCCACCGCCGTATACGTTCAGTTTAAACGTCCCGCAAGTATTACTTAGAGACCTGGTCATAAAATTGGTATTTCTGCAGGAGTTAATTTTATCAATATAAATATACCATCATTGTCATTGCATGTAATTCTGGAAGAGAACCATATTCCTGACCCCCAAACATCTGCCCAGACGTTTAAGAGCTCAAGTTGCCCTGCGTTCTGAACCTCATCTCCTCCCTTCTGTGGGTTAGTACCTGCTGTCGAATCATCATCAGGCAAACGAACAAGAGTGTAACATATTCCTGGTTGGTTATAAGGGAGGCTGGGGGCTGGGATGCAGCAGAGCACTTCGTAGGAATCTGATGGTTCCACCTGCACTGTCACTTTCTCCAGCAGCTGGTCATTGAGAGTATTGGTGCATTCAAACTGAAAAGTGAGCAGACAGAAAAGCTATGGTGGAGGAGAACCGATTTCCAGCAAGTTGTTCCTTCCCACCCATAATCCACAACTCTGTTCTGGGACCCACTGTCCCTTTCCTGTCTACACTGTCCTGCAGGTCCCCTCCTAAGACTTCTCTCGAGGCAACACGACAGCCTTGAGTTCTTTTTGTTTGTATTATTCATCCGTTTTTTGCTTCTTCCTGAGACTGCGGTCTACGGAACAAGACGGCAGAAGTCTGACAGCTAAGAAGCAAACTGAAATCCAAGTTCTTGGAACAAGCCACTTAATTTACCCTGATGTTAAATGAGGGTTATTTTTTAATAGGTTATATACTTGATGTTGTGCCAGCTACTTCAGACATCTCGGTTTCACGTCCTTTTAAAGTTTAACCGTCATTGATTTTGAGATTGAAAAAGATAAAAAATAAATAAAAAATAAAAAATAAAAAAATGAAAAAAATAAAAAATAAATACAGTTTAACCATCGTATGAAGGCATTTCTACAGCTACTGAGTCAGGGAAAAAACCCAGAAATGAGGCCAAGTTACTGCTCAGTAAAATCATAATCATAAACTAGAATCATACACCAAAGGGGAGTCGATACTCATCTCTAAAGCACACGGAGCCAGGGCGGGAACCGGGATAGCCCTTCTCTCACCTGGAACACGATGTGATCGGTAAACATGTGCTTGATACAACGAACAAAATATTCTGTCTCTGCTTCTGTAAGTTGAACAGGCTCAGAAGACTTGAACAAGGGTCCTAGGTTCATAAACTCGGGAACGGCGGCCATTTGTTCTTTCAAGGAGAAAAAAAAAAAAAGTCACAGAGGAAAAGACATGCCTCTGGGTGCCTCAAATGTTTTAAGTTGCCGCTGCTTCACTAACAGTTGGAAGGCTCTACCAGAATGTCCCCGAGCGTTAGTGAAGTCATCTTTTATGAGAGTTTATCTATTGAATTACTACAAAGAAAAATAAATAAATTCCTAGTATTGTAAAATTTGAGTTCCCCATTAACCAAGACACCTCGTAAGAACAACTCTCCCAGTTAGTGACTTAGCAGTTGGAAATTGAAAAGTCCCAGGGATTCCAGGTAGCCGCCACTCATGACGATAAATGATTCGCACAAAGGTTTCCAGGGCTGAAAATTAATCAACTTGAATAAAAGTAGTGGACTTCATTATATTTACCGTGCCTGGGGTGCGAGACTATTACTTCTACCCATTAAGTCATCATACCTTGGAAAATGTCTTGCCTGGAAGGAGCCAGCTTCTCTGGCTTGGTAGCCACGAGTGTGATTTCTGCAAAGACAGATGTGAACAGTCAAATGAGCCTCCCGCCCACTGTCAAGCTAAAAAACGCAGACAGAAACTTCTAGCGGATGTACAAGGAGCTATTCCCTAAATTATACCAGTCGGTTCTCTGTCCCCCTTTTCAGAGAGATGCTCATATTGAAATGTATTTAGTGAATGTAGTTTGTGAAATAATCAGTGGCCCTAAAAATCCAGAATTTGCTTTAAAGGGACCAGGACGTCCCCAAAAAACCAAACTACTAAAAGGCACAATTTATACAACAGACCTCATGACCGAGACAGAAAGATGAGTTGTGTCCTAATAGAAAAACTGAGAATGTGGAAGGTTAGAAGATCTCTCTCCTCCTCACCTCGAGCCACTAAACTCTTTTCTTTTTTGAGTTTTAAAGTGAGATATTCTTTGGGAATATTTTTTATGAGCTTGTTCCATACACTCTTTCACAACAAGCCTCCGGTAGCAAAATTAAGAATTTCCCAATCTCAGAAAATAAAAACGGCAGCTGGCAGCATAGTCACTGCCCTGAGACACGCAGTGACCACGAACTTCACACGCGGGAACACTTAGCAGCGAGAGAAGAAAAAACTCAATCTGGGTCATGTTTCATACTCTATGAGACGACCAGGAAAAAACTTTTAAAAACCCTAATTAAAAAAATACATCCGGGGCGCCTGGGTGGCTCAGACGGTTGGGCGTCCGACTTCGGCTCAGGTCATGATCTCGCGGTTCGTGGGTTCGGGCCCCGTGTCGGGCTCTGGGCTGACAGCTCAGAGCCTGGAGCCTGCTTCCGATTCTGTCTCCCTCCCTCTCTGCCCCTCCCCCACTCACACCTCTGTCTCTCTCTCAAAAATAAAGATTAAAAAAAATAATAAAAAATAAAAAACACACCCAGGGACACCTGGGTGGCTCAGTCAGTTAGGCCTCCAATTCTTGATTTTGGCTCAGGTCATGATCTCACAGTTAGTTCGTGGGTTCAAACCCCACGTCGGGACTCTGTGCTGACAGTGCAGAGCCTCCTTGGGATTCTCTGTTTCCCTCTCTCTCTGCCCCTCCCTGCTCTCTAAATAAATAAACATTAAAAAAAAAAAATCCATGTTAGTTCCATAAGATTCAGGAGCGACGATTAAACAAATCAAAGAAGTCTTTGCGAAAATATACTAACAGCATATTTCACTGGTGCAAAATCACTCTCACATAGGAAAACTAACAGTAAAGGGTTCCCGTTACCTGCTTTCTGTTCAAAGACAGGAGCCATAGCAAGAGGAATGGATTTCATGTCAAAGGGCTTTTCTGAAGGCTCCAACGTGTACTGGTGTAAGGCTTTCTCCATCCCCGGCACAGAGACAGTGAGGCCTACAAAATAGAAATCTCAGCATTCTAACTCCTTGCCAATCCTAGGATCCAGACAGGCCCAGATGTGTAGTATTTATCTAAGCTTTCTGAAGAAAGAGAAGGATTAAGCCACAGACTTTATAACTTAAATGGTTAAAAACGAAGCTGTCTTATAAGACTGCCTTCTAATTTTGCCCAAGGAAGCATGGGAGCAGAGCATCCAGATATCCAACAAATTAGAAGTACCTTCCAGGAAAGAAAGCAACTTAGCCACGTGGGAACAACCGTAACATAGAGGGAAAAGGTAGAGCCAATCCAGAGGAAGTTCAAGGAGAACCAGCAACAAGCAGTGCTCTCCGGGCCTTTACATACTTTCGGTTCCCCTAGAAATGGAAGCGCATGCAAAGACAAACGACAAGCATGTGCCTAGTGAAGTCGGCTCTTAATGCAGATCACAAGATAATGCTTCCAAGATGCCATTTGGGGACCAAAAACGTATTTGTCTCCATTCCTGGCTCTCACTGACCGTTGAAGATGTAGGTAGCATTCAGTGACATCTGCCTCTGCTGCAGCACATTCAGATAGAAAGTAGCTCTGTCCCGAACCTCATCATCAGTATCCATCATACACCTGTCCAGGGGACACAGAAGAGGCCTGTCACAGCATCCTCAAGTTTTCCGAGAGCTTGCTTTCCCACCATACCCAAACGACACAGAGCAGGCTATCCGACACTACCTTTGGAAAAGAGCTCAACAGCCAACAGTGGATCCTACAATCTCCATAAATTTGGGAGACTGTCCTGAACTGGTAAAGAAATAGGGTCTTTATGAACCAGAAGCACTATGTAAGCAGGCATTAAAATGATTAGGAAGAATACAAAAACATGAGATAGCAGGTTGGAGTCTAGTCTTGAATATGCAGCCACATGACCCTGGTAAAGACTCAGACTTCTTCATCATTAAGAGATGGGACCATTATGCTTTCTAAGGATACTAAAAAGGATTCAGAATCCAGCCACTGTTACTCCTCAAATGGCAGTTTGTTTTACTTCAACCAGCCAGCCTTTAGCTTATAATTTTTCTGCTTCAATTATAAGATGTAATCACAGAGTATTTGCTAAAGCAGATCTTTTCCTCATCAAGTAGGGAACCATGGAAACCATGAAAAGCTGATTTTTCAACTCTCCATAGTGAATCACTTTGAAGTTGGCCCCTATTCTGCAAATTGAGGCACATATATTTAAGTCACTTCCTCAAACTCCACGGGAGAAAGTCAAAATCAAATCTACGTGTGCACACACAATTACTAGAAAGATAACAAAAATGCCATTCGCCCCTGACTTATTCCATCAGTTCTACTCTTAGGCTCCACGAAACATTTGATATGGTACAATGAAGCATTGTCTGTTCAGTCATATGGCGTCCTTAAAAAAAAAAAAAAGACATACTTACCTTTGTAAGAGGACAAGGATGCTTGGGAGAAGATTCTCATTTTGAGCCCCAAATTTAGCCAAAGCACTCACAGCGGCTACAATGAAGCATAAGACAGAACAACATACATACTGTATTGGTTTCTCAGGGTTACGCAGTAATTATTCAAAAAACGAAAAACAAAACAAAAACCAAAAAAAGAGGCTTCCCCGTGTTCAGTGGGAATAAACTCTCTTAATTTGTGTATTTCTTGATTTTATCTCTTTGACCCATTTAAGCCTAACTAGAAATCTGCAGGCCCAAGACAGCTATGGATAGGAAAATTCTCTATGCACTGAGAAAAAAGAATCATATGTGTGTGTGTGTGTGTGTGTGTGTGTATACATATATGTATATGTATGTATACGCATATATGCATATATATGTATATGTATATGTATGTATGTATGTATACACATATACATATATACATACATATACATATACGTATATATACGTATACATATACATACATATACATATATGTGTGTATATATACATATATACACACATATACACATATATATACATATACATACATATACACATATATACATATACATATATGTGTATATGTATATATATGTGTATATATGTATGTATATGTATATATATATGTATATGTATATATACATATATATATGTGTATATGTATATATGTATGTATATATGTATGTATATGTATATATAGGCCTTCCTCCACTCTGACCACAGCCCCCTGTATACCACAGTGACGTAATTAAGCTCTAACACAACCAACCAGCCCCAAGCATAAAAAGCAACTCTACTATTAAATTCACTCCATTCAGGAAAAGATTTATTGCTTACCTAACTTTTGTCGGGAGTGGTGCCGGGGGTAGAAAGAGAAAAGACACAGTCCCTGATCTCAGGGAGTTGGACTCTAGTGGAGAAGACAGGTAAGTAAAGAGACAATGACAACGTGGTAAAGTCCACGGCAGAACTACATCCAGGATGCTACGTGAGAAGAGAGAGAGAGGAGCCTAAATCAGAACAGCTGGAGAAGGGACCCAGGGATGGACGCTTGCTACCTGCGCTAAAACTTGAGGGGACAAGTCAAGTTAGCCGGAGGGAAAGGGCGGGGAAGGAGCGCCACAGGCAGAGAGAACAAATCCAAGGCAGGGGGAGGCAGTGACACGACGGAACAGGTACGCTTGAGCCTCACGCTTCTTAGGACCGGACATCGAATACGGGGCACACCTGCGTATTTGTAACAGGGCGCATTACGAACCGGCTGTTCGTAAGCAGACTCTGTGCGCCAAGGCCATTTTGGAAGCCAAGTGTGGAGAACAGACTGGACCCCTGTGAGACTACCATGCGGTCGGACTAGGCGGGCATCTGAAATGGAGGAGGGCCTACACCAGCACTTGGGGAAACAGAAAAGAGAGAATGCAGAAACGCTAAGGCGGCGGAGTTGACGTGACTTTGTCAGGGGGCCGATGGGGCTTCTAAAACGGCAGAATACGCTTCCGTCTTCACGGCTGAGTGGATGGTAAAGGTGAGGACTTCCGTTTGGGTTGCATCTGAAGTGCCTTAGGCAGGGGCATACAAGTTCAGGAAAGAGACCCGGGACCGCAATGCCACGGCATAGCGGTGGAGCTCGGAAAAGGACCCCCACAAAAGACAGCGTTATAGCCATTAGTACGAAGTGTGTGTATTCTCAAGTGTGTATTTTTTGAGGGTGTATTTTTAAGTTGGTAAGACAGACCCTCAAGGGAAACGAGCATTTTAAGGAACGAAAGAGAAGCCTTACAAATCAGACCGGGGAGGGACGGAAGTCACGGGCTCTCGTGGACACCGAGCGGAGAGTTTCAAGATGTGTTCAGCCACTCATTCAGGCCGAAGGAGGTGAACAAAGGTAAGAACTTGATTTTCCAACTAGCTTATCGGTAATTTTAAAAATTAGCTTCGGAGGGCTTTTAAGGGAGAGAGCCAGTTTATCGTGCGTTGAAGAAAAAAATGGGGAATAAATTCACGGAGGCAGTTAGTAACGGCTGCTTCAAGTTTACCTGACAGGGGAGGTATAGTCAATACCTAGTAAGAAACAGTGCATCAGAGGAAGGTTTATATATATATTTTTTTATAAATTTTCTTGAATATTTATTCATTTTTTGAGGGAGAGAGAACAAGAACAAGCAGGAAAGGGACAGAGACAGAGAAGGAGACACAGAATCCGAAGCAGACTCCAGGCTCTGAGCTGTCAGCGCAGAGCCCGACGAGGGGCTCAAACTCACGAACCGCGAGATCATGACCTGAGCTGAAGTCGGACGCTTAACCGACTGAGCCACCCAGGTGCCCCAGTTTATATTTTTAATAGGAGAGCTTTTTACCTGTTCATATGCTCAGGGGAAGGAATGATTAGAGAGGAGGAAGTAAAAAAAAATGTCCTAAGATCTCTTGAAAAAGTCACTTAAAAATACACACACACACACACAAACACACACACACACACGCACACACTTCATACTAATGGCTCTAAGTCTGAAAAAAACCACCTGATCCCATCACAGCATTCCTATCATACTGAAAGTCAAGAGTTATCTGTCTCTAACCAGCAGCAGAAATCCGGATGGAAACCGAGCGCCAACCAAGAGCTGCGTTATCTGGCCCAAGTAGGTCCCAAGCCCCGACCCTCACTCAGACCTTGCAACTTCATTTTCCAATTTCATCACCACCCCCCCTGAGTTAATAAGCATTTCAGAGGATTAGGAGTCCCGTCGGTACCAGCGTTCCAATGACTCACCAGCTCTGACAGCCTCGTTCTCCAGTACGACCCTATTAAAGATAAAGCGGATATACTTGGAGGGGACGGGCGTTCTGGGGCCCTCTTTGCCCAACAAGTGTAGAATCTTAGTGGCCAGAACAGTGTGCTCACAGTCCTCAATGAATTCACAAAGGTGGGCTAGACCGGCTTCTTTACCCTCGGGGTTCTCTTCCACAATGCTGATTATGCAGTCCACGATGGCTCGCTTATATTCAAAGCCTCCCTGGCAAAAGAGAAAACAGCCATTCATTCGGAGGAGGACGCTTTTTGAAGAAATGCGTCTAACTCCGGGGCTCAAGCTTATCATATTCAAATTTCCTTTCCTTTCCCTTCTGAAAGAAACAAAAGTGTCTGGGCTCCCAGTGCTAAAACAACAGCATGTTTAGTGATGAGAAGACGGCAACCAGAATTAAGCACACTATTTCGGAGGCATGCTGAGAGGATAAAGCTGTTTTAAATAACGACGGATGGGATCTCATGGGAATCGGTAAGAATTTGAGAGAGCAACTTTCTATGATGAGAATGTGTCTTGTCTACCTACATCATCTCGGAGCATGTTGGAGAGGAAAGTCATCATGACGCTGTGCTTTCGAGGGTATTTCTGGCAGAGAGCACTGATTGCCTGTACAACCACCACCTGTAGAAAAACACAGAAAGGATGTTCGTCTCTACAGCTTTAGCTACGAGGCACACTTTGCCTCTTACTGGCTGCAAACTAAGAAGGCGCTGTAGTTACCTCAAATGGCAATAAGGCTTCTCCGTGAAGGACCGGGTAGGAGGGCTCAAAGGAAAATAAACAACAATTTTCAAGAGACCCCATCCCCTTGCTCCAAGCACATAAGCCCAGAAAAATTTTAAAGTCAACAGTGAAGAGAAAAAGCGTCAACAGACCGATTTCCGTAGAAGAAAGAGTTACTGAGGAACTAGTTCACAAAATGGTTTCTAGGAAAATGTTACCACAACTTAACTTTAAAGACCAGTGTCAAGAAGTAAGTAGGGTGTGAAATTTTACCCTACTTGCAAGCTAACACGTTAGTCTGCAATTTCATGGATTGCTGGGAGAGAAAACACGGGACTCCTGGATCAGAGATGGGCGGCTAAATACTCACAGCAATGGCAGTAGTTAGAGCATCAGCATCTGGGGGCAGTATCCTCGGCCCCAATTCCCAGAGGGCAATGCGAAAAGGGCCACGGTAGCTCTCATTAGAGAAGAACCCTGAGGTATGGAACTCAAATAGTTTACATCTTTATTATACTGGACAGTGAGCATGCCTGCTTTTTGCTCTAGAGAAAGTACTAGGTGTATCTTCTAGGGAAAGGTGGAAACCTGCCTTTTAATTTTTTAATTTGTAAATGTTTACTTATTTTTGAGAGAGAGAGACACACACACACAGTGCGAGCCAGGGAGGAACAGACAGAGAGGGAGACACAGAATCTGAAGCAGACTCCAGGCCCTGAGCTGTTAGCACAGAGCCCGATTGGGCGGGGGGGCTCGAACCCGCGAACCGTGAGATCATGACCTGAGCCGAAGTCAGACGCTTCACCCACTGAGCCACCCAGGCAACCCAGTTTTATTATTTTTTTTAATGTTTATTTATTTTTGAGACAGAGCGAGAGAGAGCATGCGTGGGAGAGGGGCAGAGAGAGAGGGAGACATAGAATCTGATGCAGGGTACAGGCTCTGAGCTGTCAGCACAGAGCCCGACGTAGGGCTTGAACCCATGAACCATGAGATCATGACCTAAGCTGAAGTCGGACCCTTAACCAACTGAGCCAACTAGGCTCCCCTGTCCTTTACTTTTAGAGGGAGAAGCTATTATCTCTAAGGCTGGAAGAGATCTTGAACTACACAAAGGGAACATGTACATGCGTAACTAATGAGATCTAATGGATACAAACGTGTATAATAGCAACAACAGACAATATCAGAAAAGCATTTTAAGAACATTCAAAACTAACATAAACATAAAGGCACAATAGTACGCTTGAACAAATTAAAAGATATCCCTTGTTCTCGGATAGGATGTCTCAACAACATCAGGATGATATCTGTTCTCCCCTACGTTAACTTACAAAGTCAATGTGATCCCAATAAAAATGTCAATGAGATTTTTCATGAAGCTAGACAAGTTAGTACTGAAATTCACAAGGAAAAATAAACGCGTAAGAATAGCTAGAGAAAAAAACCAAAGAGGGGGTATTAATCCTTCCTATAAAGCTCGTATATTTAAAATAGTGTGTGGTACTGATGTATGACTAAATGAACAACAAAACAGAACAGAAAGCCCAAAGATAGACCCACGTACGTATGGAAACTTCGTATATGATAAAGGGGGTGTCTCAAACCACTGGGGCAAAGACCCGTCTTTTAAATAAAATTTGGAGGCAGGGAGAGCGATGAAATAATCATTGAAAAAGGGTAAGATTAGATCCATTTCTCATACCGTATGTAATAATAAAACCCAATGGATCAGAGATTTAAATGTAAAACATGAAACTATATATACACTAGAAGAAATCATAGGTGAGTCCCTACTCACCCAATCAGAATCTATAATCTGAAGGGAAAGGCTTCTAACTACTCCCCAAAAGTCAAATGCAACAAGATGGACAAATCTGACTACATAAAAAGAACGAACTTTCGCATAAATAAAATATGAAAGACATCAGAAGAAAAGTCAAAAGACAAATGAGAAACGGGGAGAAAATATCACATTTCACAGATAAAGAGCTAATATCCCTACTATATAAAAAACCTGAAATAACTGAGGAAATAAAAGACCAAACTTCCTATAGAAGAAGATGGAGAAAAGAGATGAGCAAACAATATTCAAAAAGAATTATTAAATGATCTTCAAAAATGTAAAAAGATGTTTACCTTCCTTCATAAGAGAAACTCATTAAAACTACACTGAGATACATTCTCTCACCCATCAGGTTGGCAAAACTTCAAAATACAAGCCACTCTACTGGTGAGACTATGGGGAAGCTGGCACTCTATTACATTGCTGGTGCAATTTAGCATTCTGTACAAAACTGCCTGTCGATTTACCCTTCAACCTAGCATGTGACCTTCTAGGAAGTGACCCTGAGATGCACCTCCAACATTTTGAGAAAACATACGCACAAGGTTATCCACTGCAGTTATTTGTAATTGCAAAAGACTGAAACCTAAATGTCTAAGCACAGGAGGCTCATTCAGTAAGCTATACTACAAAATGACCGTCATAATCTCCCAAGGTTCCCCAGGATTCAAAATGTCCACCTGAATATACAGGCTACATTTGTTTTTTTTAAAGTCTAGATATATACTAGAAGGGAGTAAATAGAGCCAGTTATACTTCTTGGCTGACAATTAAATAAGAAAGAAATAATAACATCTTTCTACTTTAATTCTTTTAACTGAAATTTATTTTATTGTTCTTTTGATCATCTCTGACACATTCTCACCAGTTCTATTCAACACTGTAGTGGAAGTCCTAGTCATTTTAATTAGGCAAGAAGAAAAAGAAAGGGAAGGCTTTTAGATTGTAAATGAAGAAGTAAAACGGTCTCTATTCACAGATAACATGATTATTTATATAGACAACCCTAAGGAAGGCATAACAAGTACTAGAACCAATAAGGTTTCAGTATCAGAAAGGATACCAAGTTATGAGAAAAAAAAAAGTATTTTTATATACTACTAGCAAACAATAAAACAGAAATTTTAATAGAAAAAAAGCATAAAATATTTATAATTTAGCAAAAGATGAGCAAGACCAAGAGAGTAATTGGTAATAAACATTACTCAGAGACATTAAAGAAGACCTATATAAAGGCAGAGGTATACCATATTCATGAACTGGAAGAATATGGTTATGATGTCAGTTCTCCCCATATTTATTTATAGATTCAACATAACCCCAATCATAATCCTAACTGACTTTGTTTTATACAAATTATAAGCCAGCTCTAAATTTTATATGGAAATGTCAAGGACCTATAATATTAAAAAAGGGCAAATTGAAAGAACATACTACTTGACACTTAAAGAGGTACCATAAAGCTACATTAATCAATACAGTTTGGTAATGACACAGGATTGACAAAGAGATCAACAGAATATTCTAAGGAGCCCAGATATATACCTACAATTATATAATTGTCTGCTTTTCAGACAAAGATCTCAAAGCATTCCAATGGGGAAAAGAGAATTCTTTTCAACAAATTATGTTGGAATGACTAGATATTAGTATGGAAAAAACCTGAACTTATCACATGCAATACATAAATATTAATTCAAATTGGATCATAGGCCAAAATGTAAAAGCTGAAACCATAAAACATTTAAAAAACAAGAAAGTATCTTTAAGGCTTGGAAGTAGACAAAACAATAACAGTAAAAGAAAAAGATTAATAAATTAGACTTCAGAAAAATTTAACACTTTTGCTCATCCAAAGACACTATGAAGGGGCGCCTGGATGGATGAGTCGGTTAAGCATCCAACTTCGGCTCAGGTCATGATCTCACGGTTTGTGAGTTTGAGCCCCGCATCGGGCTCTGTGCTGACAGCTCAGAGCCTGAAGCCTGCTTCGGATTCTGTGTGTGTCTCTCTCTCTCTGCCCCTCCCCCGCTCATGCACTGTCTCTCTCTGTCTCAAAAATAAATAAGCATTAAAAAAATAATAAGACACTGTTAAGAAAAGAAATAGGCAAGCCAGAGACTGGAAGAAAACAATCATATTTAAACTTTTACCTTGAACTCGTCTGAGATTTCAGACACAAAAGAAGATATCTGTTTCATGAGCCTGTCCACACTGCTCTCACTCCCTGTTTTGAGGAGTGTAGTAATGGCCAGGGTAGCAATGCTTCTGTTTGAGTCTGTGATCAAGTTTTCTAAGTCCAGATTGCAGGCAGTAACAGCAGAGGGGTGCTTCATTGCCACCTTGTGGAAGGGCAAGAAAAATAAATTAAGCAAACTGCTATTGCTGAAGACCGGAACTTTAAAAAACAATGAAAGAAAAAAATAGAAATTTTAATTAAGGTAAGTGACTTTTAAAAATCTAAATGGGGGTGGGGGGGTGCGCCTGGGTGGCTCAGTTGGTTGAGCGTCCGACTTTGGCTCAGGTCATGATCTCACAGCTCATGAGTTCGAGCCCCGTGTCGGGCTCTTGTGCTGACAGCTCAGAGACTGGAGCCTGCTTCGGATTCTGTGTCTCCCGCTCTCTCTGCCCCTAACCCACTCACATTCTGTCTCTGTCTCTCTCAAAAATAAATAAACATTAAAAACAATTTTTTTTAATCTAAATGGGACAATATAGGTCCAAAGTAATTGTTTCAAGAAGAACATTTCCCATTAATACGGTATGAAATAGCATTTGGTAAATGATTAACTGCCAGAGTCATAGTGTATAACAGCATTTTCTCTTCCTAGGTTTCTATAACCTTTATAACAATATCGTAGTCCGTGTTTTATTACACTTGGCCTGTTTTTCTTTATAGTACATGTGTACGTGGATGTCTGTTCTACTAGATGTAAGGATCTCAGAGAATAGCACCTAGTGTTGTAAATACTGCTCAAAGAGTGTTAATGGCTTATCACTTAGAAAACATTTCTGTCTTTAAGCAAACTCCAGCCAAATTGGTTTGTTCATGCTCATCACAACATGTCTATCATCTGGCTTCTTTGCTTCTGTCAAAATTGTTCACCCCTCTGACTATCTCAATACTGGTATAGAATCCATTACCCACAATTTAAAAAAATTTGAAAACTCAGCAAAGCATTGGCATCGAAATTCATTTTAACAGGAAAATCCGACCCACACTAATGTAAAACTAGTTAAATAATAATTTAAGAGGACAGTCATATATATATACCACAGAAATATTAATGTGTCTAATGGCAGGGTATCGCTCGAGGTTCAGTGGGGTGAGTATGTAAGAGATAGAACCATATCACCTTCCTAAAACTCACACAATACTGAATTCTGAGACACATCTGGCCCTAATATTACAGACAAAAGAATGTGGACCTATGTCAACTCTTTAAAATATAACTCTAATTGTTATTCTCTATTGGGACACCTGGGTGGCTCTGTCGGTTAAGCGTCCGACTCTCAGTTTCAGTTCAGGTCATGATCTCGTGGTTTCATGGGTTCGAGCCCCGTGTCGGGCTCTGCGCTGACAGTGTGGAGCCTGCTTGGGATTCTCTCTCTCTCTCCCTCTCTCTCTCTGCCCCTCCTCTGCTTATGCTCTCTTGCTCTCTCTCAAATAAAAACTTAAAAAAAAAATCTTTAATTGTTATTCTATACAGGGTTCTTCCATGGCCGTCCTACAAAGTTTCTTCCATGGCTTCTCTCTCCTCCAGTTGTTCATACAATTAATTTATAACTGATCACACACTACCTGATGACAAGTCTTCTACTACCTTAAACTTTCATTTATGGTTACTTATTCTGTGTTTCTAAGTTATATCCTGTAGAACTATGCTATCCAATATGGTAGCCAATAGCCAAATGTGACTAATAAGCATTTGAAATGTGGCTGGTCCAAATTAAGATATGCTCTAAATATAAAATATACACTGGATATTAAACATTTAATATGAAAAAATATAAGGCAAAATAGACCTTTAATAATTTTATAATGATTACATGTCGATATGACATTTTACATATATTAGGGTAAATTAAATGTATTATTACCATTAATTTCATCTTGACAGGGCACCTGGGTGGCTCAATCGGTTAAGCTTAAGCGTCTGACTTCAGCCCAGGTCATGATCTCACAGTTTGTGAGTTCGAGCCCCACGTGTCAGCTGTGCTGACAGCTCAGAGCCTGGAGCCTACTTTGGATTCTGTGTGTGTGTGTGTGTGTGTGTGTCTCTCTCTCTGTCCCTTTCTCGCTCATGCTCTGTCTCTCTCAAAAATAAACATTAAAAATTTTAAAAATAAAAAAATAAAATTAATCTCATCTTGAAAAATGTTTTAATGTGGTCAGTATAAAATTTAAAATTACGTATGTGAGTCACATTGTGTTACACCAGCATTGTCCCAGAAAAATTTCTACAGCAATAGAAACGTTCTTTACTTTTGCACTGTCCAATATGAGGGTCACTAACCATGTCACTATTGAGCACATGAAGTGTGACTAGAGTGACTGAGGGGCTGAATTTTTAATTTTATTTCATTTTGATTAATTTAAATGGAAATGGCCACTCATGGCCAATGGCCATCATATTGGACAATGTGGTTTTCAGCTACAGAGTGCTCAGCAGTCAGAAATGAATTATTAGTCTTTAGCTGAATAGCAAAAATGGCCATACCTAAAGCCACAAGTACAAGGAAGGTGCTCTAGAAGTGAAGTCCATAAATCATGCCTACTAACCTTGAGAGAAAGCCAAATGCCTCACATGAATGTTTCTCAGTCAAACATGGATACAAGTCAATAGTTGGCAAAAGGACCTACCTTGTTCAAGGTCCTCACAGCTGCATATCTCAACGCTGGCTTAGGAGAGCTACAGAAAAGCTGAAGAACTAGGGGAAATACAGATCACCATGAATATATCTCATTTCATCATATAGTACATGAAGAATCATATTCAAAATATGCATAAGGAGATTAGATCGCAGCATCAGTACCTCATATGAGAAACACATCATCAAAAATAGAAAAAGCACTTCTTGAGCTATAAAAGTTTAAATATAGGAAACAAAGTTTATTTATCTGTAAGAATTAATATATCCATGAATATTGGAATCTGTGGAATACTTATAGCTATAAGAGCAAATGGACTTTTTTAACCATGAAGGAGAACTCAAGGCAAGAACTGAAGGCATGAGTGTTACTTGTCTTCTAAGTAAAATTTTTTAATGTTTCACACAGGGAAATAGTAACTTCAGAAAAAAAGCGCCAACTAAGTAAAGAACAACAAAAATAAATGACCCACCTAGCAGAATGCAAAGGCATATAGAGAGAGCTAAGGTTCAAAAATCATTCTTACTACCTCTCCTGCAGACCCGTGGGACTTAAAACAAAAACACACTAATGTAAACAACAGCCGGGTAGGGAACATACAACTGACCTGAAACAGCAGGTGCCAACTCCCTTGCAGTACAGTTAGGAAGATGGATGATGGCTGACGCAGCTTCATAAATAACCATTTCATGTTTATTTCGCAAGCAGCTCTCAATGAAATCGAACAGTGGGCTTTCATGGCTGACAATAAATACAGGGCATGATCAGATATCAAAAAGAACAGGTGCAATAAGCATCGAAGTTAAAAACACAGGGAGATTGAGGAACACTTTCGGAATTATGGGTGGAGGACCCCTGAAAATACATTCCTCCATAAAAGCAAAGAGAACACTGGCATAAGGTTCCAAAATTAACTTGCTCAGCACTCTAGAAATTAGCCAAAGGCTTGCAACAATCCTAGCAACATTTGCTCAAGAAAAGTTACATCTTCATAAGAACAACAAGCTTTCTGGTGTTCTCCTTTGCTCTATTTCTATTCCCTCTGTCCAATTTCATGAAAGCCTTGGAAATCAGCAGCCTCAGAACTGTAGTAGCTATGAAAGCCAGCAGCCTAGCAGCCACCAGAGGAGACAGATGGGTTTGGAGCTCCATCAAAAGCCTAGTCCCCAGGGAAATATCACTATTTGACCTGACTCGTGCTCCCTAAAAAAGCTTCATTCATGGAGCTGATCTTCATTTCATCTGACTCAGAGTTCATTCAGTGAGGAAAGCCCTATCCTCAGCAAGTTTGTCCCAAAAAATCAGTGGCCACTGTTTATCACTGCAGTTGCCAGAGACAATGATGTCACTCGGGACAAATAAGAGGGTGGCTGAAAACCTTAAAAGGAAAATCTGAGAAATGAGATCTCCACAAGAGGCCTTGGCAATATCTGACATATTCCTGGGGATCCAGAAGGCCATGCACATGTAGAAGACTGTGCAAATGCCCAGGAAAGGCCAGACAAGCCCTAATCCCTTGACTTTGAGGTTCTATGCAAGTAGGAAGTGAAGGCTAAGGCAGAGTTGTAAACTGCCAGAGCATGGAAGGCATACCCCAACACACAAAGTGCCCACTGGAAAAAGATTTGGAGATATATTGGCTTAAATCATTTAAGAAAATCTGTCAAGGAGCTCCTGGGTGGCTCAGTCGATTAAGCATCTGACTTCAGCTCAGGACACGATCTCATGGTTCGTGAGTTTGAGCCCCACATCAGGCTCTCTGCTGTCAGCACAGAACCCACTCTGTATCCTCTGTCCCCCTCTCTCTCTGACCCTCCCATGCTTGTGCATACACACACATGCTCTCTCTCTCAAAAATAAACATTAAAAAGAAAAAAGAAAATCTGTTAAATCATTATCTGATGACTTAGCTAATCAAGCAGACTTCAGTACCTGTACATGACAAAGAGTAAGACTGCAGAATTAGTCCAGGAAAGTCACTGAACAAACAACAACAAACAGCAATAATAACAACCTCTGAGGATGGAGAAGAGAGAAATGTGATTTACAGAGTTACCACAATACATAAAATATCTAATTTTTGACAAAAAGTGATGATACATGTTAAAGAAATAGTAAAGTATGCCCCATATGTAGGGGAGAAAACCAGACCGTACCGATTATTCTTGAGGAAGCCCAGGTATTGGAATTATTGGGCAAAGATTTTGTCAATAAATATAAACACGTTCAAAGAAACAAAGGAAATCATGTCTAAAGAATGAAAGAGAATTAAAGACATGACAATCATACCTCACCAAAGAGAGAATATCGATAAAGAGAAATGAGTTTCGGTTTACTTGTTTTGTTTTCTTTTAAAAAGCCAAATAGAAATTCTGGATTTGGAAAGTACAATAATGAATGAAAAATTCAAATCTGCAATTCAATGGCTGATTTGCACTGGCAGTAGAAAGAAATCAGTAAACCTGAAGGAAGTAGAAAGAAATCAGATAATCCAGCTAAGAAAGAAAAAAGAATGGAAAAAAAAAAAAAAGAGCAGAGCTTTGGAAATCTATGGAATATGACCCAGTGTATGAACGAACATTTGCATAATAGGAGGCCCAGAAGGAAAATAGAGAGACAAAAGGGCAAAAGGAATATATGAAGAAATGATTAACAAAACTGCCCAAATTTGATGAAAAGCATTAATCTATGCACTTGAGTAGCTCAACAAATCCCAAGCAGAATAAAAAGAAGAAGATCCACACAGTGACACACCATAGTCAATCCACTGAAAGCAGACGACAAAGAGAAAATCTTGACAGCAGCAAGGTAAAAACTACTGCATCATGCTTCAAAAGGGATCATCAATACAATCAATGGCTAACTTTTCACCTGAAACAAGGGAAGAGAGAGGGCATAGAATGCCATATTCAAAGTGCTGAAATATAAAAACAAGAATTCTATATCCAGCAAAACTATCCTCCAAAAAACAAAGGCTAAATAAGGATATTCCCAGAGAAGCAATGACTGAAAGAAAGCACTGCTGACAGATTTACAAAAAAAACATCCTAAAGGAAGTCCTTTATGCTTAAAGATTTACACCGAACAGTGATGTGAATAATCAAGGCGAAATAAAGAGCACTAGACATGATAATTATGTGAGTTGATATCAAAGAGTCTATAGACAACTTTTTTTTCATTTCTCTTCTTCACTACTTTAAAGGACATGAAATGGTATAAAGCAATAATTATAACCCTACAGTTGACGCTTGAACAACACAGGTTTGAACTACATGGATCAACTTATATGCAGACTTCTTATGATAGAGTACTGCAAATATATTTTCTCTTCCTTATAATTTTCTTAATGACATTTTCTTTTCTCTAGCCTACTTTATTATAAGAATATAGCATTTAATACATATAACACAAAATACGTGGTTTATGGTATCAGTAAGGCTTCCGGTCAACAGTAGACTATTAGAAGTTAAATTTTGGAGAAGTCAAAAATTATATGCAGATTTTTAACTCGATGGAGGGCTGGCTCCTCTACTCCCCACATTGTTCAAGGATCAACTGTATATTGCTGGATTTATAACACATACATGCCATATATATGGCAATTATAGCAAATAGGAGCCCAGAGAGAATGAAACTATATTGGAGAAAAGATTCTGTATTTTACTAAAATTAAATTAGTATTAATCTGAAGCAGTCTGTGGTAAAGTAAAATGCATATTCTAATCCCTAGAGTAACAGCTAAGAAAAAACTGGAAAAAAAGTTAAAATACTGACAGAGACATTAAAATGATACACTGAAAATATTTATTTAACACAAAACAAGGTAGTCAAAGAGGAGAGAAACAGAAAAAGACAGGAGACATAGAACAATCAGCACAATGGCAAAAGTAAATCCAACTCTATTAATAATTATATCAAATGTAAATAGTCTAATTATCCCAACCGAAAAAATAGAAATGGCCAGACAGGATAAAAAAAGCAAGATCCAATTATATGCTGTCCACAAGAGTCACACATTCAGATTCAATAAATCATATGGAAAATGGAAAAATATTTTCAACTGAATGAAAACAAAGACACATGAAAATTTATGAGATGTAGCTAAAGCAATGCTGGGAGGGAAATGTAGAGTTTTAAACACCAATACCAAAGAAGAAAAGTCCCGAATCCATAACCAAAACTTCCACAATTAAGACATTAGAAAAACAAGAGTGAATCAACCCGACAGCAAGCAAAAGAAAGGAAATAAAATCAGAACAGAGATCAACAGACTAGAATGCAGAAAAAAATAATAATGATAATAAAGAAAATCAATAAAACCCAAAGTTAGTTCTTTGAAAAGATCAACAAAATTGACAAATCTTTAGCTAGACTAATCAAGGAAAAAAAAAAGAAAAGAAAAAACACAAATTACCAAAATAAGGAACGAAGAAAGGAACAACACTACTGACCCTAAGGAAACTTAAGTGATGATAAGGGGATATTATGAACAACTCTATGCCATTTCTAGGGCTTTGTCCCCCCAAATGCCAAACTACTAAAATTGGCTCACGAAGAAATGCACAATCTAAATAGGTCTGGGAGTTATTTAAAACCTTCCCTCAAAGAAAAGCACAGGTCCCAGTGACGTCACTGGTTACTTCTATCAAATATTTCAAGAAATAATACCAATCTTCCAGCAACTCTCCCAGGAAATAAATGAGCATTACTTCCCAGCTAATGCTGCGATGCCAGGATTACCTATGAACAAGCCTAACAAATGTTCACAAGAAAACTACAGCCCAGCATTTCTGTCATATACACAAAACTCCTTACCAAAACACACACACACCCACCCACCCACCCACACACACACACATACAACTAATAAATGACCATAGCAAGGCTACAGGACACAAGATTAACCTGCAAAAACCAACTGTATTTCTATATATTGGCAACAATAATCCAAAATGAAATTAATAATTCCATTCATAATAACATCAAAAAGAAATACTTAGAAATGCATTTAATAAAACAGTGCAAGACCTTCCCACCAAAAACTACAAAAGCCTGCTGAGAAATCAAAGTAATTTCAGAAGCAGTCTCTGATCATGGACTGGAAGACTCAATATCAAGATGGCAATTCCCCCAAAATGATTTATTCAAGTAGGTCTATTGTTCTATTCAATGTAATCCCTACCAAAATGCTGGCAGTCTTTTGTTGCAGACATTCAAAGCTGTTCCTAAAATTTATACAGAAACGCAAGGACCAAACAGTCAAAACAGTTTTCAAAAACCTAAATATATAAAGCAAACATTGACATATCTGATGGGAAACACAGCAATACAATAATAGTAAAACACTTCAAGACTCTATTTTCAATAATGGATACAACATCCAGAGAGAAAATCAAGTGGATTGGAATAACGTTACAGACCAAATGGACCTGACATACACAGAACATTCTACCCAATGGCAGCAGGATACACATTCTTCCCAAGAGCACAAAGAACATTCTCCAGGATTGATCACCTGTTAGGTCACAAAACAAGTCTTCACAAGGTTAAGAAGATTAAAATCATACCAAGTATCTTTTCTCATCACAATGAAATAAAACGAGAAATCGGGACACCTGGGTGGCTCAGTCGGTTAAGCGCCCGTCTCTTGATCTCAGCTCAGGTCAGGATCTCACTGTTTATGAGATTGAGCCTTGAGCTGGGTTTTGCGCTAACAGCACGGAGCCTGCTTGGGATAATCTCTCGTACATGCCCCCCCCCCCCCTCCTCTTTGCCCACCCTTTCCCACCCTTCGTGCGAGGGTGCACATGCACACGCTCTCTCAAAATAAATTAAATAAACTTAAAAAAAGAGACTAGAAATCAATAACAAAAGGAAAACTGGCACATTCACAAATACATAGAAAGTAAACCACACACTCTTGAACAACCAATGGCTCAAAGAGGAAATCAAAATGAAAATTAGAAAATAAGAGACAACAAATATTTGCAAGAAAGCAGAACTGAGTGGGAAGTTTATAGTGAAAAATTGTAAGTTTTTAAAATGCCATCTATGCCAGGATACATACAAAATCAAAAAGAACTGCCATGGTAATTCTGAGAATTAACAAGTGAGGGGTAAGGGTCATTTCATCCCAAACTGATCTGCTGGCCAACCCCCAAAAGAAGTTGAGTTCCTCTATGACAACTGGACTCAGTCAAGTGTGTAAGGCAATCAGTCCTGGTCAAGCACAAAGCTTAGACTGGAGCTCCTTCCCATCATGCCAAGGGAAGAAGGACTGGTACTTGCCCAACCCTGAAAGAAGAAGATTCCTGCTACTAACGTGCCACATCATACAGCTGCAAGATTTGCAGCCCAGACCATGATGCCCCGGAAGGGCTGCTTCCCCGAAAAAATGGCACTGTCACAACAGGTTCTATCTGGTGATCCCTTACAATTTCTCGTACCATTGTTCATGGTGGTCTCTTACAATTTTTTCCCCGCTGTGGCATCAGATGTAATGTCTATCATATTATATTACTTCCCCATCCCTCCCCTGCTCACAACAGTGAGTAGGTGGTGTTTCTGTGCTTAATGCGGTTTAAAACCCACAAAGCCCAAGGGTCATGATCCCTCTCTCAGGGTGTGAAAACTGCCCTGAGAGACCCCTGCACACCGAACCAGAATGAACGAACAATGGGGGACCCGGTGCATCAGATATTGCGTCAGTCTCTATGGGTTTCCCCTCATGAATGGTATTCCAGTAGGCTATATGTGAGTTTTTCTTGGACATTTGTGCTTACTTGCGTAAAAACTGTTACAGCAAGGTGGACATCAAGTCAGGTTTCTACTGTGGTTTCTGGAAGTCAATCAAACGGTCAGAGGTCAAAGACACATTTTGGCATTTTGGCAGTACCGGGATGGCTGGTCTCACTAACTACCTGTGAGAAATAGCCCTGAAGTCCTAATGAGTGAAAAATCTGGGGAACAGCACTGCCCAGGTGACAACTCGGCGGTTGTTATTAATGCCCTTGGTGGAAGCATCCCAGGAAGAGGCAAACTTGACTGAGGGCCAGGCTAAACAATCCCTGATAAAACTACACAGAAAAATAAGGATGCAAAACAAGAGCCGGGAGACACTCCTGCGGAATAAGGGAGGATCTGGTCTACCGTCTATCGACGTTATGATAAAGCTGTGATAATAAAGAATGTGTTGCTGGGGTGGAAACAGAAGTATAGAGCAGTGGAGCCCAGGACCCCAGAAACAGTGTGTACAAGGATACCTGATTTATGACAAAGCTGACATTGTATAGCAGTGGATACGAACAGGTATTTCAACAAATGGTACCAGGACTACTCAGTAGCCATGGCTGGGGAGTTAAATTGCTACCTCATACCATATCCAAAAAACAATTCCAAGTAGTTTATAGACCTAAAACATGAAAGCTAAAACTATAATGCAGGGTGCCTGGGTGGCTCAGTCGGTTAAGCGTCCAGCTTGGTTTTGGCTCAGGTCATGATCCCGTGGTTCCTGAGTTTGAGCCCGCATTGAGATCTGCACTGACAATTCGGAGCTGGCTTGGGATTCTTTCTCCCTCTCCCTCTGCTCCTCCCTCGAGAGCTCATACTTACGCTCAGGCTCGCTCGCTCTCTCTTGCTCTCTTGCTCTCTCTCCAATAAATAAATAGACCTTTAAAAAAGTTTATCTTAAGTTTATCTTTATCTTAAGAGATAATGTTTATAAAAAATATCATGGAAAATATATTTGAGACCTTGGGGTAGAAGATGTCTTCAGCAAGACACCAAAAACAGTATTCCAAAAGTCAAAGATTGATCAATGTGACTACATTAAAGAAGTTCTGTTCATTAAGACACCAGGAGAGAGAGAACAGACAAACCTGAGTGGGAAAAGCTATCTGCAACATACACAACCAAAAAAGAACTCCTAGAAATCAGTACGAATAAGGCAGATAACCCAATAAAAAACTGGGTATTTCAATAGAAAGGATATTCAAATGGTTAATAAACATAGAAAACGTTTCCCAAACTCATCAGTTAATTAGGGAATTACAAATTAAAACCACTATGACTTGACGAGGATGCCAAGGTAATGCAATGGAAAAAGAATCTTTCACCAGGCAGTGCTTAGACAACTGCAAACTCCTATTTCAACCAGATACCCACATGCAAAAGAATGAAACTGGACCCCTACCTCACACTATATACGAAGATACCTCAAAATGTACCAAAGACCTAAATGTAAAAGATAAAATTATAAAACTCTTAGAAGACTGCACAGGTATAAATCTTCATGACCCTGGACTGGACAATGGTTTCCTTTAGTACAATACCGGAAGCACAAACAACCAAAAAAAAAAACCCAAAAACTAGACAAATTGGGCTTCATCAAAATTTAAAACTTCGGTACTTCAAAGGACACAACCAGGAAACTAAAAAGCCCACAGAATGGGAGGAAATCTTTGCAAATTATGTATCTAATAAAGACCTAGTATCCAAAATGTATTTGGTTAATGATTACAACTCAATAAAAGACAAATAACCCAATTTTTAAAATGAGCAAAGGATATGACTGAACCTTTCTTCAAAGAAGACATACAAATGCCCAATAAGCACATGAAAAGATACTCAACACTATTAGTCATTAATGAGATGCAGCTTTTGTTACTGTCAAGCCAAGAACTTATTTGTACAATTTTTTTTCAATAAAATTTTTTCAATGGAAAAAAATAACCACAATGAAATACACTTCATCACACCTACTATGAGATATATAACAACAAAGACAATAATGAGTATCGGTGGGGATGTGGAGACATTGGAATCTTCGTGCATGGTGGGCAAGAATGTAAAATGATGCACCCATTTTGGAAAAGAGTTTGGCAGTTCCCCTCAGAAAGTTAAACACAGAGTTACGTTATGACACAGCAACTCTATTCCTAGGTATATGCCCAAGAGAATGGAAAAACATATTCACATAAAAAATTACGCATGACTGTTCATAGTAGCATTATACATAAAAGCTGGAAAGTGGAAACAACCCAAATGTCCACCAACAAATAAATGGGTAAATAAAAATATGGGATAGCCTCTCAATGGAATATCATTCAGCCATAAAAATCAAGTACTGATACTTGTATATATAGATGAACCTTGAAAATGTTACTGTAAGTGAAAGAAACCAGAGACAAAAGACCACATATTGCATGATCCCATTTATATTAAGTGTCTAGAACAGGCAAATCCAGAGGGACAGGAAGCAGATTGCTTTCCAGGGGCTGAGAGGAGGGGAGAATAGGGAGTGACTGATAGTGGGTTGGGGGTTTCTCTTTCAAGTGATGAAAATGTCCTGGTTTCAGTGGTGGCGGGTAGATAACTTTGTGAATATACTAAAGACCACTGAATCAGGAGCACCTGGGTGGCTCAGTCCGTTAAGCATCCGGCTCTTGATTTCGGCTCAAGTCACGACCTCCTGATTTGTGAGTTCGAGCCCCATGTCGGCCTCCGTGCTGGCAGTGTGGAGACTGCTTGGGATTCTCTTTGTCTGCCCCTCCCCTACACATGCTTGCTCTCTCTCTCAAAATAAATAAATAAACTGAAAAAGAAAAAAAAAGACCACTGAATTATACACTTTTAAAAAAGTGAATTTTACGGTATCTGAGTTATATCTCAATAAAGAAGATCTAATACACCCCTCTGATTAATTTAAAATTTGACATCAAGTCTTGGCCTCAGGAAATCTCACCTGCCTGGCTGGAATGTAAATTGGTACAATCACTTTGAAAAACAGTCCAACAATGATCTACCAATTCCATCCCTAGAGACATACCCTACAGAAATAAATGCTTACATATAAAGAGAGAAAGCTATGGTAATGAGGCGGTGTGGTGTAGGTACAGGAATGCTGTTTGCTGCCATGTCACTAGTAAGTGCTCAAAACCGAAAACAACCCAAATGCCCACTAACAGAAGAATGAATATAAATAAGCCTGGAAGGATTCAGTCAAGGAAATATACAATTAAAATGAACCAGCCCTCCAGTAGAAACAAGGGTAAATCTTAGACAGAAATACTGGGTGGAAAAAAAAAAAGCTAGAAACTATAGCATGATTCTATTGACATAATGTTCAAAACCAAACCTTACTGTTTATGAATGCATACGCGGGGTAAAAATCTAAAGAAAGAGCCAAGCAATTACTACCGTAAATATCAGAATAGTGATTTCTACCGGGGGTGGGTATGATCAAGAAGGATGTATATCACATTTCTGGGATACCAGAAACATGCAACTACCTAACACATAGGGCCAGTTACCTGGGTGTTCTACATAATTGGATACAATGTACAGAATACGACTATGAGTCTTATGCAATTCTCTAGATGTATGTTTCTCAATTTAAAAAATTTTAAATTCTCTCTTGAATATAGGGTTCTAAATATGAGGTCAGTTTTGTTATCAGTGATCTACAGATCAACTACAGTCTTACCTTTTAGAGTATGATTTGTCAGTTTCTGAGAGAGAAGTGTTTACAGTCTCCCAAACTTAATTTCTTGTATTTCTTTAAGATGGTGCTGCACATATTTTGAAGCAATGTTATTAAGTACAGTTAATACTTAGTACTTAACTGTACTTGAGCAGTGCAGGGATGAGGGGCACTGAACCACTAAGCAGTCGAAAATTCATGTGGAACTTTGGACTCCCCCCAAAACTTAACTACTAATAGCCTACTATTAACTGGAAGCCATAGCAACAAGCCATAGTCAATTAGCACATATTTTACAGATTAGATGCATTGTATATTGTATGCTTACAATAAAGCTAGAGAAAAGAAAACGTTAAGAAAAGCAGAAGGAAGGAGCGCCTGAGTGGCTCAGTCAGCTAAGTGTCGGACATTGATTTCAGTTCAGGTCATGATCTCTGGATTCGGTTCTTGAGTTCGAGCCTCCTGTTGGGCTCTGCACTAACACTGCAGAGCCTACTTGGGATTCTCTCTCTCTTTCTCTCTCTCTTTCTCGCTCCCTCCCTCCCTCCCTCTCCCTCTCTCTCTGACCTTCCCCTGCTTGCTCTCTCTCAAAATAAATTAATGCACTTAAAAAAAAATCAGAAGAAAAATACAGTTATGTACTGTACTGTATTTATCGGGAAAAAAAATCCATGTATAACTGGACGACGCAGTTCAAACCCGTGTTCAAGGGTCCACTGTGCATACAAGTTCATTCCTGTTACATCATTTTTTAGATCATTTCTTTTGTCACAATACAAAATCCCACTTTGTCCTTTTTAACGCTCTAAATCCTGATTCCTATTCTGGCTTGTATTACTATTGCTAAGCAGCAATTAGTGTTCGTATATATCAAGCATGTATTTTTGATAGATTTTAAGTGTTTCCTTGTCCTTCTGTTTAGGCGTGTCTTTTGTGAAAGGCTATATAATAGATCTCTTATTTTGTTTACCTGACCGGCCACTCTTTTAATAAGTAATCCTTTAATAATGTCAGCAAGCCTACTTACATTTATTACACTGCAAATACTTTTGTTTGCTAGGCAGTCTCTATAATGGTCCCCCCAAATCTCTACTTTTGAAAATATCCACATCCCTGTGTAGTCCCCTCCCACATTATACCAGACTTGGTCTCTGTAACCAAGGGAACACACCAGAGGTGAGGCCATGTCCCTTTCGAGATGAGGTTATAACACCCTGCAGCTCCCATCCGAACCTCTCCTCCAGTTCACTTACTTTGGGAAGAGCCACTGCCATGCTGTGGGGACGTTCGCGCAGCCTACACACAGGCTGCCAAAGTGAGAAACTGAAGCATCTGGCCAACAGCCAAGGAGAAACTGAGGCTTGTCAACAACTACGTGAGCGAAACTGGAAGTGGATCTTCCAGACCTAGGTGGGTGCAGCTTTGGCTGATGGCTTGACTGGGGCTTCATGAGGACCCTGGACCAAACCAGAAGCTAAGCCACTTGCAGATCCCTGACCACAGATACTACGAGATGATGTCATAAGCTGCTAAGTTTGGCACTAATTTGTCACATAGCAAGAGATAACTAATACATTTACACTGAATTCTGCCCAACTTATTTGGTTTTCTTCTATTTATACACTCCATTGTTTTCCACTAAACTTCAAATTTTCTTCATTCCATTTTTATTTCAAAACTTCTATTTTTTTAACGTTTTTATTTTGAGAGAGAGCGCGCACGCGCACACGCGTGCAAGTGGGAGAGGGGCAGAGAGGGAGAGGGAGAGAGAGAATCCCAAGCTGGCTCCATGCTGTCAAGGTGGAGCCCGATGTGGATCTCAATCTCATGAACTGTAAGAACATGACCTGAGCTAAAATCAAGAGTCAGACGCTTAACCGACGGGGCCACCGAGGTGCCCCTATGTCAACATTTTTAAAGCTTTGCATTCCATTTACATTCTTAGTTACGAATCCGTATGTTTTTCTGACAAAGTTTAACATTAATAATTAACATCTTGGGGTGTCTGACTGGCTCAGTCAGGAGAGTATTCAACTCTTGGTCTTGGGGTCGTGAGTTCAAGCCCCACGTTGTGGGGTAGAGATGATTTAAATAAATAAATATTTATAAGTAATAATCGACAACATATTCCTCCCAAACCAGACCAAAACAAACAAACTTAGCACGCTTTGACTACCATGTAGAACTGCCTTCAACACCAGTATTTATCATATTGCTGTCTTCTGGAATCTTTGAGATTGTTATTAAACTTTACAAAGTTAAAATATCATCTATTTATGATTACTACTGCTTATCCTAACTCCATGTTCATCTTACTCCTTCAATCCCACTATTGCCTTCTGAGTATGTATTTGTTCATGCTGGAGTAAATCTTTGAATAATTCTTACAAAGTGATTGACAGACTATTTATGGTAAATCCTTCTGTTTAAAAACACCTTTCTTTCGCCTTTGCTGTTGGATGATAGTTTGGCTGAGTATAGAATTCTAGTTTGACAGTTCTCTTCCCACAGCACTATGAAGACACCGTTGCTGCCTTGCGTGCAATGCTACAAAGAAACCTAAAGTAAAACTATAGGTTAAATACCTTTGTTTTCATAGAACTTTTAGAATTTTTCTCTTTATCCTTGTTTAAAAAAAATGCAGCGTTAGAATGTGCTTGCTTACTTATCTTTACACTTCATTCTACTTAGCATTTCATGCTGTGTGTGATTTACTCTAAAGATCATATCTTTCTACAGGTCTGAGAAATGATCAGCCATTTAAAAGGCTTAACTTTGTATTCGATTATAACAAAATCATAGAAAAGTCCACAAAATATTTGTCCCCCCCCTCTCAAATTCATATTCAAGCCCTAACCCACGGTGTGTGACTCTATTTGGAGATGGGCCCTCTAGGGAAGTAATTAAGGTTAAATGAGGTCATAAAGGTGGAGTCCTGATCTGAAAGGATTAGTGTCTTTAAAGGAGAGATAACACAGCACTTGCTCTGGCCCCCCAATCTGTGCACGCGCGTGAGTGTGTGTGTGTGTGTGTGTGTGCGCGCGCGCGTACACAAATGCACCAAAAGATCACATGAGCGCACTGTGAGATGGTAGCCCTCTCCAGCCCCAGGGAAAGCTCTCACCATACACCAACCCTCTTGGCACTCTAATCTTGGATTTCCTAGACTCCAGAACTGTGAGCAAATAAGTTTCTGTTGTTTAAGCCCCCTCGTCTGTGGTATTTTGTCACAGTGGTTGTAGCATACTAATACAGCAGCTGACCTTGAAGAGGCCCCCGGTGATTCTTGGTTTCTGGTATTCATTCCCTTTTCTAGTCCCGAGCCACACTGAACAGAGCTGACCTTTTTCATCCAACCGAATATTGCAAAAAATGTTGGGGTGTGGCTTCAAAGACTAGGTGTCTATGAATATTTTGTTCATAAAAATAATTGTGCCAAGGGGCGCCTGGGTGGCGCAGTCGGTTAAGCATCCGACTTCAGCCAGGTCACGATCTCGCGGTCCGTGAGTTCGAGCCCCGCGTCGGGCTCTGGGCTGATGGCCTGGAGCCTGTTTCCGATTCTGTGTCTCCCTCTCTCTCTGCCCCTTCCCCGTTCATGCTCTCTCTCTGTCCCAAAAATAAATAAATGTTGAAAAAAAAAATAATTGTGCCTTGCACTTTGTGCTCTCTTGTATCCCTCACTGTGGGGGAAGCCAGCCACAATGTTATAAGGACACTGACCAGCCCCATGGAGAGGTCTACGTGGCAAGGGACTCGGGCGTCCTGCCAACAGCCTGCACCAAGGCACCAGTCACGAGAGTGAGTGACCCTGGAGGCAGATTCTCCAGCTTCCCTCATGCCTTCTGATGACCACAACTTTGGCCAACATCTGGACTGCAGCCTCACGAAAGACCTCAAGGAGGCACCAGCTGAGAACACTCCCAAATCTCCGGCCCACAAAAATCGTGTGGGAAAATAAGGATTTGTCCTTTTAATCCGGTTGAGTTTTTCAGTAATGTGTTATACAATGGCAGACAACTAAATCCAAGGGGAATTATTACAAACCTAGAATGATAAAGAAAATGAGTATTTCAAGCACGTCAGAAGCCCCCTGCATGCCACCTTCCAGGCACTAGCGTGCTTCTGCCCTACAGATAAATATGAACTTTCAATGTTATAGGTTAGTTGTGTCTATCAAGTCTGAAATTAACACAAAGAGAACCATACAGATTGTATCTGTTTGTGTGGGACTTCAATTTATCCACACTGTGGTTGCATTTAGCAGTAATTTGTTCATTTCCACTGTTGTATACTATTAACTGTATGACTATAACACAATTTAGTTTTTGATTCTAACTTTGTCCGACATCTGGACTGCTTCTACTTGGACTGAGTAACAGTACTAAAGGTATCCTTGGTATGTCTTTTGACCCACGAATCTATGCATTTCTGTTTGATATTTAAACGAAGACAACTGAGATTCTGATTGGGGGTTCGTTGAATCTGCAGAACAAAATAAGATGTGACGTTTTTATAGTACTGAATATTCCACTCTAAGAACAGGATATATCCCTCCATTTATTCAAGTCATATTTCAATAACATTTTATGATTTTCTGTGTAGAGATGTATACAATTTGTAGATTTATTCATAAGGATCTGATTTCAATACAAATGATTTTACTTTATTGATTGGTTACTGGAATATAGAAATTAAACTGATTTTGGATACTAACCTATCCAGTAACCTTGATAAATTTACATATCAATCCTGATAGCTAATAGATATTTTACATTTTCTTTTTTTTTTTTTTAAACTTTATTTTTTTTTTTTCAACGTTTATTTATTTTTGGGACAGAGAGAGACAGAGCATGAATGGGGGAGGGGCAGAGAAAGAGGGAGACACAGAATCAGAAACAGGCTCCAGGCTCTGAGCCATCAGCCCAGAGCCCGACGCGGGGCTCGAACTCACGGACCGCGAGATCGTGACCTGGCTGAAGTCGGACGCTTAACCGACTGCGCCACCCAGGCACCCCTCTTTTTTTTTTTTTTTAATGTTTGTTTATTTTTGAGAGAGAGAGAGACAGGGAGAGACAGAGTGCGAGCAGGAGAGGGGCAGAGAGAGAGAGGGAGACACAGAATATGATGCAGGAGGCCCTGAGCTTTCAGCACAGAGCCCAATGTGGGCCTTGAACCCACGAGCTGTGAGATCATGACCTGAGCTGAAGTTGGACGCTTAACCGACGGAGCCACTCAGGCGCCCCTAGATTTTACATTTTCTATATACAAAATCATGCTGTCCGCAAAGGCAATTTTATGTCCTCTTTCAAATCCTTATTTTTTTTTCTTACTGCACCAAGTATGACTTCCAGTAAAATGTTGCTAAAAAATAGAATTAACAGGCATTCTTTGTTTCATTTACAATCTCAAGGAGGAAAACCTTTAATAATCCACCAATAAGTACAAAGTTTACTGGAGATTTTTTGGTACCTTATCAGAATAATGATGTTCCCTTCTGTTCTTTGCTTTGAAAAGAGATTTTTTAATCACAAATTGCCACTGATTTTTATCAAGTGCTTTTGTTGCATCCGTTATGATACTGAGACTATTCTGCTTTATTCTTTGAATGAGGAATGTTATGTTGATTTTTGACTGTCAACGGAACCTTGCGCTGCTAGAATAAACGCATGCTGGGAAATTTGTTCATTATTTCTTTGTATATCTCTATCTCTCTCTTTCACCCCAGTCTCTCACATCTTCCTCGGGAATTCCAATTACATCCCAGGTGGCACACCAGTTGATAGTATCCCACAGTTCTCTGTAGCTGTTTATTGTTCTTTAACCTGTTTTCTGTGTTCCCTCAAATTAGTTGCTTTCTATTCCTCTCCCTTCAAATTCACCAACTCTTTCACTGTTTTGTTAGCCACCTCTAGCCTGGTGCTAAGTCTATCCAGCAATTACCCATTTCTGTTACCATCTGTGTGGCAGGCAGAATGGCCCCGGAGACGTTCGTGCCTTCCTGCCCAGAACATGTGAATATGTTACCTTACGTGACACAGACCAACCGCTGACCGAAGGTGGGTAAGCAAATAGGGACCTACCAATCTCTGACCGCAAAGAAATGAATTGAGCCAACGACCGAAATGAGATTCGAAGTGAATTCTTCCCCAAAGCCTCCAGTAAGCATCAGCATCCTGCTAACATTCTGACTTTTAACCCATGAGACTTATGTCTAACCCACAGAACCACGAGATCATACACGCACGTTGTAATAGCCATTACATTCATGGTCATTTGCCATGGCAGCAATAAAAAACCAATTCAGACTTTGGTACCTGACGGTGAGGTCCTACTGTAACAAAAACCTTAAACTGGGTAACTGTCTTTGGAAGCAAGCAGTCGGTAAAGGCTGCTAGAATTTCAGGGAGCATGAAGAAGAAAGCCTAAATTGCCTTAAGCAGACTGCTAATAGAAATGGGGTCTTTAAGAACACCGCCAGCGAGGGTTCACAGACCACTTACAGAAATCTGGTCTTGAAGTCCATCCCAAAACAGAAGAACACACATTCTTTTCAAGTATACATGGAACATTCTCCATAAAAGATCACATATTAGACCATAAAACAAGTGTCAACAAATTCAAAAAGATTGAAATCTTTCCGTGCGTCTTTTCTGACCACAATGCTATGTAACTAGAAGTCAGGCACAAGAAAAAATCTGGAAGGAGCACAGATACATGGGGGTTAAATAACATGCTACTAAGCAATGAAAGGGCCAACAAAAAACAAACAAACAACAACAACAAAAAAAAAAACAAAGAGGAAATAAAGTACATGGAGACAAATGAAAATGAAAACAGAACAGTCCAAAATCTTTGCGATGCAACAAAAGAAGTTCTAAGAGGGAAGTTTGTAGCAATACAGGCCTAACTGAAGAAGCAAGAAAAATCTCAAATAAACAACCTAATCTTACACCTAAAGGAGCTAGAAAAAGAAAAAAAAATCCAAAACCAGTAGAAGGAGGGAAATAAGATTAGAGCAGAAATAGATCATATAGAAACTAAAAAATAGAACAGATCAATGAAACCAGGAGCTGGCTGTTTGAAAAGATCAATAAAATTGATAAAACCTTACCCAGACTCTTAAAAAAAAAAAAAAAAGACTCAAATTTAAAAATCAGAAATGAAAGAGGTGTCATAACCAAAACCACAGAAAAATAAAAGATTTTAACAGAATGTTATGAAAAATATATGCCAACAAATTGGACACTCTAAAAGAAATGAATAAATTTCTACAAACATAACCTTCTAAAACTGAATCAGGGGGCTCCTGGGTGGCTTAGTTGGTTTTAAGTGCCCGACTTAGGCTCAGGTCATCATCTCACGGATCGTGAGTTCGAGTCCCATGTCCGGCTCTGTGTTGACAGCTCAGAGCCTGAAGCCTGCTTCAGATTGTGTGTCTCCCTCTCTCTCTCACCCTTCCACACTCATGCTCGTTCTCTCTCTCTCTCTCTCTAAGAAATAAACATTTAAAAAATTTTTTTAATAAAAATAAAAATAAAACTGAATCAGGAAGAAATAGAAAATTTAAACTGATTACTAGCAATTAGGGGCACCTGGGTGGCTCAGTCAGCTGAGTGTCCAGCTTCGGCTCAGGTCACGATCTCATGGTTTGTGGGTTTGAGCCCCACGTTGGGCTCTGTACTGACAGCTCAGAGCCTGGAGCCTGCTTCGGATTCTGTGTCTCCCTTTCTCTCTGCCCCTCCCCTGCTCACACTCTGTCTCTCAAAAATAAATAAATAAATAAATAAATAAATAAATAAATAAATAAATAAATAAATAAATAAAAATATTATAAAATTTTTTTAGAAAAAGAAAGAAAACCCTGAAGACTCCACCAAAAAACTACTAGAACTGATATTTCAGTAAGGCCACAGGATACAAAAAAAAAAAAAAATCAATGTACAGAAATCTGTTTCATTTCTATACACTAATAATGAAGAAACAGAAAGGAATTAAGAAAGCAATCCCTTTTACAACTGAACCAAGAATAAATAAAATGCCTAGGCATAAACGTAACCAAGGAGGTAAAAGACCTGTACTCTGACAACTATAAAATACTGATGAAAGAAATTGAAGATGACAGAAATGGAAAGATATTCCAGGCTCACATATTGGAAGAACAAATATTGTTCTACCCAAAGCAATCTACAGATTTAATGCAATCCCTATCAAAATACCAACAGCATTTTTCACCGAACTAGAATAATCCTAAAATTTGCACGGGACCACAAAAGACCCTGAATAGACAAAGCAATCTTGAAAAAGAACAACAAATCTGGAGGTATCACAATTCCAGATTTCAAGTTATACTACAAAGCTGTAGCAATCTAAACAGTATGGCAGTGGCACAAAATTAGACACACAGATCAGCGGAACAGGATTAAAAGCCCAGAAAGAAACCCATGAATATAAGGTCAACTAATCTTTGACAAAAGAGGCAAGAATATGCGATGGGAAAAAGACGGTCTCTTCAACAAATGGTATTGGGAAAACTGGACAGCGACATGCAGAAAAATGAAACTGCACCACTTTCTTTCACCATACACAAAAATAAACTCAAAATGGATTAAAGACCTAAAGGGGAGACTTGAAAGCATAAAAAACCCAGAAGAGAGCACAGGGAGTAATTATCTGCCACCAGCCACAGCAACACTTTTCCCTTCCCGCCGGAGGCAAAGGAAACAAAAGCAAAAATAAACTATTGGGACTGTATCAAAATAAAAGGCTTCTGCACAGCAAAGGAAACAATCAACAAAGCTAAAAGACAACCTACTAAATGGGAGAAAATATTTACAAATGACCTATCTGATATAAGGGTTAGGATCCAAAGTATATAAAGAACTTATATGGGAATGCAAGCTGGTGCAGCCACTCTGGAAAACAGTATGGAGGCTCCCCCCCAAATTAAAAATAGTACGACCCAGCAATTGCACTACTAGGTATTAATCCAAGGGATACAGGTGTGCTGTTTCAAAGGGACACATGCACCCCAATGTTTATAGCAGCACTATCCACAATAGCCAAAGTATGGAAAGAGCTCAAATGTCCATCGATGGATGAACGGATACAGAAGATGTGGTGTGTGTGTATATATATATATACACACACATACATATACATACAATGGAGTATTACTTGGCAATCAAAAAGAAAGAAATCTTGCCATTTGCAAATATGTGGATGGAACTGGAGGGGATTATGCTAATTGAAGTAAGTCAGTCAGAGAAAGACAAATATCATATGACTTCACTCATGAGGACTTTAAGAGACAAAACAGATGCACGTAAGGGAAGGGAAGCAATAATAATGTAAAAACAGGGAGGGGGACAAAACATAAGAGACTCTTAAAAATGGAGAACAAACAGAGGGTTACTGGAGGGGTTGTGGGAGGGGGGATGGGCTAAATGGGTAAGGGGCACTAAGGAATCTACTCCTGAAATCACTGTAGCACTATATGCTAATTTGGATGTAAATTAAAAAAATAAAATTTAAAAAAATAATAAGTAAAGAACTTCTTTTTTTTTTAATTTTTTTTTCAACATTTTTATTTATTTTTGGGACAGAGAGAGACAGAGCATGAACGGGGGAGGGGCAGAGAGAGAGGGAGACACAGAATCGGAAACAGGCTCCAGGCTCTGAGCCATCAGCCAGAGCCCGATGCGGGGCTCGAACTCACGGACCGCGAGATCGTGACCTGGCTGAAGTCAGACACTTAACCGACTGCGCCACCCAGGCGCCCCATAAGTAAAGAACTTCTAAAACTCAACACCCAACAACAACCAAAAAATCCAATTAAAAATGGGCAAAAAACATGAACAGAGACATTTCTCCAAAGACAACATACAGATGGCCAACAGATACATGAAAAGATGCTCAACATCACTCATGACTAGGGAAATGCAAATCAGAACACGAGATATCGCCTCACACCTGTCAGAATGGCTAAAATAAGTGACAAGAAACACAGGTGTTGGCGAGGATACAGAGAAAAAGGAACCTTCATGCACTGTTGGTGGGAATGCAAACTGGTGCAGCCACTGTGGAAGACAATATGGAGGTTTCTCAAAAAGTTGAAAATAGAACTACCCTGTGATCCAGTAATCACACTACTGGGTATTTACCCAAAGAATATAAAAAAACACTAATTCAAAACGATATTTGCACCCCTATGTTTATTGCAGCATTATTTACAATGGCCAAACTATGGACGCAGCCCAAGTGTCTGACAAACAAATGGATAAAGATGTGGCACATATGTACAATGACATATCATTCAGCCGTAAGGAAGAATGAAATCTCGCCATTTGCAACAACATGGATGGGGCTCGAGAGTGTAATGCTAAGAAATAGGTCAAAGACAAAAATATTAGATGATGTCACTCAAATGTGTAATTAAGAAACAAAGTAAATAAAAGAAAAAGAGAGGGAGAGAGGCAAACCAGGAAAGAGACTCAACTCCAGGGAACAAACTGGTGGTTAGCAGAGAGGAAGTGGGTGGGGGGATGGGGAAAACCGGCAAAGGAGATTAAGGGTACACTTAGGATGAGCACCGAGTCACGTATAGAATTCCTGAATGACTATACCTACTTCTGAAACTAATAGAACACTGTATGCTAACTAGACTGGAATTAAAAAGAAATCTAGTCTTGGAGAATCCTGTGAGAGCACAGAAGGGGGCACAAGTTGTCGTAAGCTGGAGTAAGGTGGATCCTTGTCACAGGTTAGTGGAGAGACGAGCGGAACTGTGTCCTACAAGTTATGTGGAAAGCAGAACATGCAGACGATGAACTCGGCTCTTCGTGTGAGGAAATTTCCAAGGAGAGCGTTGAAGGTGTGACCTGGTTTCATCTTGTTGCTCACAGTAAAATGTGAGACGAGAAGTTCCACGAGCGGACAACAGCCTCCGCCCGTGCCTGTGAGTTCCAGCCCAATGCATCTTGGACTTGCGTAGCAGGCCCCCAAACCGCAAATGCCAATTCCTTGTAGTAAATCTCTTTATATATTTACCTGCCTTGGGCTCTCCTTCTCTGGTTCAATTCTGACTGATACAGGACTCTATAAAAAAGGAACTAAAAAGAAATTCTAGAGCTTTAGTTTTCATTTCCTCTGCTCATTCATAACTATCTCCCATTGAAGTCTTTAGAGCATCTTTTAGAAGTCTGTTAAAGTTTTTGTCTGCTAACTCCAATGTCTGGTTCCTATCGGAATCAGTGTCCATTGACTGCTTTTTCTCTTAACCGTTGGTCACATTTCCAAATTCTTTGCACTTCTGTCATTTTTTTTTTTTTTTACTGTATATAAACATTGTGAATGACAGGATGCAAAGACTCGAGAATTTATGATGTTTCTCTAGCAGGCAGTTAACTTGGCTAGAATCACACTCCAGACTTTATCTCTTCCACCACGAGGTGCGCCTGAATTCTCCATTAGGTTCTTTCAGTTCGCAGCTACTTTTTGCCAGGCTTTCTAGAGTCTTCCCCTGTACCGTAGGGGAAGTTCAGGATTTTTGCAGAGTTTGAAATCGATTTGGGGGCTTCCCCCAGTCGTGGCTTCCTCCTTTCCAGGGTTTTCACCCTAGGTTTTCATCACTCTTCCAGTCTCAAACTATATTCTCACCCCTCTTGTCCAGCATATACCATGGCTTTCTGTGATCCCACCTCCAGGAACTGTGGACCTCGGGAGACTGATCAGAAATATACAGACCTCATTTCCTACAGCTCTGTCTCTGAGGCATCAACTTCCCTCCAGTTTTTGCCTGCTTTTCACCACTCACCAGTGCTTTCAAATAGTGGTAGACTTCCCCATTGTTTGGGGGCGGCATACTTTTGTACTGAAGATCTAAGTGTTTGCAGTAAGGCTAATGTGACCAAGCTCTTCCACCATTACTAGAAGCAGGAAGCTCAACCGAATACTTTAACATTCCCTTTATCTTCTTTGTTGACATTTACGTTATAGCTCCTTTTTTTTTTTTTTTTGGTGGTTACTCAAGAGATTACAATATTCATCCATTATCACAGACTACCATCAAATAATATAACGCCAGTTCATGAACAAGATGAGAGCCTTATAAATGGTGTATTTCTTTTTCTCCGCCGTGCCCTTTCAATAAATAAGTCATTAAACGCAGTACTTCAAGATTCTCTTACAAAAATAAAGGAACAAATAAGACTCTTAATGTCACCCCGGCTTTCACATTTAATCACTGCATAGCCTATGATCTGTATTTTTTGTTCCCTATCAGCATTTTATTGTGTTACTGGCAATCATAATCTATTACATACATATACCAAAGCACCCATTAAGGTAAAAAACCAAAAACGTTGCATGACTTGGAATCCCACAAATTTTCTTAATTTGGAAAACACTAAATCTCTGTAAAATCAGCACGGCCCAAAAAAATCCTCCAAGGAAATACACCTGGACATATGTTAGCCAGCAAACAAAAAATCACTTAGGTTTAGGTGGAGACACTTACCCCTCTTCACTTTCTTTTAGTAAGCGACTGGCAATTCGGATAAGCATGCAGTAAGCAAACTGTGATTTGAGGCCGGATTTAGTAAACTTATTCAACATCTTAGAAACAGCAAGGCGATCGTTCTTTTTAAGGTGATACAGGACTCCCAGCGCATGGTACTAAAGAACAAGAAAAAGGATGTAACATCCAGAAAGCGGAGGAGGAACAGGACAAACTTCCAGGAAAACAAAATCACATGGGACTAGATTTTTAGTAAAAAGATACCCAAGTCAAATGTGTACAAATAGAAACAACTTTTTCGTACGGACTCAAACGCAGGCAAGACTGAAAGAAGAAGAGTTTCACCCCCAGAAACTGTAGATTCAGATTGGACAGGTGGTATTAAAGAGGTGACATACAATCCGAAGATGGTTCTAGCAGGTTCATCACTCCCCTTAGCACATACATCCTTAGCACAAAGGCGCTCAGGTCCAAGGCTTTACCAGCGGCACAGGTCTCTGTTAGTGGCTTTAAGTCATCTGTGGCCACGTTCGTAGTTAAAGGATTAATCTCCTAAAGCAGGCTCACGGAGCATAATTATCGTGGCACTTCGTGTAAAAACACAACGATCAGAGTTAAGAGAGCGAGACGGTTTCTTGAGGGAAAAATTACTCCTCTATTTCCTCATAACTAGATACGCCTACAGAAGTTGTAAACATTAAAAGGGGGCGAATAAGTATCCTCTCCAATACAAATGGGGTACTTCACAGAACATTGCCAGTGACCATTTCGCTCTTGTTCTCTTTTAATTAGGAATTAACGAATATCCAAAGGAGATCTTCCCAACAAAATGGTTACGTTTCACAAAATAAAATTACTCTTGACTGTTGGCGTAACGTCTACTATAACCAAGTTCTGAAAAGCTTAGACTTGAACGTCCTTCTTCACAAATTATTTTTCACGTAAGGGGCTGAAATGCAGAGTGAAGGATCTCTGGAATGAGCATCTCAAACTGCTACTGAATTTAAGAATCTTTCCTGAACGTTCCTACAGCTTCTATTAAACGCTAGCAGGGTCTATGACAGTAATTCTAATTAATGGGATACCTACTAATAGGCTGCTTAATATTACACTTCCGCTAACACTCATCTAGGGAGTCAATAAATTGTCCCTAAAATGAAGGGTTAAAGAACGCTGATCTCAAGACCTAACGGGACTCGATCACAGTACCTGGACCATAATGTTATCACTGGAAGCAGCTTCTTGGGCTTCATTGACCCAGCGTTTAACCACGTCATAGCTTATCTTCATCATGTGCTAGACACAGAACAAAGTGAGAATAGACAGTGCATGGTCACTAGAGGTTTACAGACATGAACTAGTTTTCTTAGAAAAATCACTAACAGACATTTCCAAATCAAAGAGACAACTCTGTAGCTTTTAGAAGTCTACTTCAAGTCTCTACTGCAGACGCAACTAATAGACCAGAAACTCTCTCCAAGATGAGGAGGGGTTTGTGGGCTAAGATGACAGGGGAGGGACAGGAAAGGAAGGGCTAGTTAATAGGATGGTGCTTGAATAACGTGTACATTCTAGGTTTTACTTCCAGGAAACTCACCTGGAAGGAAAAACAAAAACAGAAACAAAAACACACAGTACTGATAGACCCCTTGCTATAAAACTTGACCACCTACACTCCAGACCCAGAAACTCTTGTGATTCAGATGATCTAATCCATTCACACACTAATAACCAATTTTAACCAAATGCAAGGTGACCTCAGGCTGTCATACATTTTGTTTTGATAAAAAGAGAAAGAAAAAGTATCCCTGAAACAAAGACCACTTTCCAGTAAGAAATTTCCAAGTGGGGCAGGGGGCTTTGGATGGAAGGATACCACACACACAGGGCACTAAGGAAAGCAGACGATACAAGAGGCAAGAGGTCAAGTTCAGGTCACAAAGGAAGATTCAAAACAAAACAAAACAAAACAAAAACGACCTTCAGTGTCTTCCCGGTCTGCCACCTCACCCCCCATCCTTTCTGATTACCAAAACCTTTCAAACATGGAAATGTCACCTTTTTAACTGCCTATATTGTAACGCTGCTCTGATAAAGTACTCTTGGATAAAGCAATAGAGATGCAAATATGTTTTTTGAATGTTTCACGGTTCACGTGTGAGAGAATCACAGGGATATTTTGTTTAGCACCCGCTCGAGCCAGGCAGCTGGCCACTCGTTCACTTACTAAGGAAGACACCAGTGCCGAACTGGAGACGCTGGAGACTTTATCCACAATGGCCTGCTTCATGTATCTTTCAATGGCCTGCAACATTGTTCCCTGAGAACATTCATAAAGAAACGGTTGTTGAAGCACACATCTTCACCCAAAACTACGCTCCAGAATAGTTTACAAAAACCAGTCATATATTTGTTTCCGTGCCAATATTTAGACTGCGTTAAAGGGACTGCCATCTACTAGAGTGACTCTATCGCAGAGGGCAGGAGCTAGACAACCAAGTTGACTCTTCAAAGAGAAAGACCGGAAGGAAGCAAATTAACTGTTCAACAATGAAATCAACGGTCTCAGCGTGGAGAGTCCCAGTCTGAGCAAAAGTGTAAGCCCAGGCTCCACTTCTCAGGGATGTTACAAAGGAAATTCCTAGAAGGGGATGGAGCTGCTTTTGAAATCCTGAAGGATGGGGCGCCTGGGTGGCTCAGTCGGCTGAGCGGCCGACTTCAGCTCAGGTCACGATCTCGCGGTCCGTGAGTTCGAGCCCCGCGTCGGGCTCTGTGCTGACCGCTCAGAGCCTGGAGCCTGTTTCGGATTCTGTGTCTCCCTCTCTCTCTGACCCTCCCCCATTCATGCTCTGTCTCTGTCTCAAAAAAATAAATAAATAAATAAATAAAAATAAATCCTGAAGGTATCTCTGCACGAAGGGGATGTATTTTATACGGATCCCATGAAGCCCTACACATCAAATGTGATCCCTGATAATTTTAGATACCTAAGAAATTACATGTTTAATATGCTACTATAGAGTGTCCTCAATATGAAGTCCTCTGCAAATAAAGTCCTTTTTAAGTGGAAGAAAGCTTAGCACTGTGAAGGTAGCAGCAGATGAAGATACGTAAACAGACGGAGATCAATATTCAAAGACAGCCTATGGCTAGCGTGGGCAGTGTCCAGTCTCAGGCTGACCGATTTAATACTAAAACAAAGGCAGCCACAGCAAAACACATCACACCATTTCCATTACTCCTTCTAGGATCCAGATTTACCATTTGCTCCTACGCAACCTTTAAAACTTGAGAAGACTGTAAACGTACACATAAAATATACCCAACCATGACTAGAGCTGAAATATTATTCAATATGTTGGCAATGGCCAGTCTGCCCTTCATTTTATAACCTTTCCTACTCAAGAGTTCCCAGAAAGGGACAGCTTAATTGCATCCCTCCAGATGTGAGGGACTGAGTCAAGGTGAAACACCGGACTGAGACCTATTGTGGTTATAAGCCACTGGCTGGCTGATGGTTAACTAGGTTCTCTCTACTGAATATATGAATGAGGAGGCCTGAGCCTCGTAAGTGATGGATCACAATAGTAAATATCGGAGAAATCTTGCTGTTGAGTTCCTTAAAGCTGTCCTATTTCTTGCTCTGTCATCTGTTGTAAGCTTTACCTCAAATTCTGAGAGATCCAGATCCTATAATAAAGTTGTTTTAAAAAAAAAAAAAAAGCCTGGAGGCACAAAAGCCTTTCTGGTGGTCCTGTTTCTCTAATACTGAAGAATCACAGAGTCAAGACTAGGGAATCCTATTAAATTTACGGCCACCTGTAGCTAAACACAGTGTCCCCTTTGATGCCTCAGTAAACAAAGAGAACTTACATCAGTGATTCTGCAGAGAGCCCTGATGGCTGGGCCTCGGTACACATCTTCTTTTCCGGTCATGTCCTTAGTCAGACTAAGAAAAATCAAATGAGTTACCATGAAATCAATTGATATCTCTTCTGTGGAGTCCACCCCTAGCTAATTCCCATTGTCCCCATAATTATCTTAATGCAGCTATGAATTCAGCAAATATTCATTGAGTGTCTTCTTTGGATAAATATTAAAACGACTGGATAGAACGCTGTTCTAAATCTTAAGAATATAGCAGTGCGCAAAACAAAGTCTTTGCCTTCATGAAGCTAATATACTAATGCGAAGAGATAATATATTACATAAGTGAAATATGATTTTAGATACTGGTAACTGGCATAAAAAATGAAGACAATGGAATAGCGAGCCACCGGCTGAAATCCCCCAAATCCTAAAAACCCATCAGACTAGACAACTCCTTAAAAGAACCCGACCGGGGCGCCTGGGTGGCGCAGTCGGTTAAGCGTCCGACTTCAGCCAGGTCATGATCTCGCGGTCCATGAGTTCGAGCCCCGCGTCGGGCTCTGGGCTGACGGCTCGGAGCCTGGAGCCTGTTTCCGATTCTGTGTCTCCCTCTCTCTCTGCCCCTCACCCGTTCATGCTCTGTCTCTCTCTGTCCCCAAAATAAATAAACGTTGAAAAAAAAAAATTTAAAAAAAAGAACCTGACTAAAATGATTAACTCACGAAGTCGTGCTCCCTCTCACAGGCACAGTTTTCCCAAAATGACAGCTGTCTATGGCTTCAGACCTCTCTATGGAGTTTCCAAAATAAGCAGAGGAGTGTGGACAGAGCTTACTAAATTCCACATCCGTACTTCAAAGAGGTTTTCAGCCTGTATACATCATTCGCCCTATCTTCCTGTCCCTGTCCTCTGTGTTTAATCTGTCCCCAAAATGACCATCCATCCCCTCCCCACTCACCTCCCCCTTACGTAATCCAAAATGGCCTCCAACTGCAACTCACTCCACCAGGATGCCATGATGAGAAATTAGTGGAGAACTGATAGATCTTCAATTTCTTTCTTTTTTATTTGTAAGAGTATTTTCATAAACTTTCAAAACGTTCAGAGAAATATAAAATACAAAGTCTAAGCTGCGCCTCACCGACCCTAGACAGTCTCTGTGAACGGTTGCTTATGTTTTCTTAAGGAACTTCTAAAAAATATATATACGACCATAGAGACATTAAAATGCATGCAAATGAATCTCCACTCTTCTGGCACCTCCCTTTTCCCTTAATATATTTTAAGAATCTCTCCGTATTGGCAGACTTGAAAAAATTTTAGGTATCTGTATATTTTTAAAAACCCCAAATATATCTAAACTATCATTTTAATGGTAACACAGATTTCCACTGTTGGGATATAAATAATTTACCCATTAGTCTTTTTCACAGATTTTTGCATTTTCCAATAAGATAAAAAGCGAGGCTTGGCAGGTTTAGTATCTTCTGAGGTCTCGCTCCTCGGCTTCTATGTGACATGAAAGCAGCCATGCACAATACATTTAAAACAATGGGCATGGCTGTGTTCCAATAAAACTTTATTTACAAAATGAGGCAATAGTTTTTGCCACAGGCCAGAGTTTGCCAACCGCGGCTCCGTGTCTTAGTTTGGGCTGCCCCGACAAAGGCTTACAGACAGGTAGTTTGTTTGGGAATGTGTTCGAGGGAAGGGAAGACAGAGAGGTGAACAAAGAAGGAGGGTACTTAATACAAAGGAATTTTCTCTAGTGGGTCACTGCCACAGGCAACTGGTTATTTGATGAGCCATCTTCTGAGGAGGCTTATGAAATACATGTTGGAACCACATTTCCAAGGGATGAAAAGGAAAGAATGTATCCACTAGCTCTCAGCCACTGGCTGACAGTTAACCCCAGAGCGTTCTTTCCCCACTTGGTTAACATGCACATGTTACCTCCCACATGTGAGTTCCAAGTCAGGGCCCAAACCAGAGCACCAGGGAAACTGGGGGGCAAGCAACAGAACACACAGCGCGTGCTTCGGCAAGGCACTGTTCACGCAAGTGAGCTGGCCCCTGTACAGAACAGCTGACCACAAGCACCGCTAGGATCAGAGAGAAGGCCTGAGGCAACAGCATCCAGAACAGTCTATCCTTCACGTCCGTCAAATTTGAACATGTCCTCCATTAAATCTAACCTGTCACTGAGCCTTCAAGATGGTAACCATCCACTATTTCTACAAGAGATTGGAAAATGAATGGCACATGGTACAATCCTTACTGCTACCACTCATTCCGCAGCCGTGATTGATACCCACCACATCCTTCCCATAATCACCCAATTCTATATTCCCCTCACGCTTAGCCAGCACTTGATCTCATCTTGGTCAGGTGTCTGATAGGTGACCCAAACCTTTATCTCCAAGGATCTGAGCTCTTTGTTGGAGATTTACCATGGCTGGACCATTGGCTGTTCCCCATCCTCTACTGACCATTGCCTCAGGCATGAACACATCAAAATATACGTAAGTAAATAGTACCTTGAATTCTAGATACGGTCCTCTCTTCCACGTTTGTAGAGCAACAAGCCTAGCTCCTGATAGGGATCAGGAGGTCAACTACCTCTAGGAGGACACAGCTCCTTTCTTTACCTGCTGGTCCATCAGCATCAAGAATCCAAAGTGACCCAACAGTAGTCATCATTTTAAATGTGCAAACTGGCTCAATTCTCTGCCCCAGGACTTCTCAGACACTGGAGTGGGTGGTGCCTGTGGTTGCCAACTTGTCATTCAGACGTGTGGATCCAGAAGTGTGGGGTATCTCTGTGCTGAAGGCAATCCTCAAACAGCAGGAACCAGGGGTCAATGGGTTAAATGCCTCCCCCTGTTCATCACTGAGAACACTGTCTCTTGAGAACCAGCGCCTTTGACTCACATTCAGGGTGGGGATGGGAAGCATAACTTCTACAGGCAGGTCACTGGGGAGCAAGGGTGACAGGTGCCAGTCCTACTTTCACCTCTCGATTCCTGGACCCACCTATTGTATTTATTGGTGACAGTATCATACACTGACCATCAATTTAATGCACATACTTCATCCCAGAGGAGAATCCTCCAACTTCACAGGGTCCCATCGCCAAACTACTACCTCAACTGAGCCATCACTGCATTTAGGCTATCTGCTCCTGACAGATTATGGTGAAACTATCTCTTGGTCACGAGCCCACTGTCACATGGCTTTTGCCATAAAATGAGCGACGAGGTCACGTAGGATACCATGAACCTAAGAAACTGTACCACTCAGATCTACTGAAAACCCATGGATCATCTTCTATGATGAGAAACTTATGCAATCCGATTTATCAACCTTTTCTTTCACTGCCTCTGGAACTGTAGTCCTAACAAAGCTTTTCCCTACAACAAGGTTAAAGAGGAACACACCCCTGTTCCAGCACTTGTATGCTTCCATTTTGAAAATTTACAGTCTTTCTCCCTTTAGAGTTTATTCACGAATAGGATGTGACATATGGATCTGAGTTTTTCTTTTCCCAAGGGACTGACTACTCCGTTGTCTCAGCATCACATATTAGAAAGTACCCCAGTGTTTATCCCAGTGATCCGAGATGCCACCCGTTGTCATATACTACATTTCTATGTGTATTGGGGTCTAATTCTATACATTTGTACCAAAACAACCTCTGACGATGTAGATCAGCATGGCCATGGTGACACATTACAAAGGCATCACACAATTTTATTCCCCTGGTCTGTCCATCCATGTGCCAGGACCACACTGCTTTAAGGGTCCAGGCCTTAATGCTTCACTGACTGGGAGAGCTCCCAGTTCTTCTACAGTTCTTTCCTGGCCGTTCCTAAATATTTGTTTTTTGACTGAAACTTTAGTATCAATTTTTCTACGTTCATAATATATTGCCTGTGGGCTGCTTCACTGAGATTGCATTGAACTTACAAACGAACTTAGACAGGACTGAAATCTTTATAATGTTGAATTGATCCATTCCAAAACATTGATAATTGGTCGAGTGTACCTGGAGCCTTTCGGGGCTTTAAATTATTCTTTCCTCTTGGAAGTCTTCCGCGTAAGTTTCTCTAAGGGGGCTATGCCATCCCACACCCCCCTACAACACACCTGGCCTTGGAGCAGGCTCTTTGACTTTGGTGCTGCCGGGCTTTGTGGTTTGAACCTAGATTCTAATGGGTATGGAATGGTATCTCACTGGGGCTTTAATCTGCATTTCCCTGATAATAACATCAAGAACATGCCACGTATTTATTGGCCACCCATAGTGAGGTGTCTGCCCTCAGGTGTTCTTAATCACTATGGTTTCCCAGCAAGGTCACATCGTTGTCTACATGTGCTGAATGGCCGTCTCTAGTTTTCTATTCCTGCTGTAACAGACGGCCACAGTTGGTGGCCTAAAACAAAATTTTATCAACTTATGGTTCCATGGGTTAGAAGTCCAATGTGGGTCTCATTGGGCTAAACTGACTGTGTCAGTGGGGCTTACATCTACCTCACAGACAAGATTGATGCACCCCATCCCAAGTTCCCCCCAAATCTCATTGCTTTACAGCACCAACCTAGACTCCAGAAGCTCATCTACATCCCACGGATTCAAAACCCCTGACCTTATCATCAAAATCCTCTCAATTAGGTATGGGGGAGACTGGGTAGCCTCTCTCCTGAGGCAAAATTCCTCTCCACCTGTGGGCCTGCGAAATTAGAAAACAAGTTCTCTGCTCCCGAAATACAATGGCGGGACCACACCAGGATAATAGTCAGACATTCCTGTTCACAAAGAGAAAACGGAATGGGGAAAATAAATAAAAGAAAGTCACTGGTCCCAGGCAATTCTGAACCCAGCCAAGCAAGCTGGAAAAGGTTTCGGGTGCGGGGCAGAATGCTCAGTCATTCTCCACTCCATGCTCTGGTCCTGCTCCCCTGCCCTCAGGGCCATCCTTTCGTTTTCATAAAGGGCAGCTTGTGTTTAAAGCTGAGCAGTCTTCGGTCTTCTCGGCCTATATCCTGCTGTAGAATTTGGGACTCGGGCAACTTTCTCTCACATTGTCCTCCCTCTGTCCCTTTCAGTCCACGCTGGCGGTGATGCTGGCTAAGATTCTCAAGAGCCCTGTGGGACTACCATATACGTACAGAGACTCACTCCATTAGACCAGAGCCTCACCACAGATCTTGCCTAAACAACCCCATCTCTATTTCCGGCTTCTGCTTAGATGCAGAGGGAATCTATGAGTCACACCCTTGATCTCTTCAGAGTGTTTTGTGTGAGTGAAGACTCTGACCTTTTCATCCTCCTGGGGTGTTAGCAAAAGGCTGTAGAGTAACTCCTTTGACTTTTCCTTTAGAGCACACTTTCCTACTGAATCTCTTGATGTTAGCATCCTTTGCAATTGGGGCGGGCTGAGAATTTCCAAAAAACTCTTGATTTTTTTTTTTTTTTTTTGGTATAATGGACCTATAACCTCTCAGTTTCAAGTGCACAACATAATGATTTGGTATTTGTAAGGAACGCCTGGTTCTTTCACGGGTGTCTCCTCGATTTATTTCTCTACTCCCGCACGTGTTACCGTGAGTGGCAAAAAGAAACCAGGCCGCACCTCAACACTCCGGAAATCTCAGTTAAACAGCCAAGCTCACGAGTCCTGATTTCTGTATAACTTCAGGGCACAATCCTAAGCTCTCTGCCACCACAGGACAAGGGTTCCCTTCCCTCCAGGACCTAAACGCCCTCCTCATCTCCTTCTGAGCCCTCCGCAGCGGCGCCATTAACGTCCACATTCCCGCCAACGATCTCAGGATTCTCTACCGTGATCAGTGTTTTCTCTACTCCTCACTTCTTTCTGAGTCTACCATTCATTAACATCCAGGTTTCTACTAACGTTCTGTTCGAGGCGGTGTCAGCTTTTTCTGTCATGCGCCCCCAAATTCCTCCCGCATCAACTCATTGCCCAACTCCAAAGCCATTTCCAGAGTCTTAGGTACTTGTTACAGTAGCACCCCACTCCAAGGTACCAAAACCTCTAGTGGTTTTTTCCCCCTACTTTGAGAGATAATTGGCATATGACATTGTAAAATTTTTAAGCGCACAGTGTGCTGATCCGATACCCGTACATGCCACAAAACCTATTCCTTTTCTACTGCTGCTGTGACAAAGGACCACAAACTTAGAGACATAAGACAACATTCGTTTCTTTCTCTTACGGTTCTGTAAGTGAGAAACCCAACACCGGTCTCATTGGTGTCGGCAGGGTTACATTCCTTTCTGAACTGTAGGGTGAATCCCACGTCCCTGCCCTTTCCAACTGCTAGAGGCCACTCACATTGCTTGGCTCCCGGCCCCCTTCTTCCATCTCCAAATCCAGCAACATTGCATCTGCGACCTGCTCCCCTCATCCCCTCTCTTTCCGGACGCTTCTGCTTCCCTCCTCCACTTTTAAGGACCCTTATCCTTATAGGGCCCACCTGGATGATCCACACCATTCTCCCTACCTGCGGACGGGCAACTTCATTTCCCCTTTGCTGCGTAATGTGACATATTCGCAGGTCCTGGGAATGAGGCCAGGGATATCTTTGGAGGGCCATTACTCTGCCTACCACATCTACTAATCACTTGAAATGAGCCAGGAGCAAACCATAATTCATGGCAGCCTAACGGGAGTCAGAGGAAAGTACTAACAGCTAAACAAACAAAAAAACCCTACTCTATTTTTAATTTTTCCAATATTTAGTGACTATAGCAATCTAAGTGAAGATTTTTCTGTTTGTTACTGGTGGCAGATATCGTTAGCTAACTAATCCCATACCCGTTTCCAACCCCTTCTCCCCTGCCTGCCCCTAATACTCGGGCTTTAAAAGCTAAATAGTCACTTTCCTGGTCCCGACGATCGTCGTAGAACCCAGCTGTGTCAAATGAAATCTAAAAATCGCCTTGGGAAAAGCTACTGCATACCTGATAAAGAGGCAGATGGTGCTGGCCCTCCCTGGCCCCTTTCCCAGCACCCCTCCCACCTTGAACGGTGCATTGCCAGTCATCCAGGCACCTATTTTGCAACAATGTGGGATTCAAGAAACACCAGCCCTCGCCCTGAACTACTGAACCAACACTCTATGCCTAGTGACTACATCGGGCTTTCGGTTCTTTCCAGCTGAAAGCCTTACTAACTGCAACTATATTCAATACAACTGCCGGTTAAAGACAAGCACCCTCCTCCGAAATTTATTTTGTTACACAAAAGCCAAATTTACTTAAATGAATTATAGTTAATAATTAGGAAGGCAATTCTTTTTTAAATAACATGTGGGGTGTGTGTGTGTGTGTGATACATACTCATTCCACAACTGGAAATCAAAATTTTACAGAAAATAAATAGCCACAATCCCAAACACCCAGAGAACCTACTGGTAATACATTAGTATATTTCCATCCACATATTTTCATATATGTACATAAAATATTTTTAAAAGGGAGACTATATAAAGTACATAAACTTGAATCCAACTCTTACTCGGCACTTTTTGAGGACTTTTCCATATCATTAATGTTTCAAAAATATTTTCAAAAAATTAAAGTATCTCCTAATCTGACAACATGGTTGATTAAATAACATTTAAGAATGGCATATATTTATTTTATCCTTTTTGCTAGTATAAACAGTGTTGCAATGAACATTATCACATATAAGTCTTCCTGTGCTATCTCTGGTTATTTTCTGACCATACTTCCATCGATGTGGCATTACTGGGTCAAAGGGATAAACCCTGGGCAACTGCATGGCTCAGTCGGTTAGGCGTCCGACTCTTGGTTTCGGCTCAGGTCCTGATCTCACGGTTCGTGGGATTGAGGCCCTTGTCCGACTCTGCACTGACAGAGTGGAAGCCTGCTTGGGATTCTCTCTCTACTTTCTCTCTGCCCCTCCCCCACTCACACGTGTTCTCTTTCAAAATAAATAAACATTTAAAAAACAAACCACAAAGGGATAAACCTTTTTAAATGTTCGACAAATGTTGCCTAACTGCTTTCTAGACAAACTGAATCAATTTCTTCTTCTGCCTCCTTTATGTACAAGAATATCAATCTCCCTTACAAATACCTACAGCGTTTTTTCTTCTTTGCCAATTTGATGGGTAAAATTTTATAACTCACTGGAGTTTTTAATTTGCTTTTTTTGGGTTACAGTGAGAATGACTAAAAACAATCAGGTCCTTTCCATTAGTTATTTTATGAACGATCACTTGGAATTTTTTTTAAGTTGAAGAGTTCTTTACATATTACATATACTAGCTTTTTAATATACTTATTGTAAATATTTTGTGTCACTGTGTCATTTACTTTTTGGTTCTGTTTCCATATTATAACGAACTTTTAAAATGTATTAGCAAATCTATTAGCATTATCCTTTGTGACTTTGCTTTATCACATAGGCATGGTTTTCACATGATGACAATCACATTTTAGGAAAGAATGCTTTAAGATATATACATATAATAACATATATATATTAATTCATATATATGTGAATTAACATATATATAACATATATAACATATATAACATATATAATATATATAAATAACACATATAAATAACATATATATAAAAAATATATATATATTAATTCCCATTGGCTTCCTTACAGTCAAAAAAGTAAAATTAACAGAAAAAGAACAACAAATACTCCACTAAATATAGAAGCGCCCCCTCCTAGGTTCTGACCATTCGCATACCTGCTTGTGACAATGATCACATCCTCAGAGATTGTAGCCATTTCTTTGATAGTAAGATAGCACATTCTTCTCAGTGTTTGCTGCAAAATTATTTATAAAAGGCAGCAGTTATTCATAAGGAAATGGTTCTTTACACTATTTGAAGTGAGAGCCCCAAGTAGATATATTTAGAACATTATTCTGAAAAAGGTTCTCACCTACCCCAAAAAAATCCTTTTAAAAATACCTGGATGAGACAACATTCAGAATACTACTGTTTCCCAAACAAGTAACTGATGCACCGGCACACATCTAGGTGAAAATTTTAAAATCCAGTTAATTATACAGAGATCCAAGCTTTGACAGTGTGAATCCAAAGACATAGATTTCTCAAAGTGTTAAAGGCTTATCCTAGAAAATGTATTTTTAAAATTCTTTAAATATATACGGGGCGCCTGGGGGGCTCAGTCGGTTGAGCATCCGACTTTGGCCCAGGTCATGATCTCACAGTTTGTGGGTTCGAGCCCCGCGTCGGGCTCTGTGCTGACAGCTCAGAGCCTGGAGCCTGCTTCGGATTGTGTCTCCTTCTCTCTCTCTCCGCCCCTCCCCCCGCTCGTGCTCTGTCTCTCTCTGTCTCTCAAAAATAGATAAATGTTAAAAAAAAATTTTTTTAATTCTTTAAATATATGGATGGAAAGACATGCAGACTCTATCTTCCTCAGTCCAGCAACTTAGATGTTTTTCCTTGAAGTATTTGTGCTTGTATAACCAACTTCCACTTTCAGGTATCAAGATTTCTAGAAGGATACCTGGATCCAAAGTAACTGTTTACTTACCAATAGTAAAGTTTCATTGACCTTCCTCCTCCCCTTCCCTCTGGTTTATTCATATACTACGGGCACCGGTTCCTCTAGCTTGTCTGGCCTCGTTCCCTACCAGGCAACGTCACTTCTTATAAGCAGTGAAACTCAAATACATCAGACCCGGCTCCAGACCCCAAGCTGTAAAAAGAACCTGGTGGAGACTAGTGAGCTCATTAAGGGAAGCGAAGGAACTGAGGAGTCTCGTGGTGATTAACCAGGAAAAAAATCATCCAGAGAAAGTTTAAGTGAAAAGAGAAAGAGAAAGCCAGGAGGGGTCAGATGAATGGGGCAGATGACAGCCATACAAACCTACTCTGAGAAGAAAACAAAAAATAAAAATCAAAACTTCAGAGCTGAAGAAAATTTGCCCCTCCCCCCCCCGATAAAAATCTACCGTGAAGCGGAATAAAACTGGAAATTAAAAAAAAAAAAAATTCAGCTAGAGCACAAAAAACGGGGGTGGAGGTGGGGGAAAGGGCTCTACACTATTAGTCATCAGGGAAATACAAAAAAAAAACATATTTCAGATACTACTTCACACCCATCAAAATGGCTAAAATGACAAAGAGTGACAATACAAAGTGTTGGCAAAGATGTGCTTGTTACCACTAAAACATACTGTCTAAACAAACACACAGGAATGTCGAATGAAATAGGAACACAAAATTTAACGATGTAGCCAAGGGTAAAATCAAGAGCCATTCATGGGTGCCAAAATGGAAAAGCAAACACCTCATAGCCGGAGAAGTACAAGCCCAGGGCCTTACAGGCATAGGATAAAGGATCTAAAGTCTAGAAAGAGTGAGATTCTAAAAGGCACATTCTTCAGGCTCACAGAAAATCATTCTAGATAATGACTCAGAAATATGGCAAGAAATGAAGAGCAGAAGCGGTAAACAGTGAAGACAGTGTGGTATTGGCTAAAGAATAAACAAATAGACGGATAGAATAGAAGAGACCCTGAGAAATATGCCCACATAAATACAGTCAACTGATCTTTGACAAAGGAGCAAAGTCAATACAATGGAACAAAGGTAGTCTCTTCCTCAGATGGTGCTGGAACAAGTGGACACCCACATGCAAAAAAAAAAAAAAAAAAAATCTAGACACAGACCTTACACTCTTAACAAAAATTAACCCAAAATGGATCACAGACCTAAAGCCAAAATGCAAAACTGTAAAATCCGTTGAAGAAAACATAGGAAAAAACCTAGATGACCTTGAGTATGATGATGACAAAATTTAGATACAACCCCAAAGGTATGATCATAAAAGAAATAATGAAAAAGCCAGCCTTATTAAAAGTAAAAACTTCTGGGGTGCCTGGGTGGCTCAGTCGGTCAAGTGTCTGACTTCGGCTCAGGTCATGATCTCCCAGGTCATGAGTTCGAGCCCCATGTCAGACTCTCTGCTGATAGGTCAGAGCCTGGAGCCTGCTTCGGATTCTGTGTCCCCCTCTCTCTCTGCCCTTCCCTGGCTCATGCTCTATCTCTGTCTCTCTCTCTCAAAAATGAATAAATGTTAAAGAAAAAAAAAAGCAAAAACTTCTGCTCTGCAAAAGACAATGTCACGAGGATGAAAAAAAACGCAAGCCACAAACTGGGAGAAAAATGCCTGTAGAACACACACCTGATATAGGATTGTCACCCAAAATATATAAAAACCTCTTAAAAGTCAAAAACAAGAAAAACAACTTGATTAAAAATGAGCCAGAGACCTTAAGACACTTCACTTAAACAGATAAACAGATGACAAATAAGTATATGAAAGTATAAGTATTAAAGTGTAAGAGTTCTTTACATATTATAGATGTACACACTACATCTACACTATACATAGTGTGTACACACTACATCTACACTATACGTAGTGTGTACTATACATGTACACACTACGAATTAAAATAATGAGATACCACTACATTCCTAATAGAATGGCCAAAATCCAGAACACTGACAACACCAAATGCTGATGAGGATGTGAGGCATCAGGAACTCTCGCTGGTGGGAATAAAAATGGTACAGCCAATTTAAAAGATGGTTTGGTGACTTCCTGCAAAACTAAACATACTTTTACCATGCAATCCAACAATCGTGTTCCTAGGCATTTGCCTAAAGGAGTTGAAAACTTCTGTCCACATAAAAACATGCATACGATGTCCACAGCAGCTTTGTTCATAATTGCCAAAACTTGGAAGCAACCAACGTGCCCTTGAGTAGGTGAATGCATAAACTGTGGTACATCCAGACAAAAGAATATTATTCAGCACTAGAAAGAAAATGAGCTATCAAGCCACGGAAAGACATGGAGGAAATTAAGTGCCTGTTACTAAGTAAAAGAAACCAATCTGAAAAAGATACACGCTATGTAATTCCAACTATATGACATCCCAGAAAAGGAGACAGTTAAAGCATCTGTGGTTGCCAGGGTTTGGAGGTTAGGAGGCAGGGATGAATAGATGAAGCACAGAGGATTTTCAAATCGGTGAAAATACTCTGTAGGGGCGCCTGGGTGGCTCAGTCGGTTAAGGGTCTGACTTCAGCTCAGGTTATGATCTTGAGGTTCGTGGGTTTGAGCCCCGTGTCGGGCTCTGTGCTGACAGCTCGGAGCCTGGAGCCTGCTTCGGATTCTGTGTCTCCCTCTCTCTCTGACCCTTCCCTACTCGTGCTCTGTCTCTCTCTCAAAAACAATAAACATTAAAAAATATATAAAAACAAAAAGAAATACCCTTTGTAGCATTTAATGATTATCCACGTGATTATGATGTGCCAATGCAGGTTTATGAATTATGACAAATTTACCACTCTGGGAGGGGATGTTGATAACGGGAGAGTCTATGCACGTGTCGGGTCAGGGAGTATACAGGAAATCTCTGTACCTTCCTTTTAATATTGCTGTGAACCTAAAGCTGCTCTAAAAAAAATAAAGGCTTTCTTTAAAAAGTGGTAAGGACATGAGTAAATCTCAGTGAACAGCAAACAAAACACCCACCAAAAATGATGCATTATCATATGTGTATGTATATAAATGTGCATGTGTGTATGTATAATATACACGTTTATACATTCGCATACATAAAGAGGTTCTCAAATCTTCCAGGAACAGGTACAAAACAAAGATAAATGTTAGATTCTGAAAGTCAAATATCCATGTTGCAACTTCTAGGGTAACCACTAAAAGAACTTCCAAACTATTATCCCTCTGATGCCCTGTTCATTTTAATTGTCTTTTTTCTCTTTTGGCTTCATTTTGGATAGTTTCTATCTGTCTTCCAGGTTACTGATTTTTTCCCCCTACAGTCTGGAATCTGCTATGATTCCAGTGTATCCATGCAGTGTATCTTTCATTAAAAAAAATTTTTTTTATTGTTTATTTTTTTGAGAGAAAGAGAGAGCATGAGCAGGGGAGGCGCAGAGAGAAGGAGACACAGAATCTGAAGCGGGCTCCAGGCTCTGAGCTGTCAGCACAGAGCCCCACGTGGGGCTTGACCTTGTGAACTGCGAGATCATGACCTGAGCCGAAGTCTGCCCACTTAACTCAGGGAGCCATCCAGGCGCCCCGAGGTGATACCTTTCTGAGAACTACACCAAATGAAAAGGTCTTTCCACTCTCACTGGTAGAAATACCAACGAGTGCCAGCCCTGCGTTCTGGTATTCCTTTCTTTGGCCTTGGGCAGTTTCCTTTTACATATGCACAGATCAATTCTTATCCAAAGGTTTAAGTGGAGCCCTCAGCAAATTGCTAGAACTATCTCCTTCCTTTCTTGCTTCTCTCCCTCTCCCTCTACTTCCTTCCTCTTTAGTAATCTGCTCTACAAATTTGAGCTTTCTTGGCTTCCTCAAACTCTGTCGGCTTCCTCAACTCAGAGAGATAACTAGGCTCCTTTTCAGTGGGCCCTCCTTGACCTGATACTTGTAATCTGCCTCTGCACATGAGATAACGCTAGGGCTCACTCTGTTTTTCTTTTTTCCAGATCACAGACCCAGGATGCCTGTTAATCTAATGTCTGAAAATTACCGTGTAATATATTTTGTTTGGTCTTCTAGGTATTTGTGGTAGCAGGATAAGCCTCACCCCTTTACGGCACCATGGCTAGTAACAGAACAGAAATATGTCTTCTTTTTTTTAGTTTATTTATTTATTTTGAGAGAGGGCATGAGCAGGGGAGGAGCAGAGAAAGAGGGAGAGAGAGAGAATCCCATGCAGGCTCCACACTGTCAGTGCGGAGTCTGATGCAGGGCTCAGTCCCACAAACTGCGAGATCATGACCTGAGCTGGAAACCAAGAGTCAGACACTTGAACGACTGAGCCACCCAGGCACCCCCAGAAATATGTTTTTAATATCAAAATATATGGTGAATTCCTAGGTACTCTTTTATGATTAATTTCCAACACCAATCCTTTGTAACTAGAGAACACGGTCTGTACAATTTCATTCCTTTAAAATGTGTTGCGTCTTGCTTTATGGCTCAGTATATAGTTGTTTTTTTTAAAGATTTTATTTTTAAGTAATCTTTGCACACAACGTAGGGCTTGAACCCACAACCCCGAGATTAAGAATCACGTGCTCCACCAACTGAGCCAGTCAGGCGCCCCTACAATCAATTTTTACAAATGTTCTTTGTGTTTTGCATTTACATTTAACGTGGATTTGGGTCTACATGTATCATCTTATGATATGATTTATGTTTGTCCTTCTTGATCCATCTTTCTTTCTTTTTTCCCTCCTTCTTATGGCTGGATTTTTCAGCATTCTTTTTTTTTTTTTTTTTTTTCCCCACACAATTAATTCGGAAAAGAAAAACAATTAATAGAGAAAAATCAATGAAACAAAAAGCTGGTTGTATGAAGAGATCAATGAAGTTTATAAAGCTCTAGACAAACTTCCCAGGAATAAAAGAGAAGATACAATTTACCAGTATCAGAATGAAAGAGAAGACATTACTTCTGATCCTACAAACACTACAAAAATAAAGGAATATCATGAATAATTTTAGGGAAACAAAGTTCAACAATTTCAATGAAATGAACAAATTCCTTGAAAGACGCAAACTACGAGAGCTCACTGAAGATGATAAATAATTTGAACAGATAGCACCAAATCTATTCTTTTTAATGGGGTTAATTATCAAAAGCCTTCTCCTAAAGAAGACAGCTTTACTAGTGAACTCCATCAAACACTTCAGGAAAAATTAATAATGATTCTACAAAAACTTTTCCAAAAAGCAGAAGAGGAAGAAATACTTCCCAATTCATTTTCTGGGGCCAGCATTATTCCAATGCGAAATCCAGACAAAAATATTATAAGAAAAACCTGCAGATCAATATATTTCATGACTACAGACTCAAAAATGCTTCACATAGTTTAACAAACAGAAACCAAAGATTTTATGTTTTCCAGAAAAGTAAATAAGTGCATCTCACCATATTAACATATTGAAAAAGAAAAGGCATGATAATCTAGTGGGTGTAGAAAAAGCAGTTGACAAAATTCAATACCCATTCACAAAAAAGAAATCTCTCAGCAAACTAGGAATAGAATGGAACTTCCTCAACCTGATAAAGGGCATCTATGACAAACTTAAGAGCCAACACCATACTTGGTGTCACACTTGGTGGTGAAAGACTAAATGCTTTGTCCCTAAGATCGGGAACAAAGCAAGGATGTCCCCAACCGTCACTTGTATTTACCCTGTACGATAGTACAAGAGGACAGTAGGGTAAGACAAGCAAATAAAGAGCATGCAGATTGAAAAGGAAAAAATAAATTCTCAGGAGTCTTCCAAAATACTCCTAGAACTAATAAAAGAATTTAACAAGATCACAGGAAACAGGTCAATATGCAAGCAATTAATTCATTTATAAACTACAAGCAATATGGACACAATAGTATTTTAAAAGTCTTAACTAGGGTTAAATTTCACCAAGCACATATAGGGCTCGTACTCTAAAATCTACAATACTGCTGACAGGAATTAAAGAGACCTGAGCAAGGAGAGACAAATACTGTGTTTGTGTAGCCAAAAAACACAATAATGTTACACTGTCAGTTCTCTTCAAATTGATGTTCAGATTCAAGGTAATCCCTATCACAGTTCCAGCAGATTTTAAATAATAGAAACGGAAGCTGATGCTAAAATTCATATGGAAAGGCAAAGAACCTAGAAGACCCAAAACTTGTGAAAAAGGAAAAGAAAAAAAGGAAAATGTGGACTACTTGCTTTAAAACTTACTATAAAGGTATAGTAATCAAGACAGTATGGTACTAGAATACGAATAAACACATGAATAAACACAATGAAACAAGATAGAATGTTCCAGTGTGCCAATGTAACTCAATCATTATCTCCTCCTTCTTCCATTTTGACATGCAACCATTTCAGTACCATTTGTCCAGACAAGAAAGTTAAGAGGAAAAGGAGGAGGTGGTGAAAGGAGGTAGGGGAGGGAGGTGAAAAGAAATCCAACCCTTACTTTATATCATATATAGAAATTAATTCAAAATGGATCAAAATGCCTAGAAAAAAGGCATAGGAGAAAATCTTTGGGACATTGGGTTAGGCAAAGATTTCTATCATACACATCAGAAGTATAATTCACAACAGAAAAAAAAACTGATAAACCGGAATTCATCAAAATTTAAAACTTCTCTTTGAAAGACTATGGAATGAAAAAAACAAGCCACAGACTGGGAGAAAATATTTAGGAAACATATCTGATAAAGGACTTGTATCCAGAATATACAAAGACCTCTCAAAACTCAAAAATAAGATAATATACAATCAAATTATTAAAAATGGACAAAAGATATAAACAGATCCTTCAGTACGGAAGATATACCCAAAGCAAAAAAAGCCCACGAAAAAATGTTTCACATTATTAGTCATTAGGAATATGCAAATTAAAACTACAAAGAGATACCACAGCATACCTATTAGGATGGCTAAAATTAAAAAGAAATCAATTTTAAAAAGCAAAAAAAGACAACACTAAGGGTTAGCCAGAATTCAGAGTCACTAGAACTTTCTAACAGTGACAGCAGAAACGGAAGAGGGATTGGCAACTTCTTACAAAGTTAAACATGCCTACACCTGTCATCTGTGACCGAGCAACCCCAGTCCTAGGAACTGACCCAAGAAAAATAAAAACTTACGTTTAAAAAATTTATACACGAATGTTTACAGCAACGTTATTCGCAACCACTGAAACCTGGTAATAAAGCAAATATCCTTCAAATGGCAAACAGTAGACAAGCTGAGTGAAATAAACAGAAGTGACCTACTGATACAAACAACAGATAAACCTCAAATGCGATATGCTAAGTGACTCAACAGGCTTCATTCATATGAATTCATATCATTGTTATGACTTCCCAGACAGGAAAAACTGCAGAAAGAGAAAAGATGAGTGGTTGCCTGGGAGAGAGGATGGGAGGAACAGAAGGATGGGAGGAACAGATCACATGTAGAGGCATGAGGGAACTTTTTGGAGTGATGGAAACATTCTAAATCTTGACTGCAATGGTGATGATACTACTGTATGCATTTGTCAAAATTCATAAAACTATACTCTGTAAAGGGTGAATCTACGAAAATTATACTTTTTTTTTTTTTTTAATGGAGAAGACAACGGTATAAATGAATGAAAACGCCAGCCACACACTGGGAGGAAATATTTACAAAACACCTCTCTGATAAAGGTCTTGTATCCAGAAAATATAAAGAAAGCTTACAACTCAATAAGAAGACAAACGACATGATTTCTTTTTAAAGAGTAAAAGATTTGAACAGACACTTCTTCACCAAAGAAGATACACAGAAAGCAAATAAGCATACATCTGCTTAATGCAGTTGTCATTAAGGAAATGCAAATCCAACAATGTCACTTCTGGGTGTCAAGCAAAGAAAAGGACACTAGGTCCACACAAAGACTTGTACTTGAATATTTACTTTTAGTGGCTTTGTTCATAATATCCATAAACTGGAAACAACCCAAATATCCATTTACCTGTGAATGGATAAGGAAACAAGACCACCACCATACGGTGAAATACTACTCAGTAGTAAAAGTGAAAAACCACCAACACACACAAAAACTTGAGTCAATCTCAAAGGCCATAAACTAAAAGAAAGAAACAAGACATAAAAGTCATAAAAAGGCTATATGTTACACGATTAAATTTAAATGAAATTCTAGAAAATTCTAGAAAATGCAACCATGTTGTCAGAAAGTAGATCGCTGACTTCTTAGATGCTAGGGGTCGAGGAAGGACACAGACAACTAAGCGATGTGGGGGCACATTCTGGGGTGATGGAGGTTTCTGTATCGTGACTGTGGAGATGGTTCCATGACTCCACACACTGGTCAGAACTCACTGACCTGTACACTAAAAATTGGTGAATTTTTTTTTTTTTTTACTTTTTAAAGTTTATTTATTTTGAGAGAGAGAGAGAGAATGAGTGGGGTGGGGTGGAGAAAGAGAAAGAGAAAGAGGGAGAGGGAATTCCAAGCAGGCTCTGCACTGTCAGCACAGAGCCCGATGCGGAGCTCGAACTCGTGAACCGCGAGATCATGACCTGAGTTGAAATCAAGAATCGAACGCTTAACCAACTGAGCCACCCACGTGCCCTGGCGAATTTTATAATATGTAAGTTATACTCAGTAAAGCTGTATTTAAAATACTAAAATAAGAAACATTTCCTATAAGTCAATAAGGGGAATATAAATACGCAAAGAATATGAATAGGCAATTCACAGAGGAGGAAAGTACAATGGCCACTAAACATAGGAAGAGTTTCAATTTCAGCAATGATCATGAAAATGCAAATTAAAACCACAAAGAGATGTCATTTCACATTCTTCTGAATATCAAATATTTAGATCTGATAATAAAGTGTCAGGAACAGGTTTAAGGATTTGAAGCAACGTCTATGTAAATTATTCATACAAGATCAGTTTAAAGATCAATTTGCTAAGATCAAATAACTAGCATTATCTAGAAATGCCAGTTGTAGGTATCTCCCCCGGAAAAATTCTAAGTGCACAAGACATGTACATAAACATTATGTATAATATCATTTGGAATAGCAAAAAGGGGGAAGCAACTATTATCTACCAAGGGGAAAATGAATAAATAAGTAGAAATACTGTATACTAACACATTGGGATTACATGCAGCAGTGAAAATAAATAAAGTAGATGTATGTGTAGCACGAAGGTAGATCTCAAAACTATTAATTTTGAAAACAGCAATAATAATATGATCACTTATGTTTTTAAACACACAAAAATATTAAGTATAGATTATGCATACAAACAAACGTATGTCCTACATATATACAAACATTGATAGGAAGTTACCAATCTCAAGAGGGTAATGACCCTCTGGCAAAGGAAGGCTGGAAAACGAAGAAGCCCCACATGCTGCCAGCAAATTCTCCACCTCTCCTTCCTCCCCCCAAAAAACCTCAATCCCACGTTCTGCCTAAGGGACCATCAAAATGAATCACAGCATGCTATACGTTGTTAGTTACCTCCGTCACTACAAAAAACCTAAACTATCCTGGCCACTATTTGTCACCTGGAAACTTATCCCCGTGCAGCTGGGAACAGCGCCTAATGGGACTCTGTCTTCCATCCTTCTCAAATCCCAAACTCCATCAGGCTCTCTGGCACTTTCATCATCACTTATATCCTGAACTCTTCTCTGAACACCCCCATCTGGCCTCTAACTGAAAGCTGGCTCCTCCCTAAGAATCCCCTGCAGCCCTCCCAAATAGTGGCTGGTGTCTCTCCTTTAACCCTCATCCACCAGACCTACAGGTGGGGAAGCTCACCGCCTGTTGAAATCTCACCTGTCACCACTCCTGGTTGCACAAATAGACCTCCGGGTACTTGCCTTATTTTAAAAAAAATATTAGTACCATGTTCGCCACCACAATCTCCAATATTAGCCCAGTAATAATCGCAGGTGACTTTAATATCCATACAGACAATACTTCTAAAGCTAACTACTCGGTAGAATTGGCCTCGTCTCCGCCGATCCTTCCTTCCTTTTGCAATCACCCACTTCCACTGTTGCCCCCACCAGTAGAACAGTATCCCCCCTCATCATTTCATTTCTAAGCAACTTACTCCCCAGCCACCGCTCTGGACTCCAACAACCCTTTCACTTCCTCATGACCTACGATCCATCAATCCGATCAACTTCTCACTGTTCCAGTCAGCCCGTGTCCTTGCTTCGTAACCAGATCCCACAGTTAATAGTTCAATTACTCAACTTCCTTGCTCTTCCCCCCGTTTACTAACCTGGCAAAAACCCTAACCCTGATTGAATCCAATCTCCAACTGCTCTATGCCACATCCTGAAGCGTGCAGCCGGAGAAAAACACTCACTGTGCCACCAAGTAATACATTCAATTCATGACCACTAACTCGAAGGGGCCATTCATACTCTCCAACAACCTGCATTTCCCCATTCCATTTCCTAGAAAATTATTTCATGCCTTCTTTTTTTTTTTTTGAGAGAGAGAGAGAGAGAGAGAGAGAGAGAGAGAGAGAGAGAAAGAATCCCAAGCAGGCTCTGCACCATCAGCACAGAGCCCCAAGCGGGGTTCGATTTCCTGACAGCAAGATCATGACCTGAGGCGAAATCAAGAGTCGGACACTTAACAGACTGAGCCACCCAGGGGCCCAGATGCCTTCTTTGCTTAATACAACCTCTGTGCCAGAGGCTTCGAGTTTGTCCTCCTTCTGTTTCTTCCCTGCCCTGCACCCTCTTCTCTGCTCTATGTCCAGCTCTCTCTCCCAACTGCCAGCCCTCTGAGCAAATTCACCACCAGACACTCGCACGACAAATTCACAGAGCCACGAAGAGGCAGCAGCCTTCCACAATTGTTACACCAGTCCTTCTCCACGACCCTCCTCCGGCAGCCTGAAATGCCGAGCTTTCTAGTCTAACTCCGCTACTACATAATTCTACGGTAATCATGACGGTTCTGCTTTCCTGATTGAATTCGCCCCAAATTTCTGGTATAGGAAGTGATTACAGGAAAACAGGACCTTAACAATAGAAATCTGAAATTGCTTCTCTGATTTGATAAAAGGCATGAATGGCCCCATTTCCAGTTGTAAAGGGGATACTCATAGTCCAGGGCATGCAGGGGCCAAAGTACTTAAATCATCACCTGGAGAAGCAGATTCAAGGACCTATAGAAGACAAGGCTTGGGTAACCCAGTAGTGGCTGCCATGGAATGTATTGTAAACATGGGTTCTTACAACGGGTTAGTTGCTTCTAAGGACGCCGGAGAACTTGGTCAAAGAAATGAGTCCAGAGTTTTAAATTCACTGCTCAAAGTCTAGGTGAGGGACTAGAAATTTTCTAGAATGCCTTGATAGAAAGCCTGTGTCATGTGGACACAGGGCCAAGAATTCTGAAAAGCAAATCCTCTGTGTGGCCGAGTTATAATGCAAAATCAATACCCACCCTGCAGGGAATCTTAGGTTAAAGGGAAGATTTTGATCAGGAAGGAGTGGGACCCTGGGAACTGGGATGGGGACATACGGGCAGATTCTGAGAAAGCTGAGCCTAAACTCCCCAGGCCTCCTGTGCAAGTAGCAGCTCTTTATTCTGTCTGAGGAAAGGAGTCTCCCTTTGCCTGAAGAGTGTGTAACAGCCTCAACTGAGACAGCTGCCTGACAAGGGACTGCTGATGTTCGTAAGGAGTCACCTCCTCCTGAAACTTATCATTACCCAGACACTTAACCACACTCACATCCTACAAGTTTCTGGGGGTTGGGGACAAAACGTGGCCTGGAAAGATATGCAAAACATACCAAAACACTGCAAGATTGGGACAGTTTATGTCACCAGAAGGGTGGGAAATAGATCTCCCCAGACTCCCTTCTCTGCAGGTTCTGAGCGAGAGCCGGGCAAAAGAGAAATACGCACCACATTTAGAAGACGGAAGCAAAGCTGTGGCCATCATGCTCTGGGAGTCGGGGTGGCTTACGGCAGAAACACAAATGCTGAGGTGCCGGGAGCTTTACTTTGTCCTTTCTCTTCTTTTTCCCTCCCCATGTCCTCTTCCCCACTGTGCATCCGGCTCATCTTCTTACCTGCCCGACCCGCTGACCAACGGCAACCCCAGGCTCACCAGAAACTTGACTATGAACTTAGAGAGGTGGTAGCTATGTCCACTGACTTCCACACCAGTCCACTTTCGCCGTGGCATGCCACAAGTTGGATGGGAATGGCTTTTATGACTGTATGACAGATGCGGGGTGGGGGAGGGGACGGCTTTATGCTATATTCTATCCATCTCTCATACTCACATGGCCATTAATGAACATTGAAAAATTTGATGAAGATAAATAATGTTTAAGTAATGCTAAATATTGCAAGCAACCTTTCCCAATTTAGAACATTCGGAGCTCCCCCAGGAAAAAGAATAAAACGAGTTTTTCCAGCCGAAAAGAATAAAATAAAAAGACTTACATCGTTGGATTGAAACAACCGAGTCATTGCAAAGAAGGCTTCTGTGGCTTCCATAGTTCCAAAGTGCTCACCCTAAGGAAAATTTAAAACAATTTCTTAAACTTAAATAAAGCATACCAAGGATTTTCTCTTTATTTCTGCAAAAGTCTCTTAGAACTCGGGAAGAAAATCTCTTTGTAAACATTCTGCCTCTACGCTGTTTTTCTGGCTTTCAATTTATAAACGTGCATGGCCATTTTGTCCACTCCTTATTTAAAATAATTTAGTATCACAAGCCATGCTATAAAAGTTCTGGAATAGTAGTCTCTAACCTTTTAGCAGGAACTATTTTAATTTCCCTAGGGAACTGCAATTTACAAGGAGGTAGAAAATGATAGCAAATTGAGTTTCTAATCAGAATGGCATGTTATTACTACACCACCTACAAGCAGAGATCACACCTTTTCCATTTCCATAATCCAATGCCCAGCACAAAGCCTGACATAAGAGCATAATAAATATTAAATTGTAAAGAACTACATATTAGGAATCCTAGAAAACATGGCAAAAAGGGACCAACTGAAAGGGCAGGAACCAGATTAGTTATATGAAAGTAAGCCTTTGGATGATGCTTTGCATCAGAACTTTACTGCGCTTCATAAATCATCTGAGGAGCTTGCCAAAACGCAGAATCTGATTCAGTGGCTCTGGGTGAAGCCTGAAATTTTGCATTTCTAACTAGCTCCCGGTGATACAAATGCTGCTGGGCCTGGGAACATTTTTTTTAAGGCACAAGATGCTAGATAACCTATTTCACTCACAGTCAAAAATCCCAGATTATAGACCGCCTAAAACATGACCATTTCAATATTTAATTTCATTAAAAGCAATCCTATGTAAGGCATTAGGCTCAATCACTTCAATCTATTTGTCACTTACAAGAATAAGAGTTTATAAGAATAAACAGATTCTGATGAAAAACTTTAAAAGTTTAGGATGAAGGACAAAGTATAAGAATTTACAATCATTTATTTTTATTTATTTTTTAAATGTTTATTTTTGAGAGAGAGAGAAACAGAGCACAAGGGGAGGAGGGGCAGAGAGAGAGGGAGGCTGGAACCTGCTTCTAAAATCCGAAGCAGGTTCCAGCCTCTGAGCTGTCAGCACAGAACCTGATGTGGGGCTCAAACCTATGAACCACAAGATCATGACCTGAGCCAAACTGGGACACTCAGCCACCCAGGTGCCCCTACAATCATTTAAATCACAGTACCCAACTTGCTCACCAACAACAGATTTCCCCCTCTTTCTTTCATAAATATGTAGGGAATACACACAAGTCCATGCACTTTTCAGTCCTATCAACAGGCCCTAAGTCCCTACTTTCTGACTTGAAATTTAGAATATATGAATAGGCCAACTGTGGTAGAAATTTAGAAGTATTTTTCCATAAAGCATTACCAACAACTAGACAAAAGATTAAACTAAGGTTCCCAAACCTGTTTCTGTAGTTGACTGTGTTTATCATATTATACTGGTAATTTCCTTATCAACATAATTAAATGTTTCAACATGAGTTGCTCAGCAAAGAGGCACTGGCCAATATAAAAGTATATGCTACTTGGGGCACCTGGGTGGCTCAGTCGGTTAAGCATCCTGCTTCGGCTCAGGTCATGATCTTGCCGTTTGTGAGTTCAAGCCCTATGTGGGCTCTGTGCTGACAGCTGAGAGCCTGGAACCTGCTTCGGATTCCATCTCCCTCTCTCTCTGCTCCTCCCCCACCTGTGCTCTGTCTCTCTCTCTCTCTCCCTCTCTCTCTCTCTCCCTCTCTCTCTCTCAAAAATAAATAAACATTAAAAGATAAATAAAAAGTTAAAAAAAGTATATGCTACTCTGCACCAACTTCATCTACTGGAAACTCTGCTTATAGGGGCGCATGGGTGGCTCAGTCAGTTAAGCATCCGACTTCAACTCAGGTCATGAATTCAAGTTCGTGGGTTCAAGCCTGCATCGGGCTCTGTGCTGACAGCTGGGAGCCTGGAGCCTGCTTCAGATTCTGTGTCTCACTCTCTCTGTCCCTCCCCAGCTCACACTCTGTCAAAAATAAATAAACTTAAAAAAAAAAAGAAAGAAAGAAAGAAAGAAACTCTGCTTATATAATGGATTTAGTCAAGGACACAATGTGTGCTACAAAAAATTAAATCAGGGGCGCCTGGGTGGCTCAGTCGGTTGAGCGTCCGACTTCGGCTCAGGTCACGATCTTGCGGTCCGTGAGTTCGAGCCCTGTGTCAGGCTCTGGGCTGATGGCCCAGAGCCTGCAGCCTGCTTCCGATTCTGGGTCTCCCTCTCTCTCTGCCCCTCCCCCGTTCATGCTCTGTCTCTGTCTCAAAAATAAATAAATGTTAAAAAAAAAAAAATTAAAAAAAAATTAAATCAAACAGACTTTGCTTTAAATGTTTCTAATATGGTACCACGGAGGGATAGGATGTTTGTGTAGGAATGTGGAAAATGGAGGAATTTGTGTAGGAATGTAGGAATGGAAAAGTATGCACTCGATGCTCAGTCTCCATTTGCAAATTACAAATCATTAAGTCTCTGAATGAGGCCTTCAGTCATGAAATACAGTAAAAGTAAAAGATATTCTCATGGAATTCAAATTGGAAACCATAGTCTTCTTACCACCATATGTAAACCACTGGAAGTCTGTGTGTGTGTGTGTGTGTGTGTGTGTGTGTGTGTGAATCTAAGAAACAAAATCACATTTTCTAAGCTCCTAGACATTTCATGACACTTTTTTAGTCTGACGCAAAACAAACCAAAGCACAAGAAAAAACAAAATAACAATAACAGCAAACAGAATCTATGTTCCATCACAGCAAATACTTTTGTTGGTTTTCTCTGTTACATCCCCAGTGCCTAAAGCAGCATAGGAGTCAGCGGGTGTATTACAAATATTTGCTGAATGACCGAATGAAAACTATTCCTGAATGTATGTGTCCAGGCTACGCTCTACACTCATTACCTCATTGAATCATTACAACTTTATAAAACAGGTATTATCATAATCACCACTTATAGAAAAGGACATTAAGGCACGACATGGTTAAACTCAGAATCATTCTGCTTGCCATGGTACAGCAGGGATAATAAATAAAATCTATTAAAATCAAAGCTTGAAAAACATCACTATTATATTCCTCCCCCTCAAACAAAGGTAAAATATCTATTTGGAATTTGTTGAAGATTTTGTACTACATTTTGGGGGGGGACATAAAGACCTCTGAACAAATCTGAACAACACGCTTTAACATGAACTAATGCTTGTTAATTTCAAATTGATGTTGAGAATCTACCACGTGCTTGGCTGGTCTGGAACCTCATGAATAAAACAGAGGTATGTCATAATCCTTGTCCTCAAGAAGTTTTACATATCATTGCCTTAATCAAACACTGCAGACTTTTAAATTAAGTGAATTTAAAAAAATAAATAACCATACTTTCCAGAAAGTGCTTCACTGCATGTTATTCCAGGAAACAAATCTGAAGAAAATCAAAATAGTCTACCTGGTTCAGTAAGTAAAGAATCTTTGTAAGAATATGTAAACATCTTCTTGGATTGATGGGTGTTTCATTGAATATACGAGCCTATGGGGACAAAAAAGCATTGTTACACTAGTATATTTTCTATCACAGATTTCTATCACAGATTGCAAAAAATCAACTGTAATCAAACAGACATATTCTAATAAACATAAAATAAACATATTTTAATCACAATATCCAAATAATGTTGTTTACAGTTTTCAATTCATCATACTATATGATACATTATTAGATACGGCCTTGACTTTCTACCTACACTAACTCCTTCCCTTCGATCTAGTACGTCAATTTTATGCGCTTTATGTGTTAAGTAAGAATCACAGTATTTATCTACACCATTTGAAAACAATTAACGTCCACAACTTCCTTCAGTAACCTTACACTAAACACCTCTTTAGCATTGTATTTAAAATTATCACCATGTAGCAGAGTCTACATGTTTTTGCATTTCTATAAATTCTAGACCTGCTTCTGATTAAGTAACCCCTCTTCCTTTTCCCTCAAGTCTATATTCTCTGAACACAGTTATTATATTCTTCAATTCTTATTTTTGATCACAGTATTCAAGCAGCTCTCTGCCCACCATCTAAAATGGAATAGAAAAGAAAGAACACAGGGTGCCAGCTCAGGTCATGATCTCAGGGTCTGTGAATTTGAGTCCCCCATGGGGTTCTCTGCTGTCAGCACAGAGCCCACTTCGGATTCTCTGTCCTCCTCTCTCTCTCTGCCCTTCCCCCACTTGTGCTCTCTCTATATATTATCTCTCCCTCAAAAATAAATAACTTAAAACACACACACACACACACACACACACACACACACACACACAATACAGTTCCAAGTCATACCTCCTGTAAGACAGCACTCTTCTCCAGATGCCGAAAAGGATTGGAGCCACTACCTATATCATAAACAAAAAATGTCTTTAACAGCTGTCCTAGACAAACTTATCTACAGAAGGGTATTGATTGCTTGGGATATCTCACCTAAGTGAAGTGACCATTTGGATATCACAGTGACAACCATTACTATTATGCATATAAACTGAATAAAATCATTTTGATCCTGGTACTAGCTGTCATTGCTATCCTTACAAGATCGCGTACTTCTGTTTTGCAGGAACTCTGCCCAAAACGAGTGTCTTCTTTCCCTGTCCTCTTTTTACGTGAATGTTACAAGTATATGTCATGTGCACACAGCTAAGATTAATGAGATTGTGGTAGGGCCCTTTGGATTTCCCTAAAGGCAAGCACTATCTTTGGTGTTTCCAACAATTTCTGCCAGAAAAGAGTTTAGCAAAGAATCCTGCAAAGCTGAAAGGGGCCGTGGAGATTTACTAACCCAAGCCTCGACCACACCACGGGAGAGCACCAAACATTGAGGGCTTTGGGTTTGGGGATTGGGGTTTTTTTTGTTGTTGTTTTTAGGTGGCTTGACATCTTCCCCATTTGCTCTGGACCAAAGACGGGTTATCAAGAACGCAACTGACTTTTGGATGCGGGAGCATTAAACGACCGATGTACCAGGGGGCAGTCTTAACCCCCCTTGGGAAGACTGGAAGGTACAAGGCGCCTCCAAGTTCATACACACACAAGTCCCATCGAGCCCAGACCCACTCTGGGCCTCCCACTACCAGCGCCCCCCCGCCTCGCCCACGCGCGCACCCACTCCCTCCGCCACGCGCCGTGGGCCCGCCTCCTCTGCGGGCAGCCCACCCCAGGCGAGCGCGGCGGAGGCGGCTCCGAGGGGCTGCGCCCAGGGGAGGGGGCGGGAGCGGGGGGCGGGGCCGCCGAGCTGCCCAAGCGGCGCGCGGGCGCGGGGCGGGAGCGCGCGACCCGAGGGGAGGCTCCGGCGCCCGGGGGAGGGGCTAGGGGCAGGCCCCCGGCTGCAGCAGAGCGGAGCCGGGCGGAGGGAGGAGCGGGCTCCAACTCCGGCCCCCTGGCACACCGGCGCCCACGCCTTCGGGTCCGCGGCCCCCAAGAGCAGGTGGCGGCGGGCGAGGAAGGGGCCCCCGCGGCGGAGGGTGGGCGTCAGAAGCCCAGCGCGTACCAGACTCCTCGTCCTTCTTGTCGAATTTTTTAATCATCTTGGACGACTTCCCAGCGCCCAGACCCACCGCAACCGTCCCAGGCGCCGCAGCCGGCGAGCGGAAGAGGCTGCAGGAAGGCCGGCCCCGTGCTCTGGAGCCGGTTGGGTCGCCGTCCCGTCACTCGGGGAGAAGGCCCGCCCTTCCCCGGCTGTCGCGGCCGCTCTTGTCCCCTGGGGACGCGGCCACGCCCTCTCCTCCTCCCCCAGCCGGGCGGAGGCGGGGCCAGGCGCTGGGCCCCCGGGGCTGCGTCCTGGCCCCTACCGCCACGGGTCCGAGCTGGGGCTAGCCCCGGCCCACCCAGCCAGCCACAGGGCAACCCAAGCCCGGTGCGGGCAGAATGCGATTTTATTTGGTTGGCACGTCGTGGATGGCGACTTCCGCAGGCCCCTTAGTCTCTGGAGACCGAAGCGAGAGGCCTGGAGGATTTGTTTTCACTTGATGACAGTGGCGTTTTTTATAATCCACTGCTGGGCCCTTCCATTGCGGAAGGCGTTCTCTCCTGGCACAGTTGTGGTGGGTTTCTCTTCCAGGAGCGATGAAAGGGTTAGTGGTTCCCAAATCATCTTGGAAGTCGGCATGTCACTCCCTGACTTGGCGACTGCTGTTAACAAAGCACAGGGCACCTTAGTGAATGTGCACATCCAGAGGATCTGGAAGGACACCCAATGTGAGGCAAGAAAGAGACCCACTTGGAGGGACCAGAAAGCTGGTCTTTACTCTTAGCAAGAGGGTAAAGTTCGGATCACGGACTACCATGCCCAACCTTCTTTATAGTTCTGGATTCCTTCCCTTCATCAAAACCCAGTTTAAAACACTGCCAGTTTAGTCTTCCCTGTTTCATCCCACCCCTTTCAAATGATTCCTTCTGCAACCATGTGGACACCCAGGTAACTCTTACTAAGGTGCATTCGCTTGTATTCATACTCTTCTTAGTCTTTTCCTAAAGTGGAGGTGGTTTTCAATTCTCCTGAGAGTGTAACCAAGAAAATGTTACTGTCTTTGGTTTCAGTGTCATCACTTTATCCAGATTCTCTTTTAACGTCTGCCTGTTCTTGGAAGCTTCCATGGCGGGCTCCTCTTGTTTCCATCCCTCCCCACTTTTTGGATGCGTTATGCCTTGTAAATGTCCCTTGACTCGGCTTCCTTATTCCTACTACGATCGCCTTAATTCGGGCCCTGTCCTCTAACTCCTGGACAGCCTCCTAATCAGGCCCCATCCAAACCTTCTCTGTGTAATCTTTATTTGGATGCCTGGTAAACAAGGAAAGTGATTGGCTACTGGCAGAAGGAGGGCTGGCTGGCGGTGTCTTTTGCTTGAAGTGGAGACATTGTTTCAACTCCACAGACCCATTCTTTAGGGAAAGCACCATAATGGGCTCTTCAGATACTGTTACCTAAAGTAAGTATGTACTCACTTTTCTTGAGGGAAACTGTAAAGTCGCCAGAAATCTAATAATTGTTGCAGACTGAGATATTAAGTGTTCTGTTCAGAAATGTAAATTAGGTAGATCATTAACAGGTTCTTGCCTGTTAATGATCTACCCAATTTACATTTTAATTTTTAATTATTATAAATTTGACTAAGTGTATGTCAGAAAAAAAAAATGTGACTAGTATGTCAAGCCCATGATGTCAGTGATGTAGTATTAGGACAGGAACACACACACACAAAAACAAACAGGGGCGCCTGGGTGGTTCAGTTACTTGAGCATCCGACTCTTAATTTCGGCTCGGGTCGTGATCTCATGGTTCCTGGGTTCGAGCCCCGTCTCAGTCCCCGTGCTAATAGCACTGAGCCTGCTTGGGATTCTCGCTCTCTCCCTCTTTCTGCCCTCCCCCCCCCCCCATCCTCCCAACCTCGTTCCCTCTCTCTCAAAATAAATAAACATTTTAAAAAAAGAAAAAACAAAAAACCTTTTAAAGAAAAACATTATATGAGTAAGGGCAAATAACACATCAATATGGCCAAAACTATTAGAGTGGTAGGTGATGTCGTCTGGGAAACACCACACTAGAGCTTTCTTGAAATTTGAGGGTTTAAATGGGATCCAAAGCCTAGTGCCACCTGGGCCTCTTAACAGGTGTTAGCTTCCATGCTATGAGAAAAAATAGTCTCCAGAACCTCCACGAGACTTGTTGATTTGCCCTTTTCTCTTGTCCCCCCAAATTTGTGCCTTCCCACACCTCAGATCTGTAAGCCATTGCTTTGAAAGAAAGAAGCTTACCAGCTTTCTTCATATCTCTTTCACAGACTGAAGCAAAGTTGAGCTGAGGGTACATTTTTTTCTGTTTCTGCAAAGCACAGACCTTCATATACTGCCCGTCACTTTTGAAATCATTGTAGGTGGAAAACCTTCACAAAGAAAGCTCATTTAGTAGATCCTAGGGCAGGGGGTTAATGGAACCAGTCACTACTTTATCAGATTCTGGGGGAGAAGAAAGGACAGTGACTAGATGGTGTTCACTGGTGGGAGTATTGCTCCATGGGAGGGAAGTTTCTAGAACCTAGCATTGCAAACCTGTGCAGGAACTCCAGAATCTCTTACCTCTTCCCCAAATTAGATGTGGGCTGCTCCTATAACTCATTTCAAATGAAATCTCACAGCACCTAGTTCCTAAACTGCAGCCCTCTATATGCCCTAAGAGAAAATTTTGTTCTTTTTCTCACAGAGATCTTTGAGTACTTCTGGTCACTCTCAAAAATCATTCTTAGTGAAAAACCTTAGTTTTGATTAACTCTCATTAGGGTCTAAATGAGGTTGGGGGTCATGTAGGGAAGCTGTCTCATCACTATGCAGTTATATATATTTCCTACAATCAAAAGTTTTTGTTAAGTTGTGATGAAAAGAGCAGCGTGAATAAGGAAAAGAGAGGAAGGAAAATATTCACCTAAACCACTGTTCTTGCTTGGATGTAGGATCAGCCAACAGAGTCACAGGAAAGGTTGGTTTCAGCTCAGATCTTAACTTTTTTTTCTGAGACATCAGGGGTAGGCAGAAGTTCTCAGGGGGGTTGTGCTGGTAACCTTCCTGCAGCAGAGGGAAGAAGGGTCAGTGAAGGAGGAAGCTGAACCCTTGGGACTGAACTAAGTTCCCGGACTAAGCTTCAATTCCTCTAAAAGGATGCGACAAACCCTGCCAGAGAGGGGAAGTGGGGACTGAAACCAAAAGAGGAGGAAGCCGTTCCCTGAGTGGGCTAAAACACTAGACCCCCTTATCCATGGAAGATACATTCCAAGACCCCCAGTGGATGCCGAAAACCATGAAGGGTACCAAACCCTAGACATATACTATCTTTTTTTCCTATACATACATATGATAACGTTTAATGTATAAATGAGGCACAGTGAGGGATTAATAGCAATAACCAATGAAATAGAATAATTATAATGTAACAAATGTTATGTGAACGTGGTCTCTCTCTCTCTAAAAATAGCGTACTGTACTGACCCTTCTTCCTGTGATGATGTGAGAAGGTAAAATGCCTACATGATGAAATGAGGGAATGGCGTATGCACTGTGACTTAGCATTAGTCCCTCTTGATTAGATTATACCCAATTTGATTGTGGGTAACTGAAACCCTGCAAAGGTAAACCACAGATGAGGGCTGGGGGTGCGGGGGGTGGGAACGAGTGTACCTATTTGCTTTGTTGTCAAAAAACTTGTCCAAAGCTTGGTCAGTTTCCTAAGTAATTGACTTGCCCAGTGGCCCTTTGAAGTGAACAGCAGAGGAATTTACCCAGTTTTGAGAAGGATTCAATTAGTCAATCGCTTAGGAAGCCAAGCATTTGGTACTAAATTGGGAGATAGATCCATGGGACCCTACCTTCCTTTCTCAAAGATGACTGCCTCATTCACATTCCCTTCTCTGTCTGCAGTGAAAAGGTCACAGAATGGGATGTTTTGTGAGGTAATAATTTCATCATTACTAAAGGTCATAGAATCAAAGACTTTCAGAAAAGCTCTTAAAGGTCATCCAGTCTAACCATTCATCTGACCCCCTAATCCCCTCCACAATATTACTACTAAGTAAGTGGTCAATCTTCCTACACCTAAAAGCCTAACCTGTTTCACCTTTGCTCAGCTGTTAGCTATCTCCCTGTAACTTTGACCCTGCAGCTCAAACAGAACAAATCCAATGTCTCTTCTGCAGGGTCCTTAAAGAATTTGAAGAGATCCATCACGTCCCTCCTAAGCTCATTCTCCTCTCTTAGGCTCAACATTGCCAGTATTTTGAACTTTCTTTCATGCGATGTGGCTTTGGGCTCCCTCTCCTTCTGCTTTTTCTCATCGTAACTCATTTGAGAAAGCGACCGTTTATATTCTTTCTAATATGGGACAATCTGAAATGAAAACAATATGCTAGCAACCGTGGGACCATCACCTTGTTAAAGACTCTATTCAAATGTCATCACCTCTTCCAGGAGCCTTGCCTAACTACACCATCTAAAATTGCCTCTCACGCTCATTGTGCTTCATTCCCTTATCCTGCCTTGTCATGGCACTTAGCACATTATATAGTATCTGTGTGATTGTTTGCGTGTTGATGGTCTGTCTACCTCACTAGAATTAAACATCATTCAGGCAGTCCTTGGGGTAGTCACTGATGTATCCCTACTACGCGTAACAGTGCCTGGCACAAAGTAGGTGCTCCATAAATACTCGTTGAATGAACGAAAGAACGAATGAATGACTAGGCTGATTAAATGACAACACAGTGAGCTTCTTCTCATAGAATTTTAAAGCCTCTTTTAAAAAAAAACACTTCTGGGGCGCCTGGCTGGCTCAGTCGGTTGAGCATCCGACTTCGGCTCAGGTCATGATCTCGCGGTGCGTGAGTTCGAGCCCCGCGTCGGGCTCTGGGCTGATGGCTCAGAGCCTGGAGCCTGCTTCCATTCTGTGTCTCCTTCTCTCTCTGCCCCTCCCCTGTTCATGCTCTGTCTCTCTCTGTCTCAAAAATAAACGTTAAAAAAAAATTAAAAAAAATACTTCCTGTTGAACCATGTCTTTTAAATGCTGTACTTGTTCTCTTTAAGCTCTTCCAGTTTGGAGGAACTTCCGTTCACGTTACCTCAACAAAAAGAGATTTTACTCTAAAAAAGCACATGTGCCTAGGAACGAAGTCATAGCTAACAATCTGGCCACAAAAAGAGCAGAAACTCTGCAGAGCTAGATCTCACAGCAGAAAAACAGGAACGGAAAAGTATTTGGAATCCAAAACAGCACTAGCTAAGGACTACAACAGCATGAGTTTGTGTAGCTCGTCTCTAGCCCCATATCATTAGCCTGTCTCCTACTTTCTTCCTGTCTGCTTCCCCCTCTCTCTGTGTTCACTCCCTACCTTTACCCTGTATCTTTCTCCTCCCTGTAGCGTCTGCTTGTTTGTTTCTACTTCCCTGTAACTTCAACCTGCCCCTCCTCTGCTTTTGTGGTCCCTGCACTACCCTCCTCCTCCTGGTTTGATTTTTTTCTGGCCTCTCTCTACCTGCCCCGTCGGCTTTCACTCTTACCACCTTGATCTTCCCCTTTTCCAGACCCAGAGGCATGGAAGGAGGACTCTGTTTGGCCTGGGGATTTGGGTCGTTGGTAGGTTGGCTGGTTTTGGTGTTGGTTTGGCTTCTGGCTTTGGGGGTTTTTTGTTTGTTTTCATTTGGGGGTACCAATTTACACCACAGGTCACCGATCAGCCTATGAATTTTGATTCACTGGCTCTGGTGCCCTCCTGCCCTCACCTCAGGTCCCTAGCCAGTTGCACAAAAGAGGATCTCTCAGGACATCCTTTTCTTCATGGACTATGGTGGGGCCATTTCACTTAGAAGGGACTGTGAGGATAGCAATCACTTGTAGACATGCCATCTCCGTTCTTCGACTTGCCTACTGGAACCCACCCTCCTCTAACACACATGCCTGGGCATAGCAAAAGAATGCTTCTTCTGTGTATGATCTTTGGCTCACCAAAGACCGTCACTTTTGTTTGGCAAGAGAAAGGGGGGTGGGTTGCAGTATGAATATGAAAGAAGCATTCTAGATGGGCATATCCTTCTTCTTGAACTTGTTGCTGACAGTCCATAGAACTACCATGGTGTCAGTCTTTGACAATCGGTGCCTTAACTCTATTAATACAATTTGACTGGTAGCACCGTTTGCTCATGAATATGATCAGGTCCTGCGTGTGATTTGCACAAAGTTCCAGCTGTCGGAAGAAAGCTCGTCTTGCATCAAGTTAGATGATAGTCTTGTATTTCCTTCTCTACCTTGAGCAGCACAATCTTAGCCTGGCATTTGTTCCTTTCTCGTTGTATATTACCCATCACCATGAGAAGTAACCACTGAGTTTACATCCAAAGGGCACAAATTCGGAAACTCAAGAGACCATGGGCAATGAATTAATTAGCCCATATTCAGCATATATCATTGCATATTAGCATTTTATCCCCCATTTGGAGAGGAATCTTTTACCGCCATTCCTCTAGCAACTAAGGAAATACTAACCTCAAATTCACCACTTTGTGTTACAAGGGTCTGTCTCAGGTAATTTCTGTTATAATTAGATTCTTTTGTTTGCACTTTCACTTTATTTAATTTCTTCTTGTTATATTAGGCCTGCTCTCAAGGCTGTCAAGATCTTTTTTAGATCCCGATTCCTAAATATCTTTTAAATTGATTTTCTTCACTTCCTCGGCTATTAATTTAGTTCAATTCTTCAGCATCTCTCCCCTTAGCTGTTGTAGTAACATCACAATGAATCTTTCTGATTTGTATCTCTTCCCCAACGAACACAACTTTCTCCTCCAAAAAACGGTCTTTCTAAAATGCCAATTTGATTGCGCCTTTTATGTCCTGCCATTTACTCTCTTACATCTCCATAAGTGCTCCTCACTTTCTTGTGTCTTCATGTGTCTGCCTTTCCCTCTGATAGGGATATTCTCCTGTTCTTTTGCCAAGGATCATATCCTCTGTAAAACCTCCCGGATCACTCCCTTTCCTCCGACAAAGATACTAATCTCTACGTGAGTTCTATATCTTCCATATTCTTTTATTATCCATATATCCTGGTATATTATAATAACTTTTCTATTTCTCATTTATTGATCAGTCTCTCCTACTAGTCTCCAAGTTCCTTCAAGATAGAAACTGTCCTGAAAGCATCCTTATATCTTAGTTCTTTGTTTAGCATATGTTCAGCAACCGTTTACCGGATCGAACGTGAACTTCTGCAGTGTAGAACCGAGTCCCAGATGTCTGGCTGTTGTGATGGAACATCCTCTGCTGTGTTCCTCTCTCCTTATCCTGACAACCAAAGCCGTGGGTATAAAGCATAATCCTTTCCCCATCTCCCGTTTGGTTATTTCTGTTCCTCGTTCCTCATTTCCTGATTTATCCTTTGCCACTTTACCCTCAACCCAAAAGCCAGTGGCTAGTTCACCTTTGGGGAATTGCAAACTAAATGTCTTTGGCCAGGGAGGAACAATTTCTAATGAGGACCCTCTTTTCTCCACGCAGTGGAGTTTCATGACACGAGCTTGTGCAATTCTGGTTCTGAGCCTCTCCAGATTCCTTGTGTGTGCAATACACACAGCAAGGCAGAAGAAGGAAGAAGATGACTCCTGACACCATCTTCCATGTTAACTTAATTCCCTCTTCAAGCCACCTCCTGATTCCTCAGGGTCCTTCCTCAGGGTGCCAGGAAGCTTCCCCAGGCGCCATTACCTTGAGCAGCAATTCCTTGGGAAAGTATTTGGGTGCGATGTTCTTTCCTTGCTGGTCGAATGGGCAGGGAAGTGGGTTGTTGGTCATAATCAGTAAGGTCTTATCCTGATCGTACTCTGTTACTTTTAATGTGAAGCTTTTGATTTTCCCGTTTCGAGCCAGGAATTTCTGCAGGGCAGTGGGCTTCAAAGGCTCATAGTACTGGGCCTGAGCAACACAGAGGTTTCCAGAGAGACAAAGGGATTAGATCAAGAGAAGATTAATCAATTGGCTAGTCTTCAGCCTCTGTGGGGGAGGGACAGACGCTGCACAGGGGCCGGACAAATCTGCTCTGAAGCAGATTTTACAGAAATCTGCTTGGTTTTACAGAAAACGTCTGAAGCCCTCTGTCCCTCTCTGCCCTCAGAACATTCCCCACAAATAGACGAAGGGGTGAGGAAGTGAGATGGGAGGGAAGGTTCCCACATAAAAGGAGCAAGATGACTTAGTCCTTCTGAAAAAGTGTAACATCGTGCCCAACACAATGGGGCAAACAGAAGCTTCCATGTCAAACCTAGGTGGCCTTCTCTACAAGTCTGTTTGAGGCAAAGGGAGAGATCGCCAGACACCAAAGCTCCTTCCTTGTTCCGGGATACCAACACAGCCCCTCTCTCCATCTCCCCACCCACCAAGAGTTCTCCACGGGCACAACCACATTAACATGCATAATAAGCACGACCTTATAGAGGAAAAGCAGTCACAAAAGACTGCGTGTCATTTAAGACATGGTGGGGGAAGTGGCGGTCCCGCTAAATTTGCTTTTCCATCCCTAGGAGGGAGGCAGAGGATTGGCGAGGGAGAGAATAGAATACCTCCTATTAGCAATAGGTTTTCTCCACTTAAAAAAAAATCAGCTGCAGCCAACACCCCCTTCCCACCTCCTCCCTCGTCCCTCCCTATCACCGTACCCAGCACTGCCACAGGCCTGGTGTCCTAGGACAGCCCTGCTTTCCTGTCCCAGGAGTCAGCGCGGTCACAGAAGCTGGTGGCACCAGGAGGCATTTGGGATACCCTAGCAGTGGCCCTGCTGCTGAACCCTTAAGGATCTTGGCGGGGATGAATGCTTTTTCCACCTACCATATTTGGATGGACTGTGTATTCCTGAAGATTCTTCAGGACAAATTTTGAAGGCCCGACTGCGTCAAAAATCTAGAGACAATAATTGAGATCAGGAGTTTCACGTTGCACCTGTCCTAAACAGCATTCCATTCCTTACCTCACCTCACCCTAGGCTGACCCTAAAAACCGGTCAGAAGAACAAAGTACTCCCAGTTTTGTACCCTGGGATCCCGGGATGCGGCCACAGCAAGGAGAGCTACGTTCCGAGGCATCCTGACAGGGAAGCTTGTACGTGGAAAAGGTGGGCCTGCTTTATTATGAATGTCAGATAAAGCTGTGGGGGAGGGAAGTGGGTAAAGGGCAGCATTAAAGTTCAGATGGGGACAAATCACTCCAAGGGATCGCACCTCTTCCTTCTGCCTTTTCCATTTCTATAGGGGTGAAATCTAGTGAAAATCAACATGGAGGACACCCTCTCCGGGAGAAAAGCAAGTCATAAAAGGGCAACAACTGAAGGCTTGTGGTGCAAGGGAGCCCTAGGGATCACTGCCTGCCGAGCTGGAAGCAGACACACAGAGGAAGAGAGAAACAACGGTGCATTTTGCTTTTTTTGAATATTTCGACAGCACACGATTCTTCCAGAAGTGATGGCAAAAAAATAATTGAATGTTGGTCATACTTTTGTCCACCGCTTTGCATTTCTCTGCCGGTGGACATGCTGGTGATTGGCAGACTGTTGGAGGGTCGTGTCTGGTGGACGTGCTGGTGAATGGCAGACTGTTGGGGTGTTGCGTCTGGTCGTACAGTTGCCGGGCCTTCTGCATCGCCTTCGCTGACCCCGGTGTTGCTGCCTAGCCTCCAGCTCAGCCCTAACTTATCCACAGATGAGTCAAAAGGATGAGGACAGAAGGAAATGAAAGCTGAGTTACCTCCTTTGGGCTTGGCATAATCGGAAATCAGAAAAAGAGGAGGAGTCACAATCCTGTGTGCGGACCAACATTTCCAAAGATTGCCATGCCCCCGAGGAGGTGATATGGTAAGGTGGGGCACGGAGGAAACAGAACATGCACTGAGAGGTGAGGAAAGTGTGGATGTGAATGGAAAAGAGGGAAGGTGTAAGGATGGGACAGAACCGTGCAATGGCGGAAGGTGTTATGTTCCTAGAGGAAAATGCCAGAAACTGGCAATGCCCAGGGGTGGGGGGGGGGGGCATGTGGACTAGGAGGAGGCCTATCAGAGCCATGCCGTACATTCCATTAGGAACAATGGGAAGCAGTAAATCCAAAGATGCAATGATTTAATTTTTGGAAAACTGAAATCCCTTTGTTCAAAACAAAGATATATTAGGAATAGTCCACTTCACAGATATGATACATATATTCGGAACCACAGAAATCTCAGGAAAACGTGAGAGAAAGATGTGAAGACTTTTCTCTTGTAGGTTTTTTAAAAATTAATTTTAGGGGGGGAATCTCAAGGGAAAATGTTTTTACTCTTGAATTTTTCTGAAGTGTTGCATCTCAGCTCCAAATGAGTCTACGGCAGTTGACTAAGCCCACGGGAGTGTCCCAAGTGGAATATGTTTTTAGTTTTACGTTGAATTGTACTATCGTGGCTCGTAAAATAAAAGTTGGCCTGGAAAATTCACTTGAATATGAAAAACCTGGGGAAGCAACCAAACCATCCAATGGAGTTTTGCTGCAAGAGGTGTCCATAAAGCCTAGCTAAGTAGGGTTTCTAAGATAGGTTTATGGTCCCTGGCTTCTAGCCCTGATTTGTCGTGGATACATCCCTGTCTCTTTTCTATGTCTCTGTTTCCCTTTCATGAAATTAGGATAAATTACCCTTGCTGTCTGTACAGACATTGACCGTTTCTTGCTCTTCAACAGGAGGTCTGTGAACCCCACTTCCAAAGTACTCAGAGTAACTCCAAAGAAAGACTATACATACACATTTACTAAGGCTCTTTCTTACCTCATCATTAGCAACCCCTATTCCTTTCTCAAGTTTAACTGAGCTGGTTCCTGGACTCATTGATACGGCATCTTGGAACCTGAAAAAGCGGAAAATCCAATGGTATTTGCTTACTCCGAGGCCTGGTCGTTGGCATATTCTCAATCTCCCTCAACAAAGTTTGGGAGCCCGACGTAGAGGAGCCCAATTTGGGTGGTCACTAATTGAATATGCACGTATAGTAAAGAATAGGATTTGTTATTACCCAGCCTGCATTCTGGTGGGGGGGGGGGTGGGGAACAAAACTTCAGTTCAGTGAGTTCAGCAAGTGGGACCTCTTGGAGATATGATGATATCTGATAAGTTGAATTCTTCAAAAATAAGGGTGTTAGACAGCTTAAGGACATTCTTTTGGGCACCTGGACCTTTATAATATCCTTAAAGACGACCTCCTATTTTGAATGCCCACCTGCCTGCTCTTCTCCACAGGGAAATGGCTCTACCTTTGCCAATAATTAACTAGTGATTCCATGAAAAGGGACATTATTAGTGGAACTTCACAACTAAATTTCCAATTCTTAATGACTATGCTTGGATTACTGGCTCCCTCTTGTACCTAACCACATCTACGCTTCTCTATCTAGAACTAAGATGGTAAAAATCATGAATGGCAAATATTCTCATACTCTGTTTTTTCTCTTAGTTTCAGATCCTCTGCCCAGATACCAGTTCCTTTTGGAGAGAAGAGGGAGGGAGGCAGAAGTTGCAATATTTAGTAATAAAGTGTTTTAGATTCCATATTTTAGATTCCATGACTAATTCCACTAAACCCATTTACTCCCTGAACATAGGAAAAGATGCTCATCAGTAAGACTGGGTTAATGATTAAAATAAATGGCCTGCTTCCTCCTTGGAGATAATTCCCGTTTGGGTATTAACTAGCTTACATTAAATAGAAGCCTGGGACTACCTGAAGTAGACCTCTCTCCTCTAAAAATGACGGTGGCAGGGGCGCCTGGGTGGCTCAGTCGGTTAGGCGTCCGACTTCGGCTCAGGTCATGATCTCGCAGTCTGTGAGTTCGAACCCTGCGTCAGGCTCTGTGCTCACGGGTCAGAGCTTGGAGCCTGCTTCCGATTCTGTGTCTCCCTCTCTCGCTGCCCCTCCCCTGCTCATGCTCTGTCTTTCTCTGTCTCAAAAATAAATAAAAACATGAAAAAAAATTTTTTTTAATAAAAAAATAAAAATAAATAAAAATGAGGGTGGCAGTGTAAGGACCAAACTAAGAAAAACAGAACTGGCCAAGCTATGTAGTTGGCGGGTCAACTGCTGTAGGATGGCACGAATCATCCCCAATCCCGTATCAAGTCCCATCCAAGCATGGCTCACTTCCACCTGTCGCTGGCTACCAGCTCCATCCTTAACTCAGGCCAGACGTCTTAAAAATAGTCTCAAGGGGAGCAGGTGACACATTGTGGGTAGACCAAAATAAATTCATCCCCACTTAACATCTTAAAGGTGGTACCTTTTTTATGTGTCCTACTATCTTAAGTCATCTAATAATAATATACTGTAATCTTTATTGTAGCACTTTTAAAAAATGAGTCTCTGTCATCTCATTGAGAGAGAGAGAGAGAGAGAGAGCAGGGTAAGGGCAGAGAGAGATGGAGACAGAAAATCCCAAGCAGACTCCATGCTGTCAGTGCAGAGCCCGATGCAGGGCTTAATCTCACAAACTGGGAGCTCATGCCCTAAGCTGAAATCAAGAGCTGGACGCTTAACCGGCCCAGGTGCCCCTGAAACATTTTTAATGAGTCTACTCTGTGACTAGTACTGTTCAGAGTGATATGGACTACAACAAATGTTTGCATAAAATCGTCCTTATAAATTAGTTGGGCAAAGAAAAGTACACACTTGGTTTGTCTCTTTTGGCCCATCGCTGTTCACTGCTAAGTGGGTCAATCCAAGGCAAGTATTCACCCAGAGGCCAAAGTCAGCGTCTCCAAAGAGTCCAGGTTCTGTAGGGGCTCAATTCCATCCATTTCTTCCTTAGCACACACTGTGTGTCCAGCCCCGTTCTTGATCCTGTTTTGGAAACAAGGCTGGTGGGTGCTGTTGTGAATGCAGAGAATGCACAAGACGTGATGACCTTTGTCCTCAAGAACTTAGGTGGTAAACGGTGGAAGGGGTGGGTGGGTGGAGGAAGTGGTTATGAAGTGTGAAATAGAAAGGACAAATACATGCTAGTACATTAGGTGAGTCATTTCACCTCTCGGGGCCTTAATTTCCTCATTTGTAAAAATGGAGAGAGTTAACCAAATGATTTAAAGATAATATTCTAATTCCTTTTGACAGCGCGAAGAATTTTCCTACATAGAGACCTGAAGTAAAATCCATTCACGGGTTAGTCGTGGGAGAGAGTTGGAGAGCAGCCATGCTTTAATTTACATCCCCTTTCAATACAACCACCCTCTCATAGGTTAGGTCTATAAAACCAGGGAAAGATCTGCCTTAGTGTTGAGAATGTCGATAAGTGATTATTTAAGGTTTATATCTAGTTTGTTTGTCTAGACAAAAACCCTAAAGACAATTGTCTAGAGTGTATGACTAGACTGAGCTAAACTCTGAAAGTTCCCTCAAGGGTAATAGACTAATGAGGTTTTCACCCTTTCCTCACCTTTAATTTACTGGAATCATGAGTCCAATTCATGCGGATACTGAAACTAAACTAAAAAGAAGCCACCCAACTGGAAGGCACAAATCTTGGGTTGCTTTTCTGCAACGCAGGGTGGAAAAAACCAAAATCACACAAACACAAAAATGACACCCAGACTAAAAATGGAAAGATCTGGTGTACAATACCTTGAAGGACATCAGGAGACCTTAGTTCATTGAGGAAGGAGAGATTCCTTGGCACTGAAAACTTCCGTTTTGAAAGTGTTTTATTCTTTTCTTGATTCTGGAGGAGACGCAGGAATTTGTGATGAACAGGCAATCTAGAATGCTCAGGTGTTCTATGTTGGAGTGAGCACAAAGGCTTCAACAAAATCTGCACCGATCTGTTCCAATTTGTTTTTTTCAACCTGTGACTTCCCTGTACATACACTGACCTTGTCATCATATCTTAACTTCTACTTTATTTTTTCTTAATGTTTATTTACTTATTTTGAGAGAGAGAGAGGGAGAGGGAGAATACCAAGCAGGCTCTGCACTTTCAACACAGAACCCAATGCAGGGCTCAATCCCACGAACCGTGGGATCATGACCTGAGATGAAATCTAGAGTCGGATGCTTAACTGACTGAGCCACCCAGGCGCCCCAATCAACCTCTACTTTAACCTATTCCTCAAATATAGTGAACTTTCTCTCTTATTCCCCATACTTAAAACCCTCTCCCCACGTCTTCAAACCATTTGAACCTTCTTCTTTCTTTATATTACCACTGAGGTCTTTCCTCTTTAGACAAGACTTTCCAGATCAATCCAATCCCAAACTCTAGCCTGCAGGCACTGTTTTTCATGCACGCAATTCTATAGTATCTTGTAGTTTGACCTGTACTTTTCTTCTGTGCACGTACTGTTTGCCTCCTACACAGTAAGGTCCTTGAAAGTGACACGTGAGTTATATATATATTGGTTCCCCCCACCCACTACCACATACCCCTGTTTTTTATATTAGGCATTCAAACTTAATATTTACTTCTGTATGTTTCCTGACCATTTGTGACATGTTAAACACCATCCTAGGCAAAGGGAACAAACATAAATCCCAGTCCTTGACCCCAAGGAGCTCATAGTTTAGCCAGGAGGAGATGAAGAAAGAGTTCAATTCAACAGATTGCAATGCATGTATCAGGGATCTGTTCAAGGGGCTGTTGAATCAAAGAGGAAGAGCACTAAACTCTGGGAGACATTTGGAACTAACACCTAAACCCGAGTCTGGAAAGGTGAGTACAAGTAGCTTATGCCTGGAACATAAGATTTAACATAAAAGCAGCAAGAGATGAGACTAGAAAGGAAGCCAAGGTCTAAATCCTAGAGTGTAGACCCTGATAGAAGCTTGTAAGTCACCCTGTGAGTTAATAAAGAGCTATCGAGGGATTAAGTTGGGAGATACATTGAACAATATGTATTTTAGAAATACAAAAATGGTGGCAGAGTAAACTATATATTGGAAAGGCACAGAGGCCTTTAAGAAGGCTATGGTATGGAGGAAGGAGTGAGAAATTAAATGGGTCGCAAATTTGTGCCATTCACCTCTGTCTCCCAGCCCTGGATGACCTATGCAAAGATGGCCAACCATATTCTCTCTGCTAGGGATTTGAGAGCTTGATAAAGACACAGAAAGATGGGAGATGATCGTAGCTGAATTGTCCTCTGCAGCATCCCAGGCAGAAGGGCTAAGCCCCACCTGCTGAGGTCCCCAAAGCCGCTGCAGATCTAGCCCTCCCTGACGCATGGTTATTCAGTTTTCCCTTCAATCTGGGAGCTTTCCCAATAGCTTTTTGAAGACCGTTCCCCTCCTCCTCCCGCCCCCCCCCCGCCTTCTTTTTTTCCCCTGAAACTAGCCAGCGTTCATTTCTGTTGTTTGCAATCAAAACAAAACAAAAACAACACCTAAACTGACAGAGGCTCTAAAGCCCATCAGCAGCAGTGAGGAGGGATAAATGAAGGACCTCTGAAAGATGTTAGGAAGATAGAATTAACAGGACTTGTTAACCAATTGGATCCACAGGCTGGTGGATATAGTCACATTTTTAGCTTGGTTGCTTGAGTGGATAGAGGTGCAATTTACTACATTAGAAAATAAGGAAGATAGAGTGAATTTGGGGGATAAATGATGATTTGTGGTTTGGGTTGGTTAAATAGGAGGTGCAGGTAGGGACTTGGTCTCATAAATGGTTTAAAAGATGGGTCTGGAGCCAGAGAGAGGTTTGGGATAGAATTATTCATTCGGGAGCCAGCCTCGAGTATAGGTGCCCGTGAAAGCCATTGGAGTAGATGTGATCACGCAGGAAAATCGGTGAACTCAAGACACAAAGGCACAAGACAGAGCCCCCGGCGATACAAACGCCAAAGGAAGAGCAGCCTGAGCAGATATGTATAGAGAACACTGAAAAGGAGGGGCCAGAGGCTGGAAGAGAACCAGGAACGGAAATCTTGGAAAGAGACGACACCGTGAAAAGTGGAGAACCTCTCTACCTCCCCCCAGCGTCGAAACTGCAGCTTTTAAAGGTTCAGAAAGCTGTTTTTAAAACTCAAAAAAGTTGTCAAAGCTTAACAAACAATCCAGCGCCACTGACTGTAAGGGAGTTAAGTCTAGATTGAACGAACCTCCTAAGCTGGAGTTCATGGCAGAGCCAGGATTTGCTGGAGCAAATGGAGAGAAGACAATGTGAATGTGTCACACATTCTCCACTCACGGCCTTCTTTTGCAGACACGGGGTGTATAGCGACCCAAACTTGGGTCCATTGTCCCTTTTCACTGCATCTTGGGTATCGACCTATGACAGGACCTGAGAGTGGGTCCCGCATCCCTTCATCTCCACGGCTTTTCACATCCAAATGGAGGCCTCACAGACCAGGGAACATCCGGGTAGTGAGGATGGGGTGCTGGGGTGGCACAGGGCATCCTGGGAGACGTGACCTGAGGAGCAGAGAGCAGTGAGTGAGGGCACAAGCCTGGAAGAACTCCTTGGGGAACCATTTTCTTCCTCTCCTCCTATTTTGAACGGCTTAGAAAATAGAAACGTCTACCCTCTTGAAAGTAAGAGTAGCGGCACATAGTGCTGAGCAAGGGGAACTTCTCTCATTCTTGACTCTCCCTTTCATAAACAGCCTGCCGGCAGCGTGTGGTAACCCATCTGGGGAGGCTCTTCCTTGTCAGGGGACACTTACGGTCGATCAGTGACTAGATACGTCTTTCTGGTGAAGAGGGATGTGCTAGGAAGCCAAAGGTCTACCTAGGCCCCAGCCATGCTCTCCAAACTAGCTTCTAGCAAACAGACCCACAACCAAAAAACCATGAAATTTTGAATGCCTCTGACTCCTGCACCTTTCTATCAATTGCTTCGGAACCCGTAGGAAGAGATGTTTGGTACCTCGACTGTTTCGGCACCCTGGCTACCGTAAACGCTGTGGCTGTAGTCTTAGTGTTCTCCATTGGTGCGGAGACCAGAGAACCAGGGAAGAGGGGGTTCAGAAAGGTATCTCCTTAGCAAAGCGAAAAATGAAAGCCTGCGAGAAGCTGGAGCCTGGGCAGGGAGTTTTGCCTGGCAACCTGTCTTCCATCCGTGGGCAGAGCGGGGCTGGGATTTATAAATTCATTCATCCCAGCTTTGGCCAACACCAAATCTGAACAGAACTAGCATTATTCAGAGATGAATGAATGGAAAATGATTTTCAGAGCTAACGAATTTTATGAGGAGGAGAATGTAGCAGCAGTAACAGCCACCCTGGCTTAAATAGGGAGCTAAGGAAGACTGCCAAAAATGGAGAGACATAGAGAAGAGCAGGAAATTGGGAATCCGGGAAATACAAGGCCATGAAATTTGTTTGTAGATCTATTAAAAACATGGGGATGTCTATACTACCCAAAGCACCCTACAGATTTAATGCAATCCCTATCAAAATACCAACAGCATTTTTTTTGTTTTTACAGAACTAGAAAAAATAATACTAAAAATCTTATGGAACCACAAAAGACCCCAAATAGCCAAAATGATCTTGAAAAAGAAAAACAAAGAGGGGAGTGAAAAAGAAAAACTCCCCAGCGGAGTGGGATCGAGACCTGCGTTGGGCTCCACACTCAGTGTGGCTGGCTTAAGATTCTCTCCCTCTTTCTCTCTCCCTCTGCCCCTCTCCCTCGCTCATGTGCATCCTCTCTCTCTCTCTAAAGAAACAGATAAACAAAGCTGGAGATATCACAATTCCAGATTTCAAGTTATACTGCAAAGCTGTAGTAATCTAAACAGTATGGCAGTGGCACAAAATTAGACACATGGACGAACAGAACAGGATGGAAAGCTAGAAACAAACCCACGATCATATGGTCAATTGCTCTTTACAAGCGAGGCAAGAATTGTCTCTTTAACAAATGGTGCTGGGAAAACCGGACGGCTATACGCAAAAGAATGAAACTGGACCACTTCCTTACAAACATACACAAAAATAAACTCAAAATGGATTAAAGACCTAAATCTGAGACCTGAACGCTTAAAAATCCTAGGAGAGAGCACAGGCAGGAACTTCTCTGACATCAGTCATAACGGCATTTTTCTAGATATGTCTCCTGAGGCAAGGGAAATAAAAGCAAAAATAAACTATTGGGACGACATGAAAATAAAAGGCTTCTGCACAGCAAAGGAAACAATCAACAAAACAAAAAGAAAACCTACTAAATGGGAGAAAATATTTGCAAATGACATACCCAGTAAGGGTTACTATCCAAAATATATAAAGAACTTCAAACACTCAACACCCAGAAAACAATCTAATTAAGAAATGGGCAGAAGATATTTCTCCAAAGGAGACATCCAGATGGCCAAGAACAGACACATGAAAAGATGCTCAAAATCACTCATCACCAGGGAAATGCAAGTCAAAACTACTCTAAGATATCACCTCACACCTGTTGGAATGGCTAAAATCAAAAACATAAGAAACAGTGTTGGTGAGGATATGGAGAAAAAGGAACCTTCATGCACTGTAGTGGGAATGCAAACTGCTGTAGGTACTATGAAAAACAGTATGGAGTTTCCTCAAAAAATTAAAAATAGAAATTAATGTTGCACTATATATTAAGTAACTATAAAAGAAAATATTCCTCAACCTGTTTATTTATTTTTTAAGTCTATTTATGTTGAGAGTGACAGAGACAGCCTGAGTAGGGGAGGGGCAGAGAGAGAGGGAGAGAGAGAAGATCCCAAGCAGGTTCCGCACTGTCAGCACAGAGCCCAACGCGGGGCTCACATCCACGAAGCCGTGAGATCATGACCTGAGCCGAAACCAAGAGCAGGACGCTTAACCAACTGAGCCATCCAGGCGCCCCTGCTCAATCTGCTTAATTGCCATGACATAAATCTGTCATTTTTGCTATCACTTTCCTATTTTTAATAAATTGTGCTTTAGTTTTTATCTATTAGATGAAATGGTAAAATTTGAACAACATATATTGTACTTGAAATAAAAAAAAGAAATTAAAAATAGAACTACCCTATGAGTCAGTAACTGCACTACTGGGTATTTACCCAAAGAGTACCAAAACACTTCTTCAAAGGCTATATGCACCTCTATGTTTATTGCAGCATTATTTACAATAGCCAAATTATGGGAGCAGCCCAAATGTCCATCAACTGATGAATGGATAAAGAGGTAGTATATACATACAATGGAAAATTATTCAGCCATTAAGAAAATGAAATCTTGCCATTTGCAACAACATGGATGGAGCTACCGAAGTAATGCTAAGTGAAATAAGTCAGTCAGAGAAAGACAAATACTATATGATTTCACTCGTATGTGAATTAAAGAAACAAAAGAAATGAACAAAAGGGGGAAAAAGACAGACAAACCAAGAAACAGACTCTTAACTATAGAGAACAAACTGATGGTTACCAGAGGGGAGGTGGGTGAGGGGGGATGGGTGAAATAGACGAAAGGGATTAAGAGTACACATATCATGATGAGCACTGAATAATGTATAGAATTGTTGATATAGAATATAGTGATACTGTATACGTGAAACTCATATAACACCGTATGTTAGCTATACTGGAATTTAAAACTTTAAAAGAAATATAGGGATATCTACTCACAAGAGACAGTGGAAGCTGTCTCTCTGTGCAAAATTTTGATTCAGTTTAGCACTAGAGTGTCAGGGATATGAGGACCAAGAAGAAACAAAAAGGTGGGGGGGATTGAGAGTTTGAAATATACGCAATGGATTGTAAGGCATCGAAGGTCGTCTCAGGAAAAATCTCATGACTGGAGATGCCCACCATGGCAAATCTCTAAGTGTTTCAAGGATGGGGTGGAATGATATATGAAGGAGCAGAGGATGTGCTGTCCCACTGAGGGCACCTTCTCAACCTCGCTGACACATTTCATTCTCTTGTCTCCATAGACCTTTCTCCTGATCTAGCTTAGTGGAGCCTGAGAACAAGGTTGCAGATTCTTAGCTTTTAAGTCTAAACTTCAAAGACTCAATTGGAAGACAAAATGGTTTAGGAGACAGCTGTGACCAATTGGGTGCCTCTCTCCAGGAAAGAATATTTGTTAATGTTACCGAATCCTACCGCAATATAGGAGACCTAGTGTCACAACTGAGACACAAAGGAGTGTTATAAGTGAGTCCACCCACAAAAGTAGACTCTAGACAACTAGCCCTAAGTTACAGGCATCTCTGTGAGGCCGACACCAAGAAGAAGCCAACTCTTACCCTCTTCCTCTAATTCTTTTCTTGGTTCGGGGGGGCTCAGTCAGTTAAGCATTTGACTTCAGCTTAGATCATGATCTCACGGTTTGTGTGTTCGAGCCCCACGTCGGGCTCTTTGCTGTCAGCACAGAGCCCGCTGCAGATCCTCTGTCCCCCTCTCTCTCTGCCCCTCCCCTGCTCATATTCTATCTCTCTCAAAAGCAAATAAACATTAAAATAAATAAATAAATACATTTTTCTTGGTTCTTCCAGTTCTTCCAAATAACACCAGACTTTGCATGGTGTGACAGCCAGCAACACGTGGGATAATACGTAATCATACCAAACTATGTGTCTATCTTCCTATATGTTATATTTTCATACCAAACCATATATTAAATCCCAATATTGGCCAAAGCTTTAAAAACATCAATTTTGGTAGACTCGGCTGAGGAGGTGGTGGCAGGGAGGGAGCCCTCAAGGAAGCCTCTTCTCTCTCACTTTCACACTTGGCCTTCCCTCAAGAAGGAAATTCGTATCACGATCTGGGCTTCCTTTGTTCTTTGAGGAGATCTTATATATTAAAAAATCACATGACTGGGTTTGGCTCCCTCCTCTGTTTAGGCTCTGGGCCTCTGTTCTCTTTGTTCTCTTTTCCTCCATATGGCAGCCCAATCCAGAACTTTGGGTTTGAGTTCTGATAAGGAAGAGGCCCCTGAGACCGTGATTTCTCTCAGTAATTTTGGTATCAGTAAATGGTATCTGTTGCCTCGAACTCATATTTATTCGTTTATTTGTCCATTCATTGAGCAAACATTTATTGAACACCTACTATGGGCCAGGGCTTTCCTATTTCCCAAGGATATCATAGTAAACAAAACAGAAAAGAATCCCTGTCCTCCTGGAGCTTACATTCTGCTTGGGAGCTCTATGCAGTTGTGGTTTATAGCTGCTCTTGGATGTCTAACAGGCATCTCAGACTTGATAGGTCCAAACTAAGTCTTGATTCTCCCTCCCTTTCAAACCCATTCTCCCTCAGTCTTTCCTATCTAGTGAATGGCGTTGCCATTCATTCTGTTGTTTGGGCAAGAAACTTTGGAGTTATCCCTGATTCCTCTCATTCTATCAACTACACACAATCTACCCATCCTCAAGTCCTTTACGATTCCATTTGCCAAATATATTCCAAATCTGAATGCTTTTCAACCACCCTGACCCAAACCAAAGCTCCCATTCACTTTGGGCTGCCTAAACATTATTGGTGCTTTCTTTGAGATGAGTCTTCTTTATGGAAGAGGGGGGAAAAAAAAGGGAGGTAATGTTAGGGAGTGAAGAACACATCAGGGAAAGATTAGACTACATGTTGGCAGTTCTTATCAGCTCCATTTCCCTTAGGAAATCCTAGACATTTTATAAAAAACAATTCTAGGGGTGCCTAGGTGGCTCAGTGGGTTAAGCACCCAACTCTTGATTTCGGCTCAGGTCATGATCTCACGGTTTGTGAGTTCAAGCCCCGCATTGGGCTCTGTGCCAACAGTGGGGAGCCTGCTTGGGATTCTCTCTCTCCCTTTCTCTCTGTCCCCCCCAAATAAATAAACTTAAAAAAAAATCCTAATTTTTAAGATATTTACTTTTGGGGGGGGGGGAGAAGGTAGGGGAGGGGCAGAGAGAAAGGGAGACAGAGAATCTGAAGCAAGCTCCAGGCTCTGAGCTGTCAACACAGAGCTCTATGCAGGTTCGAGCTCATGAACCACGAGATCATGACCTGAGCCGAAGTCAGACGCTTAACTCACTGAACCATCCAGTCGCTCCCCAGCCCCCCCCCCTCCCCGGCTCAAAAAGAATTCTAAATGATCTTTGTCAGGCTCTTAGGAAGTATCCATGACCTATGGCTTCACTATGCCATTTCCCTGGGTTTGCAAGCTGGGCCTGCCTCACTACATCATCACGAACCCTTATTTAATCCCAGAGAGAGTGAAACAGATACACAGAAGAGGAAAGAAAGAAGGAAATGTACTTCCGGAGCTAGATCTTTTTTAGCGTAAAAAAAGATCACAGAATTTTCCTGCTCAATAACTTCCTGTTACACTTCTTGCCACAATCCAAAATTCTTGCCGTTTTCTACAAGACTCTGATTTTCCCGGCCCCTCCCAAACTTCATCTCCTGCTAGTCTCCCCATCACGTCAGCAATTCTTGCCATCTTGGACTTACTGCTATTCTTTGAACAAGTTAAGTCATTCCCTTTCAGGGCTTTTGTTAATTCTATTCTCTGGAACACTCTTCACCAAGAACTTCCTATGTCTTCCTTCCTCACTTCGTTCATTTGTCTAAGCAAGTGTTACTTTGTAAGAAAGAACTTCCTTAGCCACACCAAACGGGCACTCACTCCCAGTCATATTCTGTCTCTCTATTATTCTTCAAAGCTCTTATATTTACCTGAATGTATATATTTGTTCATTCCTTACCCATCTCCTTTATGAGAATGTATGCTCCAATGTGGCAAGGATTTTGCCTGCTTGGTTCACTACTTTATCTCTAGTCCCTGGAACAGCAGTACTGGGTACACAGTAGACAACAGCAAATATTTGTTGACTGCAAAAGTAATGGACTCAATGGAAAAATCCCACAGAGACTATGTGAAGTTTTGGGGTTTCATTTATAGGCATTTGTAGGCATTGCTGGTGGTATAGCCATCCCAAAATTTCCTCCTTCTTATCTTGTTTTTAAGAAGAAATACTAGGTGCAAGGAAATGTCAGGGTGGAACCTGAACCAAAGGTTTTATAAGGCTTATCCACAGCCTTTTTTGCGGGATCTCCTTACCTACCGAGACTCTGCTCCGTGTGCTCAGTTTGGCCCTTGACATATCCATGAGCTAGGACCCAATCACACTATGAATACCATAGCAATATAGCAACAGCTAGATAAGAGAAAGAGGCCTCTGCTTACAAGAAGAATGAAACAGTAGCATCTCAAAGGCTGAACATTCACTTACAGGAGCCTGCCTCTGGTATGCTTCCACTTTGGAGTCAGGCTGGCCCAGAAACAATGGGAGGGCCCTGATCAACAGGTAGGGTCAACCTACTGGGTGTTTCAGATGAAGAGTTCAGAATGTTAGCTTTAGAAATGACAGAAGGCAACCTAGGGACATATCAGCAGATGAATGAAGAAAGACTGATACTCAGAGGAGGACAGATCTGAAATATCAAAACTAGCCTTCTATAAAAGGGAAGACAAATGTTCCTTTGATTTAATGGTTGGACCTAACTGCTTTTACATTTGGGGACTCGGCTAGGAAAGGGTTAGGAGATGTTTTTGATGATAGTAGGTCTGGGAAAATGACTGGATCCTAGAGAGATTGAACATGAGAGGAAAGAAACGATATTAGGGAACAATTTGGAATTACACCCCAAGAGGGAGCCTAGATGCAGGAAATTATTGAAAGTCGCCCTCTGATGGTAACAGCTAGAAAGTCTGTAATAAGAACAATTGCAGGGGGGGGGGGGCGGTGGTGGTGGTGGTGGTGGTGGTGGTGGTGGTGAAGGGAGGGACTTCTCTTTGATGATTCCTGGGAATAAACCTTTGGGAAAGAATAGTTCAGGAATCCATCAGCAGATACAGAGGAATTTTTCAGTTTTAGGGCCAGTTTAAATATGAGCCAAGATCATTGACTTGGAGGGAACCAATACAGCTGAATAGGTATTGGAAAGCTGATCAATTAGTAGTTGTTACATGTAGTTTGGGTGTTCAAATTCCTAATTTGGGATTTGAAAAAATAGCTTCTAGATAGTGACTAAAACAATGTTTGAGCTTTATATAATTAGATCTGCAAGGAGTCCAGTCTATTTCCCCAGAGCCTGCCCTCTTTAGCCCTTATGTGTCCAACATCTTTGAGTGGTTCCTAATACACTGGAGGTTGGGGTAAGGAATAGTCTTCCTTCTCTCTTACTCCATAGGCTTAGGCAGATCCTCAACACATAAAGACTTTAAGCTTTGCCTGAGACTTTGCCCTGGGACGGTCCATTTGACAAGTTGCTAAAGTTAGCCCACAGACACCCTCTGGAATTCCAGGAGATTGTACGTTGGTCCACGAGCACTTTGGGAAACCTCCTGGGAAGGTTCATAACTTAATTTATGAAAAGGGAAAAAAAAAACTATACACATGCACTATATCAGATTAAAACCTTAACTCAATCAAAATCTCAATTAATATGGGGGGACTATCTGCACACAGAAGAGAAATGCATTATTCTGTCAAAACCCGTTTGGTCAGATACTTTAATTTACACAATTACAATATCCAGGGGCACCTGGATGGCTCAGTCAGTGAAGCATGTGACTCTCGATCTCAGGGTTCTGAGTTCCAACCCCACGTTGGGTGTAAAGATTACTAATAAATAAACTTTAAAACAAAGCACAAAAATATTATGACACTGCTTGATATTTGGGAAACCTTGTATGCCTTTTTATGACCTAATTTAGTGAGTCTAACATGTTTCATAGGAAAAAATACAGTGTTTAATTTCACTGAAGGGCTTACTAGCAGACTGATATCCACAAAGAAAATATTAGTAAATGACATAATAAAAGAAACTATCCAAACTGAAGCATATAAAGAAAAATAGCTGAGAAAGGTGAATAAAGCCACAGTGATCTTTAGGACAATATCAAATAGTCTAACCAATATGTAATTAGAGGCCCTGGTGAGGAGACGAGGATATATGAGGAGATTAAGGTAATGGCCAAAACGTTTCCAAATTTAGAGAAAAATAACAATCAGCAGATTCAAAAAGCTACAAATGCAAAGCAGGATAAACAAAAACAAAACAGCCCTGAGGCATATGATGCTCAAATTTCTGAAAACCAGGGGTCCCTGGCTGGCTGAGTTAGGGGAGCATGCAATTCTTGATCTTGGGGTTGTGAGCTCGAGCCCCACCATTGGGTGTGGAAATTACTGAAAAAATGAAATCTACAAAAAAAAAAGATTAAAAAATTTTCTGAAAACCAGTGATAAAGGAAATGTGGCAAAATGTACACAATTGTTTAGTTTGAGTTAAGGGCAGATACTATTCTTGCAACTTTTCTCTAAGTTTTAAATTTTATCAAAATGAATATTTACCAAGAAAACAAGATGGAACCAAAATACTGGTCAATAGTAGGGAGATTGGGAGGGGAAGTTCAGAGGTAAACAGCCTTCCTTTTTAACTCCATCTGGTCAGGAGGATGACATATTTCTTCACTGTGCAATGTAAATGTACAAATACAAAGTGTAAAAATTACACGTTGAAATTTTAAGATTACTAAAGGAATACAAAGCTATAGCCCACAATATATCTTGCTTGTTAATACTGTGAATGCTTACTTGCTCTTTTAAAAAAAAATGTTTATTTTATTTATTTTGAGGGGGGATGAAGGGCAGAGAGAGAGGGAGAGAGAGAATCCCAACCAGGGTCCCTGCTGTCAGTGCAGAGCCCTACACAGGGCTCGCTCCTATGAACCATGAGATCATGACTTTGGCTGAAATCAAGAGTCAGACACATAACCAACTGAGCCACCCAGGCGCCCCTGCTTCCTTGCTGTTAAATAGCAATTTTACAAAAGCATATCTCTCAAGGGAAACCCTCTTGCACTGTTGGTGGGAATGCAAACTGGTGTAGCCACTCTGGAAAACAGTGTGGAGGTTCCTCAGAAAATTAAAAATAGACCTACCCTATGACCCAGCAATAGCACTGCTAGGAATTTACCCAAGGGATACAGGAGTGCTGATGCATAGGGGCACATGTACCCCAATGTTTATAGCAGTGCTATCAACAGTAGTTAAATTATGGAAAGAGCCCAAATGTCCATCAACTGATGAATTGACAAAGAAGATGTGGTACACACACACACACACACACACACACACACACACACACAGTGGAATACTACGCAGCAATGAAAAAGAATGAAATCTTGCCACTTGCAACCTCGTGGATGGAACTGGACGGTATTATGCTAAATGAAGTCAGTCAGAAAAAAGCAGATACCATATGTTTTCACCTATATGTGGAATTTGAGAAACTTAACAGAAGACCATAGGGGAAGGGAAGGAAAATTTAGTTACAGAGAGGGAGGCAAACCTTAAGAGACACTTAAATACAGAGAACAAACTGAGGGTTGATGGGGGTGGGGGGTTGCGGGGTGGGGAAAATGGGACATGGACATTGAAGAGGGCACTTGTTGGGATGAGTACTGGGTGTTGTACGTAAGTGATGAATCATGGGAATCTATTCCCGAAGACAAGACTATAGTGTATACACTGTATATTAGCTAACTTGACCATAAATTATTAAAAAAAAACCAAGATATCTCTCAACACAAATGTCGTCCATTGCTTATCCAAGAAAAAATTACACTCATGTCCACAAAACTCAATACTACTTTGAAAATATGTATTTTAAAGATGTGCACGTGGGATGCCTGGGGGGCACACTTGCTTAAGCATCTGATTCCTGATCTCAGCTCAGGTAATGACCTCAAGTTTGTGAGTTCGAGCCTCACATAGGCTTTGCACTGATGGTATGGAGCCTGCTTGGGATTCTGTCTCCTTCTCTGTGCCCCTCCCCCGCTTGTGTGCGTGCGCATGCTCTCTCCCTCTCTAAATAAATAAATACATACATAAATACATAAAGACTTTTTAAATTTTTAAATAAAAAAAAAGATGTGCAAGCAATAATTTGATTTGCATTCCAAATACAATTAGCAAAATGTTGAAATCATATGTAGTCATTTTATAAAGCACAAGCATTGACAAAGAAATATGCATCTCAGATGCTGGTGCAGAGACAGCAAATTATTGCACCAAATGAACTGTCTAGCAATTACATTGTTTCTGATCAGAAAGCAATTGTAAAGCATTCTTCTTCCTAACATGGTGATTTTTCTTCCTAAATGATAGATAGGTGGTTTAGTCATGTTTTAAGAACTCAATCAGGACATTTTTGTTGACATAAAACCCATTATAATATTTTCATTTAAAATTATAGAAAATACACTCCTGCTTAGCATTTTTAATATATAACATCTGGTTTGCAGGAAAGGATTATTGACTTAAGTAGGAGATGCCAGAAAAGAAACTTATAATGTTTAAAAAAATTTTTTTGATGTTTATTTATTTTTGAGAGAGACAGAGCACGGGTGGGAGAAGGCAGAGAGAGAGGGAGACACAGAATCTGAAGCAGGCCCCAGGCTCTGAGCTGTCAGCACAGAGCCCGGACGTGGAGCTAGAACGCGCAAACCATGAGATCATGACCTGAGCCAAAGTCAGATGCTTAGCCCACTGAGCCACCCAGGGGCCCCGAAACTTATAACGTTTAAATAAATGGAAGGGAATAAAGGAAAATTGATACAATATAAGTCAAGAAAGGAACAAATAAAAGCAGAGGCAAAAAATATGGTAAATTAAAATATTTAATTTTAAATCAAATTAAATTAAAATATTAAATATTTAATAAAATAAAATATTAGAAGTAATTCCAAAAAAATTGTATTCACAATAAACATAAATGGATTAAGCTCACCTATGAAAGAGATGTTTTCAGGCTGGATTTTAAAAATCAGCCATGGGAGCACCTGGGTGGCTCAGTCGGTTGAACGTCCAACTCTTGGTTTCAGCTCAGGTCATGACCTCACAGTTTCTTGAGTTTGAGCCCCAAAGGTCTCTTCACTGACAGTATGGAGCCTGCTTGAGATTCTCCCTCTCTCTCTGACCCTACCTCACTAGCACCCTCTCCCCCTTTGTCAAAATAAATATCCGGCCATGTACTGTTAAAAAAAAATAAAAATCCAGCCATGTACTATTTACCTACACAAACCTAAAATATAAAAATGCAGGGGTACCTGAGTGGCTCAGTCGGTTAAGCACCTGACTTCGGCTCAGGTCATGATCTCATGGCTTCTGGGTTGGAGCCCTGCATCTCGCTCTATGCTGACAGCTCAGAGCCTGGAGCCTGCTTGGGATTCTATGTCTCTCCATGGATTCTATCATCTTCATTTTCTAGATCCCCTCACTACCTAGCTTTTGATTAGGTTCTGCCAAATGGTGGCACTTTCAGGAATTAGAAAGGGAGACAAGAAAGAGTCTCTTCCAGTTTCCAGCTTGAGTCAGCATACCCTTCAGCTCCAGCGTCCAGTTTTTTCAAGAATTCCCAGCAATTCCTCCCCATGCTCCATCAAGAGAGAAGTAGCAGCCAAGCCTGCCCTGTTCTTATCCTTTTGGCCGTATTCCCTTTCAGTGGTCTGAGCAGTCTACGCACTAGCAGTGAAGTATCTTCCCTAGGTTCTGGTAACATCACATCTTCCATTTCGTTCTTCCAGCTCTAGGGATGATAACTTCTTCCAAAAGATATTAATCTCTGAAATGCCTCAAACTCTCTTTTTTTGCTTGTTCAGTGTTCCAACAACGGTGTAACCAGTTCTTTTATTAAATACCCTTCATTTGAAATACAAAGCATGGTTTCCACTAGTCTGACTGGACCCAGACTGATACATGAATTGTGCTCCTTTCGCCATCCAAAGGAAAATTATGTTTGTCCAGGAAGTATCCGAAAAACCTTTTTAAAATTCATGTATGCCTGGAAGTGGGAAATACGAGGGCTTTTACATCAATGTATCTTGCAAGGGGTCCAGTTTGGGGGTATGTGAGTTTATCTCCTTCCAAGTAAAGGACTGACCTGACTTACAGTAAGAGAAAGCCACAGTACCACTTAGGCAACAACATTAGTGAGGATACAGAGAAAGGGGAACATTTTTGCACTGCTGATAGGAATACAAACTGGTACAGTCACTCTGGAAAACAGTATGGAGGTTCCTCAAAAAATTAAAAGTAGAACTACCCTACGACCCAGCAATTACACTAGTATTTATCCAAAGGATACAAAAATGCTGATTCGAAGGGGCACATGCACCCCGATGTTTATAGCAGCACTATCAACAGTAGCCAAATTATGGAAAGAGCCCAAATGTCCAATGAGTGTCCAATGAATGGGTAAAGAAGATGTGGTGTGTGTGTGTGTGTGTGTGTGTGTGTATACAATGGAATATTATATATATGTATGTATATACATATATATACACAATGGAATATTATATATATATTATGGAATTTATATATATATATATATATATATATATATATATATATTATACACACACACACACACACAATGGAATATTACCTGGTGATGAAAAAGAATGAAATCTTGCCATTGGCAACAACATGGATGGAACTGGATGGTATTATGCTAAGTGAAATAAGTCAGTAAGGGAAAGATAAGTATCATATGATTTCATTCGTATGTGGAATTTAAGGAACAAAACAGATGAACATACGGGAAGGGAAGGAAAAATAAAATAAAAAAAAGAGGGAGGCAAACATAAGAGACGCTTAAATACAAAGAACAAACTGAGGGTTGCTGGAGGGATGTTGGTTGTTATATATAAGTGATACATCACTAAATTCTACTCCGAAACCATTGCTACACTGTATGTTAACTAACTTGGTTTTAAATAAAATCTAAAAAAAGAAAGAAAGAAGAAGGCATAGAACTTAGAGGCAACACATGACACATTTGAGTGTGTTGTATTGACAAATTCAATAGGTGACTTTTGGAAAACTGTCAGATTTGAGTGGAGCCCAAAGCAAGAAAAGTTTCTTCGGCTGGTTCAGCCTGCAAATAGGCAGTTCTGTCGCTTGGCTCTTATGATTCAGTGATTCAATGATGCTAAAAGGTCAGGATGATGAAAGGAGCCTGTGTGAGGCCTTGGTAATAGGATCACATTAGTGACTTCCAGGGAAAAAAGCCATGTCCTTGTGAACACATTCAAGTAACTATTCTTCTTGGGAACCCACGTTATAATTTCTTTGGGATACGTAGCCAAAAATAAAAATGTGGGATCATATGACATGCATATGTTTGTCTAATATAATTTGTCAAAGAAATGCTAGATTGCTCTCCACAATTGCTTATTCAGTCTATTTTCCCACCAGTAGTCCTGGGGGTTCCTGTAGTCTGGTATCTTGTTCCAGACACTATGCTTGCTATGCCCAGAAACTTATGGATCCCTTTTTCTGCCTCTGTGGGCTCATCTCCCAGTTTCCATGTGATTAGCCAGTCCTAAAACCTTCTTTAGAGAGAGGTTGGTCTGTTGGAGCAACGGACCAGAGAATAGGAAATGCCTAGGGCTTTAGGTCACCCCCTGGGCATCCTGTAGGCAATGGGTGACTGCAGCATGAAGTATTAAAGCCCAGCTCCTTTGCCTTAAAAAGGCTCAGATTGAGGGGTAATTTTCTTTCCAGAACTCTCCTCTCTGGGATCAGACTGAGGCTAGGACTCTCTCTCTCTCTCTGAAATGCAGATAGTATCTGACGTGTGATGGTTTTGATTGATGTTTTGATTTTTTAATAGTGTCAAAACAATACACATTCATTAGAAACCGCACTTCACATTCTGAGTTTTGATCTTTTCCTAGGCTAGCGATATATGTTAAGATACTCTCTCCAGTAAGCCACACGATCATGAGGGCAAAACATCAATTCACTTCCAATTCTGTACCTATACAACCATTCTGTTTTTCACTTTCCTTACAGTACTCAATAAATTATATGAGTTATTCAATACTATTATGAAATAGGCTTTAGGTTAGATTATTTTGCCCAACTGTAGGCCACCGTAAGTGTTCTGAACACGTTTAAAGTAGGCTAGGCTAGTTTATGATGTTTGGTAGGTTAGGTGTACAAATGAATTTTTGACTTACCAATATTTTCAGCTTCCAATGGGTTTAACTCCATCATAACTCAAGGAAGATCTGTCCATCCCTGTTTGGTTTCTCCCATTTTTCTGCTGTCTTTACTAGTTTATCCTAGAATGACTTCTTTACTAGTTTATCCTAGGATGACTTCCTTAATAAGTCACTTGCAAATGAATCCACATGTCAAGATCTACCTCTGCAGAACATGATCTAAGACACATCCTCCCACGCACACTTAGTATCATTCAACGTACTCATTTTTTTTCTAATAGATGTAAATTCATATCTCACTGTTGTTTTGATTTGCATTTTCCTGATTATTAGCAAGTGCGAGCATTTCTTTAACCTTGTCTTTATCAACTTTTGGTTTCTTCTGCAAATGTTGGTTTATATCTCTGCCCATTGTTTTATTGAGGTCGCCGTCTTTTTCTTGTAAACTTGCAAAGTCCTTTGTATATTCCGTGTATATTCTAGATATCAATCCATTGTCAGTTTTAGAGTAGAAGTAGTCAAGGGGCACCTGGGTGGCTCAGTCAGGCATCTGACTCTTGGTTTTGGCTCAGGTTATGATCTCACAGTTCGTGAGTTGGAGCACCACATCAGGCTCTGCTCTGACAGCGTGGAGCCTCTCTTTCTCTCCCCCTTTCTCTCTCCCTTCCCTGCTTGCTCCCTCTCTCAAAATAAATAAATAAACTTTAAAAATTGTTTTTAAAAAAATTTTTTAAAGTACAAGTAATCTTTAATTCTATTACCTATTAATTTTTTTCCCCTGGATAGAAAGTGGGGTTTTTTGTTGTTTGTTTTTGTTTTTGTTTTTTAGTACCTCCACCAAGACTTTTTAAATTAACCATTTTAGGGGCAGCTGGCTGGCTCAGTAGGTTAAGTGTCCGACTTTGGCTCAGGTCATGATGTCACAGTTCAAGAGTTCAAGCCCCACATCGGGCTCTGTGCTGACAGCTCAGAGCCTGGGACCTGCTTCAGATTCTGTGTCTCCCTCCCTCTCTCTCTGCCCCTCTCCAACTTGCCCTCCATCTCATTCTCTCTCTCAAAAAAAAATTAAAAACTTAAAAAAAATAATTAACCATTTTAAAATGAACAATTCAGTGACATGTGGTTCATTCATAATGCTGTGCAACCACCATTTCTGTCGAGTTCCAAAACATTTCCATCACTCTAAAGTAAAACCCCTTATGCATTAAGCAGTTTCTCTGCTTAATCCAACCCTCAAGCCCCTGGTAATCACCAATCTATTCTATCTGTGGATTTTTCTATTCTGGATATTTCATATAAATGGAATCATACAATATGTGATTTTTTTGTGTCTGGCTTCTTTCACTTAGCATAATGACGCTATCTTCACATGAAGTTCATTCACATTATGGCATATATCACTACTTCATTCTTTTTATGGCTCAGTAATATTCCATTTTATGGGTATACCACCATTTCTTTACCCATTCTTCCAATGATGGACATTTGCACTGTTTCTACCTTTTGGCTATTATAAATAGAGCTGCTATGAACATGCATGTACATGCATTTGTTTGAGGACCTCTTTTTACTTCTTTGGGGTATATACTTAAGAGGGTATATACTTAAGAGGGGTCTTGTGGCAATACTATGCTTAACTTTTTGAAGGACCACCCAACTGTTTTCCACAATAGTTGAACAATTTTACATTCCCACCAGCAATGTATGAGGGCTCCAATTTCTCCACATCCTTGCCAATGCTTGTCATTCTTTCATTTTTAAAAAATTGTAGACAGGGGCACCTGGGTGCCTCAGTCGGCTAAGCGTCTGACTTCAGCTCAGGTCATGACTCACGGTTTGTGAGTTCGAGCCCCATGTGGGGCTCTGTGCTGACAGATCAGAGCCTGGAGCCTGCTGGAGATTCTGTCACCCTCTCTCTCTGCCCCTCTGCCACTCATGCTGTCTCTCTTTCTCTTTCTCAAAAATAAACATTAAAAAAATTTTTTTTTTAAATTGTAGACATCCTGGTAGGTGTAAGTGTTCCCTTGTGGTTTTAGAAAAATGTAATTAAATTCATCAGGATTTTGTCGTATGGTTTGTGTTTTATAAGTTTTGTTTAAAAATATGCCCCTGCAGGACACCTGGCTGACCTAGTCAGAAAAGTGTGTGACTCTTGATCTCAGGGTTCTAAGTGTGAGCCCCATTGTAAGTTTGGGTGTAGAGATTACTTAAGTAAATAAAATGTAAAAAAAAAAATGTCCCTACTCCTAGGATATAAAGATATTCTCTGAATTTTTCTTCTGACTTCTCCCCCCACATTTAAGTCTTTAACTCATCTAGAATTCTCTTTTGTATTTGATGTTAGGTAACAATCCAGTTTATTTCTCAACAGAGTCATGATGTTAGGTAATAATTCAGTATATATTGCTCCACGGAGTGAGCCACTTTCCTCAACATCATCCACTAACACATACATACATTACATACATATATACATGCATACATGGAAACATACATACATACACACGGAAATATACATACATACATACATACATGGAAACATACATACGTATATGCATACATGGAAACATATACACACATACATACATGGAAACATACATACACATATACATCTTCATCTCTCAATGGAGTTTTGGTGCCTTGTCTAGTATACGTTAAATTCTGGTGCATAAATGGTTGTCTCTAAATTCTCTGCTCTATTCTACGGTCTATTTCTTTGTTCTAGAACCAAAACTTGTTCATATCAGGTATTAAGAGCCAACATTCTGTTAATATCAAGTGGGGCAAATTCCACCTCCCTACTCTTGCTGTTTTAAGGTTTAATGTTTTTAAAGTTGACTTTTATTCATATTTAAGGATCAGGTTATCATCTTCCTCAAAATGTCCAACTGTAATTTTGCGTGGGATTGCTTAAAATTATAAGATTAATTTAGGGAAACACTATAACATAAAGCTGTACTGTACAAAAGCATGAAATTTTATCTTTTTAGATCCTCTTTACATCCTTTATCTGCTTTTTTTTCCCCCAAAATAAGTTATTATACTACCAAGTTGTACCATTTAAGAAGATAAAATTCAGTTTATTTAGGTTTTCTTTATATCCTTTTCTTTTACAGTTTTCTTCATAGAAGTCTTGTGCACCTTGGATTAAATTTAGTCATAGTTACTTCATAGTTTTGTTGCTACTGTGAATAGTATTTTATTTTTATTACCTTTTCTTAGAAGTTGGCTATTATTGGTTTAGAGAAATTAGGTTTTTGTTTTGTTTTGTTTTGGGTTTTTTTTTAATATAATTTATTGTCAAATTGGCTAACATGCAGTGTATACAGTGTGGTCTTGGTTTGGGGAGTAGATTCCTGTGATTCATCGCTTACATACAACACCCAGTGTTCATCCCATCGAGTACCCTCCTCAGTGCCCCTCACCCACTTTCCCCTCTCTCCAGCACCTCCCCCATCAACCCTCAATTTGTTCTCTTTATTTAAGAATCTCTTACGGTTTGCCTCCCTCCCTCTCTGTTTGTAACTATTTTTCCCCCTCCCTCCCCCCATGGGCTTCTGTCAAGTTTAGAGAAATTGGTTCTAACGGTTTGTTGATTTTGCTGTTTTTTCTAGATCAACGATCATATCACCTGCAGATAATGGCAGTTTTCTCTCTTTCCTTTCAGCCTCTTATATCTTTTTATTTCCTTATAATGTTGGGTGGGACTTTGAGTATAAACAATAGTAGAAATGGGGCATCTTCTTGCTCCTGAACTAAAGTTTCTCCATTAATTATGTTTGCTATTGAGTTTTAACATACAAACTTTATCAGGGTGAATAATTTTCTTCTATTTCTAGTTTTCTGAAAAATTTTCCCATCATAAATAGGTGTTTATCAAAAAACCACATGTTTTTGCTGCCTAGTAGTGTAATATATTTTTCTGCATTTTTTCCCTTTAGTATATTGATGTGATTTTTGTTGATAGATATTCTTATTAAGACTCATATCTCAGTTTCTAAGGTAAATTTTAATGGATCAAGATTGGAGTGTTGGTGACAATGCAGTTTAGGGAAAAGATCCATATTTCTTCTCTCCTTTTTAGCAAAATTCCTTGAAAGTTTTGTATATATTATCTCCAATATTTCTCCTCCCATTTTTTCTTGATCCCATTTCAAACTGCCATAACTCCCAACACTTTACTAAAACTGCTCTTAACAAATGTCATCTGCATTGCTTCTTACAGGAGTAAATTTAGGTCAAATTTTTTTTTTAATTAAAAAAATTTTTTTTAAGTTCATTTACTTATTTTGAAAGAGAGACAGAGGGAGAGACAGAATCCCAAGCAGGCTCTGGGATGTCCCTGCCTGAGCCACCCAGGTGCCTCTAATTTTTTAAACATATTTATTCATTTTGAGAGAGAGAGAGAGAGAGAGAGAGAGGGAGACAAGAGCACAAATGGGGGAGGGGCAGAGAGAGAAGGAGACACAGAATCCAAAGTAGGCTCTAGGCCCTGAGCTGTCAGCCCAGAGCCTGATGCGGGGCTTGAACTCACGCACTGCCAGATCATGACCTGAGCCAAAGTCAGACACTTAACCAACTGAGCCACCCAGGTACCCCTAGGTCAAATCTTATTTAAACTATCAGCAGCACTAGTCATAGCCAATCAAACTCTCCTTGGTTTCTTGGCACCCTACTGTCAAATGCATATCAAAATCTCCCCCCTCGGGGGGGGGGGGTGGGAGGGAGGGGAGGATGGGTGATGGGTATTGAGGAGGGCACCTTTTGGGATGAGCACTGGGTGTTGTATGGAAACCAATTTGACAATAAATTTCATATATTGAAAAAAAAAATCTCCCCCCTCTCCTAAAATTCAGACTTACATATCCACCTATCACCTTCACACTCAGATATCAAAGGACATGTCCAAAACTGGGCTCCAATATCCACCCAGTGCAACATATACCATACTCAGACTTCTTGAAGTCCTTCCTATCTTGGTAAATAGCAATTCCTTTTTTTCTGGTAGCCCCAAAACTTTGGCATCAACCTTCTCTCTTTCTCTCACATCTACATCCAGTCCTTCAGCAAATCCTGTCACCTTTACCATTCACTATCCCTGCTACCTTCATAGTTTAAGCCATCATTGTCCCTTGAATGGATTATTGCAATATCCTCCTAGCTGGTGTCCTTCTCTTAACCTTGGTCCTCCTTTCCATGTCAGTCTATAGCAACACTGCAGCCAGAATGATAATGTAAGCACATGTCAATGTGCTTCAAACCCTCCAATGATTTCCTGTCTCATTCAGAGTAAAAGCCAAATTTCTGTCAATGTCCTATGAAGCCTTACATGGTATGGCCTCCACCTTATCTCTTCCACAACTTGATCTCTGTGATATTATCTCCTAATAGTGTTCCTCTTGCTCAATCCACCTCACCCACTAGCTCCTCTGTTCCTCAAATACTTCAGGTATACTCACATCTCAGGGCCTTCCCACATGCTATTCCCTATGTATGGCTTCCTTTTCCCAGCTATGTACAGGCGCCCTTCCTGACCTCCTTCAGGTTTCCCCTGAAGTCCTCTCTGGCATCTTATTTAAGATTGTGACAACCTTCCTCAGTCAATATTTTCTATAACCCTTCACTACTTTATTTTCTCATTATTACTTGTGAATATATCCTATACAATATATTTTATGTATGTAAGCTCCACGAGGTTAAAAGATTTTGTCTCTTTTTTCACTTCTCTGTTCCCAACATCTAGAACAGTGTTTGGCACGTGGTAGGTACACTTGATAAATAATTCTTAAAGAAGTGTGTGCTGACTATCTCTTGTGTACCCTTGTAGACTCATTCTTCACTTTTCCCCACCTCTCTGCCCATTTCTTGCCTTCTGCTCTGGGAGGCTGACATGTTTATTCTGTATCCTTTGTCCTCTGGCTTCTGATTGGGTTTGGTAAATAGGAACGCCAGCAGGGATGAGAGGGAAGGAGATTGAAGTCCGATTGTATATTCCTTTGACTCTCTCCCTATTGGGTCATCTCAAATGAATGTCACATCTTTCCTCTAGGTGGCCCTCTATATATGGTTTTATCCTTCTGGGTCTTCTTTTTAGGTCTGCTTTTCAGGTCTAGGTATGGTAACAGCACTAGGGTACTATTCTATCCTTTTTGCTGCATGCTGCCTACACCTTTGTAAATAACCCTCTTTACCTCCTTGAAATGTCTTAATTTTCGTGTGCCATTTGTTTCTGCTGGGAAGCTGAATGTTAGAGAATAAATAAATGAACCCAGAGTGTAAGAATATCTGTGTTCCCTGTGACTGCTCACTGAAAGGCTCCTACTGCAGAGAAGGCTGAATTGTCAGGTAAATAAAATGACCTGTCCTGTAGATGTCAATCAGGCTCTCCCAAAACTGAAAGCTTGTTTCATGGGCTCATGAGCGAGGTGAAATAGTGGCAGATTTGGAGTTTGTATATTGGCTCAATAGCATAGAGTTTTTTCTGTCTCAAGTTATTAATCTGAGTAGCAATGATCCCTGAGCCCTCACATTCAGGTGAATGGTGGCAGATGAGTTACACTGACCCCTTCAATCATGAATGGAACTGCTTTTTCCCATCCTGGGAATAAACACTTACTCCAGATGGGAACTGGTTTTCCTTGCCTGCTCTTTCTCTCCCATAAGCTTCATTTTTGAACTTAGGGTTCATTAACTAACCTGATATTTCAAATAATTTTGTTTTGGACCAAAAAATTCACTCTTTCGTAAAAGAGCAAAAGGTTGATGATGCCCATGAGATCCACTGTTTTTACCATGTGCTATATCATCTAGAAGTACTGGATAGAAAGGCTTTTGAAGACTGTTTGGGTGTGAGCTGGGAGACAACACTGGCAGGATCAGGATGCTTGATGGGGCATGTGTTCTGAACCAGTAGTATATATGGGGCTGATTCTTCCAAAGTCAGAATACACGGGTCAGGGTAAATACTGGAATGGGACTCTTATATCACTTGCAAGGTTTTTTTCCCCCCTCCTCCAGTGCTTTGGGCTTTGCTTGTTTAAAACTGCTGATATCAAAGGAAGAAATGCTTCCGTTAGGAGATCCACAATGGCCTCATTGAGTTAGAAGCTGAGACTACCTCCTGAACACTTAGGGCTCCGCGTGCCACTTGAAAAATGATTCAAAAGGAGGTTATGAGGCTGGTTGGTGTGCATTTGATCCTTGATAAAGCTGCTGCTGTACTAAGAGGGCAAAAAGAAACAGAGGACTATGGATAGAATCTAGGGGTCTTAGGAGGGGGAGGACACAAGTATCTGGATGTCTAATGTAACTACCTTAGAGAAGAACCTCAACGATTGCGTATAAGATGGAAAATTTCCCCTAGTGACTGCTAGTAATTGTTCTTTTAAAACTTCTTTTCCTGTAGATTCTTAGCAACTCATCCATTAGAACAATCATTTTCGGCTCTTTTGACTCCTTGCTGTTCATCCTACAACTTAAATCTTACATGTGATTTTAATGTGGTACACCTTTTTATGTGGTACATGTTTGTCCTGCTGTGACAGTCCCAGCAAACTGTTACCCCCAATCTCATCTACCCTCTGCAGCTAACTTTTGGGCTCACAGGCATTTGGAGGATCCGCGTGCATGCCGTTCCTTCCGGGAACTGAGAACTTGGTGAAGGAGAGTGGTCCTGGCTTCTTCTCTTCCTTGTTAGCCCTCTCATACCTTCTCTCCTCTATTTTTTCTTTCTGATCTCAGAGCACAGGGCAGGTCCCTTAGCGCTCCTTTGGCTGAGAAGACACTCAACCTGGAGTATGAACTCCCAGCTCCCTTACAGGATATTGCTAGGTACTCCCTGTGAGGAATTACTATGGTACAATGGCTCTTTCTCTTTTTGGCCAAGAGACGGTCTCCTAAATTAATTGAAACCTGTAAGTGTTGGTTTATAAGGAAAATAAAGCAATTTCTCTCTTAAAACAGGGCCAAAGGTGGGATCAGATAGACATGTGCTGCTCCTTGATAAGCCCAAGTTGGACCATCTTGACTCCTGTCTACTGATATCCAGTTCAATGCCATTCTGCAGGGGTTTGACCCTGCTGCTAAGCCTCTTGCTGTTTGGCTTTTAAAATCACAGACAATCTGATATTCTCAACTGTACACCTCAAGGGAATAGGTTCAACCCTGAAAAACAATTTAGGAAGGCATTTTAGCATCTGGCTCTATTTTATGCCGACTCTCAAGGGGATGTGCTATGACGGAAAAAAGATTTAACCCAGTCCCAACACATTATTCTACTTAAATCAGCACCTGACAGGTAACAGAAGGCCTTAATTTCTCTTCTTTCCCTAGTGATTCCACTGTGAGGGAGGTTGTTTATATCCTAGCAGGAATGACTAATTTCTCTAACTCCTATACCAAGCATTTACAATCGGACACCTACAATTGACTTCTCCACGAGATGGAATGCCAAGCAACAATATCCTTGGAATGGAACATCTCTTGTCTGGCTGTCCATGAACTGGCTCAATGCCTCCAGACATCCCCTCACAGGTGACTTTCCGAGGTCTTTCTCTGAGCCCTCTGATGACCACCTGATATCGCTCAGGCTAGCCCAATTTAAAGAGTCTCATCCCCTGAATAGAAGCATGGTGGGGCATTTGTCACCCAGGATCCTTCACAGCCTGTCTCAAGACTGCAAATAAACCCCAAGGTACTTACAAAGGTCTAAGGGTGCTTAATTTCTAGATAAATCTGTTTGGATCTGATGAAAGTTCTTTGATACGGGCTCAATTATCATTATAATTCTCTTATTCTTAATTTTGAGGATTCAAAATTACACTTGGGGATATTGATGGTTCAGAGGTTATTGGCATAACTTGCCTCTGCTAAAATTTTAAAATTGATGACTATCAAATGATTCAACAAAAAGGAGATATGTATGTGTGTATATAAATTGTGCGTGCGTGTGTGTGTGTGTGTGTGTGCAGAGAGATTAAAAAAGAGAGAAAGATATGAATAAAGCAAATGTGGTGAAAAGGTTAACATTTGGACGGTCCTTGTGAAGGCTAGATGGCAATTTTGTGAAGTATTGCAACTTGTCTAAAATCATGTCAAATAAAAAGTTAAAAAACATATGTCAGGTATGATCAAGAAACTTACAATATATATTCCATAATATTAGCAGTGATTATCACAATTAATAATTGTGGGATTACAAGACAGTTTTATTTTCTTTTTTTGGTTTGTTTCTAAATGTTCTACAATGGAAACGTATTGCTTTTGCCCTGTAGTAAGGATAAAAGAAGATTAAAATTGTAAATTGGTAATAGGTGATTTTTTTTTAATTGATCTTATTAGCCATGCTAACCACATGAGAGTTACTGGTCTTCTCGGGTAATGTCACTGAGACATATTTTGAGTGGAGAGATGATATTTTGTTCTGTCATCTAAAGGGAAAAAAAGACCACTGGTATTCCTCTAGCCCTCCAAAGTTATTGAGATTTTGTTAGATAGCGTCTGATAGATATCCCTCCATATATATACACTACTTTTCTCTGCTTTTCTTTCTCAGAAGTCTGACCCAGTCAAAATATTATCTTGTCCTCTGGCTTCCAGTTGAGTTTAACCAATAGGGAGCAAGTAAGAAAAAAATCTGTGGGAGGGAGGAGAGTGCGATCTGGGTAATTTTTTCTTGATTCCTACCTAGCGGCTTTGTACAAGCTGGCTTTATCCCTTAACTGAAGAACACTGCATCTGTCCGGTGACCTCTCCATACAGCTCTCTCTCTTTTCAGGTTCTGGTAAGTTCCTCTCCTCACTCCTTCAACTCTAGAAATGGTAATGGCACCCCAAGTTCCTAGCTCCAGAATACTGAATTATCCCTTTCTCAACCTCTACTCACACCTTTAAAGATAGTACCTTTATTAAATTCTCTTCTATTGACCCAATTTGAATGTGCCATGTTTTTTTCTGGGACCTTAAAGGACATGGCGATGTCTGGTGCCTTGTAGCTTTAAAGAAAAATTCATCGGCTATGCCTGATAGCCTTTATTAGAGGTCATTTTCCTACCTCTTATCTCTTAATTTTCTTAAAAAGATTGGCCACAGGTGACTCATAGAAATTGTTGCATGGGTATTTAGCTTGGCTCAGATATAACACCTACCACAATTATTTGCTGCCATTAATATGGTCAATGCTTTCCTTTGGATCTCTGTCTACTCCAACAAGCAGCATTCCATTTACTTGTGATGCTCAGCAGCACGCTCTAAGCCCACACTTAACTATATAGTTGCTTGAATCCGCCTGACTTGTACCACTTTGTGGAATGGCAAGACTTTACCCTGGTGTTCCCTTCTCCCTCAGAATTTTCTTTCACGATTGTATCAGTGATGCCCTTCTCTAGCGCCCATTCAGAGGTATTTGCAGATAATCCAAGCTCCAGAATCTCAGTGCCTTTTCTCGCTTGTGAGCATTAAATGCCTGTTGTCACATGGATTTTCCCCTGAAGGTAGCTTTTTCCAAGAAGACGACTCACTGCCTTGTAAACTTGTCAAGTTACCAGTGTCTTACTACAGCTTATCTACTTAGTCACCCATCAGTCTTCTATCTTGGGGCTCCCTGACTGGCTTTTGTCCCTTGAGGCCTCCTTGTTAGGTGTTGCTTCCTATAACTCTGGAAGAACACGGAGTCTTAAAAAGGAAAGCGGTCTCTGAACCTCTAGATGTGCATGTTGCCACTGACAGTACCTAATTACAACCCTGGAAAAAAGCAACTTTCAGTTTTTGTTAAACCGAGCGTGGTATTCTGGACAATAACAGAATGGTTGACCCTCCACTCCCTAGTCAATAAAGTGCCTTATGTCTCCATCAAAGTATAAAGAATGAATGCTGAGACCCTTTAATACTAGCCTGAAAACACACACAGTGAGGGGAAAGGGGAAATTTCATAAATAATCCAGGGGAATATCACTGTTGACATTGTCTATGACCCCAAACCCATTAAGCTGATGGCTGCCTGAGGAGAGTGTTTTGCAAATACTTGGGAAGATGGGAAGGTATGTCTATTTTCTAGGACTCCAGAACAAAAACTACCTCTATACCACAGGAACTATATCAGGATGAATCAGACTCTCAACACAATCACAGTGGTCTTCTAACTAGGATTGAATACCTGTTCGGGGCCTCCTGGGCAACAAGGCAAGATTGCCTGTTACAAGGACATTACTACAGCTAATGGCCAACATGTCACCAACATGGATTAAAAGACTCTGTCTCAGTCATTCTAGTTACAAAGAAGATCAAAATGTCCCACTCATCCTTAAAAATGGCACTGGGAAGAGAAATGATGAAATATTAACAATCTAAGGAAAAAGGTATATATGATTTCAAACTCAGAATTAATACCTCAAAGCTCATGATGGAGCTTTTCCTTTTACTGTCCAACCTGGAAATTCATCAGGGAAGCAAATGCCCCATTATAGACTTTGTAGTGATAATTGAGTAACTAAGGAACCATTATAATGGGGAGCAGGATTTAATAGGGAGGAGATCTGAATCTCCAACTGCTTCAAAGATGAAATATCTATGCTCCTAGCTAAAATTAATCCCTCTACTTGTGCACTATATCCCATTGCCCTTGCCTCCTCAAGAATATCACTCTTGCAATGCTCTTCATCTCTGTCTTACAGTAGCAACTTTTAACTCCCTCTTGGATCATTTTCATTTAGCATATAAACAGGCTGTTTTTCCTCATTTAAAAAAAAACAATCACTTCTCTTGACCCCATTTTTCCTAATCATTTTCACTCCATTTCTTTGCTCTCATTTGCAGGAAAATGTCTCGAAATAGTGCCTTATAATCATGGTCTCCAGGTTCTTTCCTCCTGCTTTTCCTAAACCTATTGCGGTCTGGCATTTACTCCTACCTATCTACCTCAACGGCTCTTATCAACATGGTCAGCTCCCCAGCTCTCATCCTGCTTGAAAATAGCCTGAACATCTGAAAAAGTGGACCACTCCCTTTCTGGACACTTTCTTTACTAGGCTTCTAGGACATCATGCTCTTGGCTTTCTTCCTACTTCTCTGGTCACACCTTCTCAGGCTCCTGTTTTGCTTCCTCCTCAGGTCCCTCAGTTGTTCATGTTGGAGTGCTCCAGGGATTAGTTTTAGCCCTTCTTCTCTTCTCCCTCTATGCTCACTCTCTTGTTGATCTGATGCAGATTGAGAGCTTTAAATATGCTGTTAATCGCAAGGTTTTATCTCTAGCCCAGACCTTCCTCTCAAACTCCAGACTTATTTCTTTGCTTATTCAAAATTTCCACTGGGATGTTTAACATACTCAAAGTCAACATGTCCAAAACTGAGCACTTGTTCTTTCCCTACAAACCTGCCTGCATTTCTAGCCTTCCTCGTCTCAATTGATGGCAACTCCATCCACCCAACTGCTCAGGTCAAAGAACTCTGTGTCACTCTGATCTTTCTCATTCTCTCACTCCCCATAGCAAATCCTTTAGGAAAGTCTATTGGCTTTTCTTTTTAAAAATGTCAGAATCTGGGGCACCTGCTTGGCTCATTTGAAAGAGCATGTGACTCCTGATCTCAGGGTTGTGAGTTTGAGCCCAAAGTTGAGTGCAGAGATTACTTAAAATACATTAAAAATATTTTTTTAATGTCAGAATCTGACCACTTTCTCTAAGCCACTATCATCTCTTACCTAGATTAATTCATTGTCTCCCAACATATCTCCTTGTTTAAAATCCCTCTAACATAGCAGTCAGAATGATCCCTTTAAACCCAAGGTAGATCATATACTTCTGCTCAAAATCCTCAGTGGCTCTCCATTTCTCCCAGAGAAAAAGCCAGAGTCATTACAAGCGCGGATAAGGTCCATTTGATTGGCATCCTCTCTTTCTTCTGATCATAATCTGCTCCTACAATGTTGGTCTCCCTTCTGTTGTTGTTGGGTTTTTTTGTTTTTGTTTTTTATTATCTCATCCCCTACAGTTATTTCTTTCACTGTAACCTCTGCCTGGATACTTTCCCCCCTGAGATATCTCTTGGCTAATTTTCTCACCTTCTTCAAGTCTTTGCTCATCTTATTTGCACAATGAAGCCTACCCAGATCACCCTATTTATTACCTCAGTCTAATCCCTACTCCTACCCAACACTCCTGATCCTACTTAGGCTGTTCTACTTTTTATTAATTCCATATCTTTATGGCATTTTTACCTAACATACTATATAACTTACTTGTTTATTTTCTATATCCCTTCTGCTAGAATATAAAATCATATGGCACAGATCTTTTTTTTTCCACATATATATCCTAAGTGCCTGTAACAGTGCCTGACACATTGTAAATGCTCAATAAATATTTGTTGAAATGTAGTCTTGGCCCATGAAAGCCTGATTCTTTTAGGTAAAAGCCATGAGTACACGTAGCCCCAGAAGGAAAGCTTCTAGCACCGCCTTTGGGGCTGCTAGATGCACTCCAGTCCAATCCATTGCTGACCCCTGCTGGAACCCACTGACCAAGTTGCCTTCCCTCTCTTGACTGATGAGTGGACCTAGAACTCCTTGGGGACCAGCAGGGTGACAGGATACTGCTGATACCCTCTCTGCCATTTGCTTGTGCCATACATACTCTGCTCAGAGCAATAATAACTGTAATCCTTCCTTTCCCTTGAGTTTTTACTGATTCTATGGATCTGCAGAAGACTGACTAAATTTACCTTTGTTTTATTTATACTCGGTAAATATGTTCTCCTGTTAGGACCCAGTTAGGTGGTGGTGGTGGGGAACCCTGTTCTTAGCTCCACCTTCAGAAGTAATAACTTAATCATTAGCCAGACTAAAAATTGGTGTGAGGGAGACGTTTTGAAAAATATTAATGTAATTTTCCCCGCTTATTTTCTTCCATGTAACCTTTCTCTTTTTACCCAGAGGCATCCATTTGCCTCAGAGAACATCATGATTGGTATAGCAGGAATGCAAAGGTAAATAATGATTCTAGTTCAGCTCTTGAAGCCTATAGCTAAATAATAGTCTTAAAAACTTTGTTGGGAAAGTAAAGGAAGTTCTGAATTCTAAACATTCTCAACTATTAAGAGGAAAGCATGTGGCCTGGACAAAAAACTTTGCTATAATCAATAGGTAAAGTTGGAGTATGATGGTGGAAAGTTGCCATCTACTGAGGGTGGAAGTGAAGCGTTCTTTCGGTTGGAAGAGCCAAGGATAGAGGGAAGATCAGAGGAGTTGAGACTAGGCTTACTTGGTGCTTAGATCCCTTAGAAAGAATCCATCAGCCCCTTTATTCCTTAGGCCTTCGCCCAGAGTGGGGAAGATGGACACAACATCAGGAAACCCAGATAAGTTGAGTAGAATCTGAAATTTCTGGGCTGGTCCTTCACTTCCATTCCATGTTCAGCATGGTGTTGTGGCAACAAAGTGCCATTCAAGAAGTAATTCCAAATGGCTGAGAGGTGTCTAGGCAGATGGACTTGTGTCTGCATTCCAGTTCCCTGTGGCCTTGGTATGGTATAGAGGGGAACCAGAATGTTTTCCATGCCTTGGTAAGAGGGTCCAGAAATGCTGAGAGAACCCAAGGTCCAAATGAGGTCTGTATTTGGGATGAGAAAGTCTCATTCTACAGAGACCTCACAATGAGAGGCTATAGCAGGAACACAGGCTCCAGCAGTGAGTATAAGAAAGGCAGCCAAAAGAACCAGACAGGACCTGTTGCAACCCATTGGGCACAAGCACTATATGCCTAGGCATCCCCAGAACAGCCACACATCATGGAAAATGAGTGAGGACCAGAGAACAGCACAGCATACAGCTCTGAGACTGCCTCCCTTTCTGCCCTCAGAGAAACACATAAGCTCCCAGCGTTCAGAAACCAGGGTAGGAAGGAGGGATAAAGCCCTTGGAAGGAGGCAGCCCTGAGAGAGTGTGACACATTTCAATTTTTCCTCTATCATTAACAGAAGTGGGAGCTGGTTAATAAGGTGCAGTTAGCTACAGATACAGTTAGCTACCATCTGTAAGTGTTGGCACATTTCTATATTGTTTTTATTTTCTTCCCCTTTACTAAACTAGAGTATTTTGAAAGGGGAACTAGAATTCTAGGTCAAGCTCTGGATCATCACGAGCTATTGTGCAAAATAGAGGGACAAAGAGTATTCTGAAGGAGGAGAAAGAAGTGCTTTGGCGTTGGAGGGGATTTTCTTGAGGGAATTTGGGGGCTTGGTTCCTGTGTGATTTAACCTTTGTTGGCATTGCCCCCCTCTCCTGGCGATGAGCTTAGAAAACGGGAATGAGTGTCCGAATTCCTACTGAGGGATGGGGGAGGCGGCCAGGGAAACCCTGTCCAAGTCCTGGAATGGGCACTAGAGCTCCTGAGCTGACCCCCTAATATATGGGCCAAATGGTTCTTGATTGCATCAGATTCTTAGTGTACTATACTTTCTCTCCATGGAAAATAATCTATCTTTGCCCCACTAATGTTTTGTACTTTGATTTTTGTTTTGACTCTGATATTTTGTCACACCTGCTTACTTTTATTAACATTTGTCTGGTGTATCATCTCCTACCCTACCATCTGCTTTTCTTTTCTAACCAATAGTATTTTCCCCTCCTAGAAAATATATTTTTTAGGGGCGCCTGGGTGGCGCAGTCGGTTAAGCGTCCGACTTCAGCCAGGTCACGATCTCGCGGTCCGTGAGTTCGAGCCCCGCGTCGGGCTCTGGGCTGATGGCTCGGAGCCTGGAGCCTGTTTCCGATTCTGTGTCTCCCTCTCTCTCTGCCCCTCCCCCGTTCATGCTCTGTCTCTCTCTGTCCCAAAAATAAATAAACGTTGAAAATATATTTTTTAATGTTTTAACTTATGCAAGTAATATGTGAAGATATTCTCCTTTTAAAAAAGCAAAAGTGGGGCACCTGGGTGGCTCAGTCAGTTAAGCATCTGACTCTTCCATCTCAGCTCAGGTCATGATCTCGTGGGTTCGTGAGATGGAGCCCTGTGTCGAGTTCTGTGCTGACAGTGTGGAGCCTGCTTGGGATTCTTTTTCTCTCCCTCTGTCTCTGCCCCTCCCTGCTTGTGTTCTCTCTCTGAAAATAAATATATATAAACAAAAAATTTTTAAAGAGCAAAGGCATTATATACATAAGGCTAAAGACCCACTGACTATCTCTCAGTCCTGGTTCTTTCGTTAAATTGCTTACTATCTTTTGACTACTTTTTTGGGTCCTTATCGCTCATGTTTTTGGTCCTTTATATATTCTGGATATTAATCCTGTGCCTGTTAATTTTTTTTTCAGAGTGTAGCTTGATATTTAACTTTGCGTAGACTTTCAGATATAAAATGTCTTAGAATTCTGAAGCAGTTAAGTCTTTTTTTTTTAATTTAAAAAAATTTTGCGTCCTAATAAGAAAGGCTTCCTCAACCAATATGATACTTTCCAGGTTCGTTTTTTTTTTCTTGCTAATAACTTTTTATTGCTTAAAAATGTTTAGGTCTTTACCATCTGAAATTTATTTTTCTGAAAGATCTGAGACAGAAAATAATGTTGTGTTTTGTTATTTTGTTTTGTCACGAAGAGCCAACTATCTCAATAGCATTTGAGACTAATGCCTTGAGACTAATCTGTCTTTTCTCCACTAATGTGAAATGGCATCTCTCTCATATACCAAATTCTTCTCTATTCACAGATCGATTTCTGAGTTCTTCATGCAATTCCATTTGTCTTATTCCTGCACTATACCACACTGTTTAACGACCACACCTTTGTAATATTTTGATATCTGTAAAGCAATTATTCTTCCTTTCCCCCCACAATCTACTGTAATATCTCCTTGAAAAAGTTTCATTTAAAATCCTTTTTTGGGGGGCGCCTGGGTGGCTCAGTCGGTTGAGCGTCCGACTTCGGCTCAGGTCACGATCTCACGGTTTGTGAGTTCGAGCCCCACATCGGGCTCTGTGCTGACAGCTCAGAGCCTGGAGCCTGCTTCTGCTTCTGTGTCTCCCTCTCTCTCTGCCCCTAACCCACTCGCATTCTGTCTCTGTCTCTCTCAAAAGTAAATAAACATTAAAAAAAAAATTAAAAAAATAAAAAATAAAATCCTTTTTTTGGGGGGGGGTTGATTGGAGTTGCATTAAGTATATACATTTGAGGAAAAGACTGACATCTTCATAGTATTGAGTTTTACCACCACAGATACATTATTTATCTCCACTTAGCTATATTTTCTTTTATGTCATTCAGTAAAAGTTTTATAGTCTTGCCTATAAAGGCTCTTTGTTATTAATTGCTGCTGTATACGATATCACTTCGTCTATTACATTTTCTGATCGATGATTGCTGGCATATAAGAAAGGCATTGATTTTTCTCCTTTTTTCAATTAGTGAAGTGAATTACACTGACAAATCTCTACTATTGAATTAATATCGCAGTTTTCAATAAATTTCAATGATCGTAATGCATTATTTTTTCATTCACTACTGAGTTAGAATTTCTAATATTTTACTCAGGATTTTTGCACCCATCTTTATAGATAAAAGCTTTTTGTTGTTGTTGTTGTTGTTGTTTGTCTTTTATTTGTCTTGTTTTGGTACTACAGTTAGCTTAATTATATAACATAAAGTAAATTAGATAATTTTCTATCTCTTTCTATGATTTGTAACAATTTTAAAAAATGGAAATTATTTGTTTCTTAAAAATTTAAAGAATTTGCCTATATAACCACCTAGACCTAATGCCATTTTAGGGAACACAACTCTGATTGCCATTTTAATTTCAGATTTTCTACATTTTCTTAGACTATCTTAAAATTTTCTGTTTTCCTATAACATTACCCATAATTTTCAACTCTACTGATACAAAGTTGTTTGTATTATTCTGTTATAATTTTAAAATTCTGCTCATGCGTTACTATGATTTTACATCTTTTTTTTATTCCTGATAACTTTTTTTGTGGCTTCTCTCTTTTTTTCTCAATCATATTTCTTAAATCTGGTTTTATTAGTTTTTTTTTAAGTACTCTACTCAATTTTTTATTCTGTTTCATTAAGTTCTGCTTTTATGTATGGCAGTGTCTTTCAACCTTTTTTCATTATGACCCTTCTAGGAGGCTTTCAAAACATTTTTTTCTGTAATCATCACCTCCTCCCCAAATCCTAAACCACCCATATAACGTATATCTGTTTATGTTGTATGACCTTTTGAAAGGCCACACTGAATTGTAATAGTAAGTGTATTTTGACCTCTCAAGAACCAATTTTTGCTACCTTGGGGGCAGTGATCTTTCCCATTGAGAATGCACGGTCTGTGGTAATGTCTTTTTCTACTTTCTTTTGGTTTGTTTTCCTTTTTTTTGGAGATGAAAGCTCAGTTCGTTCACTTTCAATCCTTTTTTTTGTTTTTGTTTTTGTTTTTAATAAACAATTTAAGGGGTGCCTGGGTGGCTCAGTCAGTTGAGCATCTGACTTCGGCTCAGGTCATGATCTCATGGCTCATGAGTTTGAGTCCCACGTTGGGTCTCAAAAAATTGAGTAGAGTACTTAAAAAAAAAAAAAAAAAAAAAAACAACAACAACTAGGGGCGCCTGGGTGGCGCAGTCGGTTAAGCGTCCGACTTCAGCCAGGTCACGATCTCGCGGTCCGTGAGTTCGAGCCCCGCCTCAGGCTCTGGGCTGATGGCTCAGAGCCTGGAGCCTGTTTCCAATTCTGTGTCTCCCTCTCTCTCTGCCCCTCCCCCGTTCATGCTCTGTCTCTCTCTGTCCCAAAAAAATAAATAAATAAACGTTGAAAAAAAAATTAAAAAAAAACTAATAAAAATAGATTTTAAAAATATGACTGAGAAAAAAGAGAGAAGCCACAAAAAAAGTTATCAGGAATAAAAAAAAGATGTAAAATCATAGTAACACATGAGCAGAATTTTAAAATTATAACATTTCAGAGCCTGGAGTCTGCTTTGGACTTTGTGTCTTCCTCTCTCTTTGCCCCTCCCCTGCTAGTGCTCTCTCTCTCAAAAATAAATAAATATTAACATTTTTTAAAATAAACAACTTAAGACTATAAATTGCATTTCTTCCCCCAGTTGTTTTCTTGCATCACCAAAGCTTTGCTATGTAGTGCTTTTGGTTTTCATTCAGACATAAATTTTGTAATTGCTCCTGTTATCTTAGTCATGTAGAAATCTGCATTCACATTTTCCAATGCATGAGTTTTTGGTTATATTTTTGTTGTATTTTCATGTGATTAGCTGCCTGGAGTTTTTTAAGACTGTCTATTTTACTACAGAGTCCATAAGAATGCCTGCAATCTTTCAACGTTAAGTTTGATGTTTACTGGAGGCTTTTGATGTATACTCTTTTATCAATTTAAGAAACTATCTTCTTTGTTACTAGTTTGCCAAGGTTTTTTCGAATTAAATCACAAATTAAAACTCAAATTGGTAAGTTTTAACAAATACTTACTTTGGAACCAAATGAGATGATCATGCTTATGTCTTCCTGATTTCTATTAACTTAACTACTTTGATATATTACATGTGTTTCATCCATCCTATGCTTTCCCTTGAGACCTAACTCTGTACATTCTCCAAGCCATATTTGTATTCCTATCCCATTCAGTGGTGAGACACCTGAGACTAAACAAAAATGTTGAAAATAGTGTCTCCATATTCTGTATCCAACCTATCTCAGTGTTAAAAGGGTGATTTTCTAATGGTTTACCTACAGATTCAGGTAGGTACCTCTCAATATTCTCTTGGATCTGAGATCCCTTGCAGAAGTAGGCATTTTTGTTTTCTCTCTGAGAGCTTGCATTCTTCTATTATATCTCATTGGGTTCCAATCACATCCTCTAACCTAGTAATGACTAAACTACCACTCTCTTTCATAGTCTCATCTTTAATATTGGTGGGCTTCTTTTTTATTTTCCATTTGTATTGTCAATTCTATCCTCTCAGAACACAACCTTTCTCCTAAAGAAATCCTTCCCTTCCTCCAGTTCAACTGACCTGTCTTTATTCATTTTTCACCCTCCCAGTGCTTCCATTTTGACTTCAAGATCTAAATATATATTTGAAACAAATATGATTCCTACTTTATTTCCTCAGAAAACTTGACCCCTAGGGAAAGAAGAATCCAGGCATACCCTTTCAAAATATGCTTCCTATTCTTTGGGGTTATAATGGCATTGCTTCTCTCTACCCCAAACCCATATATCACAAACATTTGCATCCTCTTTTTATTTTCATGATTAAAAATCACCATTACTCTGTGACTGAACACAGACTGAGTCCCTGAAATTTCACTGTCAGGGCTTATATAGTCAACATATCTGGCACCAGCTTGGGACATAAATAGAAGGTGCCTATGGATACCCCTCATGAAAGAAAGACCTTGACCCCTCCCATAGACCTTTCTCTGGATGCAATTCAAATCAAGACAAAAGGGAACCAAATTGGGTGCAATTGATCTAATGCCACCTGCTAATCCCCAGCACAGTTTAAGGACTAGAATCTCCTAAACTTATGTTTTGAAGTTCACACGGAACTTATGCCATTCTACCTTAAAGTCCTTATCTACAATCATGGCTGACAATAAAGGCACAAATTGTTCCACTCAATAGTGCTTTTTCCTTCTGCAGAAAGCCTGTCTCAACTATATCTATGTGAATCAAGATCAGCCATAATGGCCTGTGCAGCCCACTTTTACAGAGTCATATGTCCAGTCCCTCTAAAAAGGTAGCTTGTGTATGGAAGCTAGTTACTATATGCTGCTAGGACTCAAAAAGGCCAAATAACTGAAGAGTCCAAGATCACGAAAGTGCTAAAGCCCTATGCCCTGGCACACAAGATGTCCCATCTCTGCACATCTTATTTTGGTTCCCTAATTCCAGTTAGAGTGCTATTTCTCAAGATACTTCTCAATGTATATTTGCATGTGTTGGGGCTTAAGGAAGAAAATCAATCATATCCCTTTCCTAGCTAAGTTCTCAAACAACTGAGTAATAGCTATAGGAATCAGACTAATGAGGATGAACATATCAGTATTTTGTTGATGAAGCTGTAACTATGGCCAGAATTGGGCTTTCTAACACAATATCTCTCCCCCACCCCTCCCAATTCCTGATGTTGGGATTACCCTCCCAAAGGAGAATATACAAAGGAAACACTTACCTAGAGAGCTGCAAGGGCCATGGCTGCTCCAAAAGTGGAGACAGAGAGAGGTGCTCTTCAGACCTGCCTCTGGAAGGCAGGCCTGGGCCTCAGCAGGTGTACTTATTAGGTGAAAGCTGGATCTGAATGGATTGCATACACATTGCAGTCAAAGAGGTACAAAAGAAAGAACTTAGAGCGTGTGTGTGTATGTGTGTGTGGGCGCGTGTGTGTAAAATGACCCTCTTCCCTGTGTCTCCATCAGAGAACACAAACTTCCTTTGGGGAGAAGTGAGTAAGAGGTAGAAACAGGGGCCAAGAGTGGTATCCCAGTATGGTTCCCTACTTGGAGAAGAACAGGAAAATAGGAACAAGTGACAGATTCTTGTCCCCACGGTTGGCCTGTACTCTTCACACCTTCCCAGTGGAGCTTGGGGATCCATTTCCCTCACACCCAGATGTGTGTGTGTGAATGCGTGTCACATTCCAGCTTCCAACCCAGAATTCAGAAAAAGTCCTATCAGTAGATTCTGTTACTAGGTCATTCCTACATCAGAACTCAGGATGGCAGAGGTGGGGAAGGGCCCAGAGGTTCAGGCTGACCCCAACCAATCCCCAGACTCATTCAGTAATTGACCTCCATCTGTTTAACAAAAAGAAGCAAAATAAATACCAATAAAACTAGGAAGCCCCTTCCAAGACATTTCATCAATGACTGCTCTTCAAGAGCTGTTGGTTGCTGGAGTGAAAAGGGTAGTAATAACCAAGACTAAGAAGGACTAGCCTACAAATCTTGCCTCCATTATCTAGCTACTCTAAGTGTTTTGAGTGTCTCCCTCCCCACCATTCCAAGTCCTAGGAGAGGTCATTGGAAGACATGCCACACTTAGATTGTCAGAAGCCATCCCCAAAGTCCCCAAGGTCGAAGAACCCAAATAAGGACACTGCTTGGGAGCTTGAGAATCAAAAGTTATTTATCAAAGGGTGGTTGGAAAAGCCAAGCTTTCTTGAGCCCAATTCCAGAACAGTCAGTGGGAGTCTTTCTCCTATTAACTTCATTGTTCACCTACCCAATGGCAGATCTTCTACTGAAGGAGACAAAGGGGAAATGACAGTCTTCAAGGGGGCCTGGAGTGCCCTTCCTATCCAGTCTCAGCTGAGGAGACAAACAGAGCAAAGGGAGGACTCTTCCCCCAACCAAAACCCACCTCCACAATTGGGGGCCTCCTCTTCCCATATGTAGCTCAAAGAGAGCCCCACCCTCCATGTTTAGTCTGCACCAGGAAACACTGACTTCTTCAAAGTCACAGGGCATACAGTTTGGGTCCTTCTTATGGACATTTCCCTCACTTAGTAGAGACCCAATGTCAACTTTGCATCACTCACTCTCTCAAGGAAAACAGAATGCCCAGGACCAGAGAAGAATAGAATTGGCAGTGAAAATTAATCCACCAGGTCAAAAGATAAAATCTCTCCCCAAATGCCAAAGAGACATTCCCACTCTAAATCCACATGGTGTGAAGGAGGGAATGGACTCAACCGGCTAAGAAAGGGGCTTTTAAGCTAAGCACAACAGGCATAGTGTTCAGCAGGGACTGGACATTTGAAGCAACCTAGAAGTGACAGGGAATGGGAAGGGAGGGGATACTGGTAGCAGGAAGGGAGAGTGGTGTCCTTTGATTAAGGGCCCAGAGAGAGATGAGGTGGGGTAACCAAGCCTGAGGGAAAGAGCCACTTAGAAGGCCAGATACCTAAATTCTATTCATGGCTTTTGCCAGCAACTCAGCATGAGACTTTGAACTTATCTAGGCTTCAGTGTCTTCATCTGCAAAACAGGGGAAAGCGGTTTATTTAACTAGATGCCTGTTATGGTCCTTTGAGATTATGGCACCCTCCACGAGATATTCAGGAGCGGGGCGCCGGGGCCTTACCAGAGCAGGAAATTCCTTTCAGCCCCATCTCTAGTAAAAAGGTCACATGTACACACATTCACATGTACATAAGCAGAGTGACCGACAACTTTGTTCATAGCAGCAGAGACACATATAGAAAAAATAAATACTGCTGATGCTTGATTCCTGCATTGGGGCAGAAGGGTCCTGAGGGTATAACTTGGAGGGACTTCAAGGTCAAGGGAGAAGGGTCCTCCTATTTGATAACAATTTTCACCTTACTGTTCCTTCCCCAAGTCCAAGTCCAGGGCAGCCAGATCTTTGGAGAAAGCCACTCTCATCTTCCCCTCCCCAAACCGTCAACTCATTTACTGCAAAAACAAAAATGCACAGATCCCAAGGGAAATAAACCCCTTGTTAGCCACTAAGAAATGAACAGAATCTACCACACCTGAGATTACTTGGACTGGGCAGCTGGAACCACACGCCCCTATTTCCCTGAATATTAACAATGATCCTGAAAGGTCTTGTTTTGGACCTATCTCACCCAAAGTCACTTGGGTGTGCCCTCTGGCTAAAAGGGTAACTAGCCTGGACCACTCTCTTATTTCTGGTACTTTCATGGTTGTTTCCAAAATTTTCAACCAATCTCACTGTGAGAGTGAGCCAGGAAGTTGCCCTCCCCAAGTAGGAATCCAAATGAGAAGAAAGGCTACGGCGCAAGTGCAGGGTTCCACACCATGCAACAGGACCTGCAAACAGACTCGCAACACTCCCCAGACACCAAGAAGCATCTCCCAGCCATACATTCACATGGACTCTTACATGGCCTCTCCTACCAGAGGTAGCTGGGGCAATTGGGGAGTGGAGGACATCAACCTCCCATCAACCTGGGATCCCTGTTTAAAAGATACTAAAAATAAATTAGTAAACATTGCTATTTACAGAAATAGAAATCATTTCTGTTTCCAAAGGCCTCTCACCATTCCAGTCCTGGACATTTCCAAGACTGCCACCCCTGAAACCCTCTCCAAGGTCCGCCCTGGCGGGTGGATAAGACACTAGAGTCCTTTGAGACTGGGAGCTCCTCAGGCACCTGAGAATTCCAGTTTCACATCTCTGGTTCCAGGGGAGAATCTTCAGGACTCTGGAGAGTACGGGGGTTCATCCCTTTTTCACCAGTTCCTGGGGGCTGTCTTGAGGCAACCCTCTCCCCTTTAGGTTGATATACGTGTTGTAAGAATTCCTGCTATTTTCGGGCCCCCAGTCCCTCCCCAGGGTCCAACGTGCCTCCCTGGACCCATCCTCCGAGCAGAGGAACCAGTCTGTGCCTTGGTCTAATGACTCTGGGAGAGAGGGTT